>NC_091684.1:73087878-73390909 GCF_041296265.1 Equus caballus
GCCCTTTGGAAAGAAGCCTGCACGTTGTGCCTTTCAGCTCTAGGGCAAAGTAGCACACCCAGAGAAGAAGTCCTACTTCAGCCAGATCAGGCCTGCAAAGAAACTGCGTTTCACAGGCCTTTGGAAGACATGTTCCCGGTAGGCTGTAAGAGCACTGTGCAGAGCGAGTTGTTTCTTAGCTTCCCAAAGATCTGGAAGCAAGATGCTGTGGGGCCTAACTCGCCCTTTGGAAAGAAGCCTGCATGTTGTGCCTTTCAGCTCTAGGGCAAAGTAGCACACCCAGAGCAGAAGTCCTACTTCAGCCAGATCAGGCCTGCAAAGAAACTGCGTTTCACAGGCCTTTGGAAGAGATGTTCCCGGTAGGCTGTAAGAGCACTGTGCAGAGCGAGTTGTTTCTTAGCTTGCCAAAAGGCTGGAAGCAAGATGCTGTGCGGCCAACTCGCCCTTTGGAAAGAAGCCTGCACGTTGTGCCTTTCAGCTCTAGGGCAAAGTAGCACACCCAGAGCAGAAGTCCTACTTCAGCCAGATCAGGCCTGCAAAGAAACTGCGTTTCACAGGCCTTTGGAAGAGATGTTCCCACTAGGCTGTAAGAGCACTGTGCAGAGCGAGTTGTTTCTTAGCTTCCCAAAGAGCTGGAAGCAAGATGCTGTGGGACCCAACTCGCCCTTTTGCAAAGAAGCCTGCACGTTGTGCCTTTCAGCTCTGGGGCAAAGTAGCACACCCAGAGCAGAAGTCCTACTTCAGCCAGATCAGGCCTGCAAAGAAACTGCGTTTCACAGGCCTTTGGAAGAGATGTTCCCGGTAGGCTGTAAGAGCACTGTGCAGAGCGAGTTGTTTCTTAGCTTCCCAAAGAGCTGGAAGCAAGATGCTGTGGGGCCCAACTCGCCCTTTGGAAAGAAGCCTGCACGTTGTGCCTTTCAGCTCTAGGGCAAAGTAGCACACCCAGAGCAGAAGTCCTACTTCAGCCAGATCAGGCCTGCAAAGAAACTGCGTTTCACAGGCCTTTGGAAGAGATGTTCCCACTAGGCTGTAAGAGCACTGTGCAGAGCGAGTTGTTTCTTAGCTTCCCAAAGAGCTGGAAGCAAGATGCTGTGGGGCCCAACTCGCCCTTTGGAAAGAAGCCTGCACGTTGTGCCTTTCAGCTCTAGGGCAAAGTAGCACACCCAGAGCAGAAGTCCTACTTCAGCCAGATCAGGCCTGCAAAGAAACTGCGTTTCACAGGCCTTTGGAAGAGATGTTCCCACTAGGCTGTAAGAGCACTGTGCAGAGCGAGTTGTTTCTTAGCTTCCCAAAGAGCTGGAAGCAAGATGCTGTGGGGCCCAACTCGCCCTTTGGAAAGAAGCCTGCACGTTGTGCCTTTCAGCTCTAGGGCAAAGTAGCACACCCAGAGCAGAAGTCCTAATACAGCCAGATCAGGCCTGCAAAGAAACTGCGTTTCCCAGGCCTTTGGAAGAGATGTTCCCACTAGGCTGTAAGAGCACTGTGCAGAGCGAGTTGTTTCTTAGCTTCCCAAAGAGCTAGAAGCAAGATGCTGTGGGGCCCAACTCGCCCTGTGGAAAGAAGCCTGCACGTTGTGCCTTTCAGCTCTAGGGCAAAGTAGCACACCCAGAGCAGAAGTCCTACTTCAGCCAGATCAGGCCTGCAAAGAAACTGCGTTTCACAGGCCTTTGGAAGAAATGTTCCCGGTAGGCTGTAACAGCACTGTGCAGAGCGAGTTGCTTCTTAGCTTCCCAAAGAGCTGGAAGCAAGATGCTGTTGGGCCCAACTCACCATTAGGAAAGGAGCCTGCACGTTGTGCCTTTCAGCTCTAGGTCAATGTAGCACACCCAGAGCAGAAGTCCTACTTCAGCCAGATCAGGCCTGCAAAGAAACTGCGTTTCACAGGCCTTTGGAAGAGATGTTCCCGGTAGGCTGTAAGAGCACTGTGCAGAGCGAGATGTTTCTTAGCTTCCCAAAGAGCTGGAAGCAAGAGGCTGTGAGGCCCAACACACCCTTAGGAAAGAAGCCTGCACGTTGTGCCTTTCAGCTCTAGGGCAATGTAGCACACCCAGAGCAGGAGTCCTACTTCAGCCCGATCAGGCCTGCAAAGAAACTGCGTTTCACGGGCCTTTGGAAGAGATGTTCCCGGTAGGCTGGAAGAGCACTGTGCAGACCGAGTTGTGTCTTAGCTTCCCAAAGAGCTGGAAGCAATATGCTGTGGGCCCCAACTCGCCCTTTGGAAAGAAGCCTGCACCTTGTGCCTTTCAGCTCTAGGGCAATGTAGAACACCCAGAGCAGAAGTCCTACTTCAGCCAGATCAGGCCTGCAAAGGAACTGCGTTTCACAGGCATTTGGAAGAGATGTTCCCGGTAGGCTGTAAGAGCACTGTGCAGAACGAGTTGTTTCTTAGCTTCCCAAAGAGCTGGAAGCAAGATGCTGTGGGGCCCAACTCGCCCTTTGGAAAGAAGCCTGCACGTTGTGCCTTTCAGCTCTAGGGCAATGTAGCACACCCAGAGCAGAAGTCCTACTTCAGCCAGATCAGGCCTGCAAAGAAACTGCGTTTCACAGGCCTTTGGAAGATATGTTCCCGGTAGGCTGTAACAGCACTGTGCAGAGCGAGTTGCTTCTTAGCTTCCCAAAGAGCTGGAAGCAAGAGGCTGTGAGGCCCAACTCACCCTTAGGAAAGAAGCCTGCACGTTGTGCCTTTCAGCTCTAGGGCAATGTAGCACACCCAGAGCAGAAGTCCTACTTCAGCCAGATCAGGCCTGCAAAGAAACTGCGTTTCACAGGCCTTTGGAAGAGATGTTCCCGGTAGGCTGTAAGAGCACTGTGCAGACCGAGTTGTGTCCTAGCTTCCCAAAGAGCTGGAAGCAATATGCTGTGGGCCCCAACTCGCCCTTTGGAAAGAAGCCTGCACGGAGTGCCTTTCAGCTCTAGGGCAATGTAGCACACCCAGAGCAGAAGTCCTACTTCAGCCAGATCAGGCCTGCAAAGAAACTGCGTTTCACAGGCCTTTGGAAGAGATGTTCCCGGTAGGCTGTAAGAGCACTGTGCAGAGCGAGTTGTTTCTTAGCTTCCAAAGAGCTGGAAGCAAGATGCTGTGGGGCCGAACTCGTCCTTTGGAAAGAAGCCTGCACGTAGCGCCTTTCAGCTCTAGGGCAATGTAGCACACCCAGAGCAGGAGTCCTACTTCAGCCAGATCAGGCCTGCAAAGAAACTGCGTTTCACAGGCCTTTGGAAGAGATGTTCCCACTAGGCTGTAAGAGCACTGTGCAGAGCGAGTTGTTTCTTAGCTTCCCAAAGAGCTGGAAGCAAGATGCTGTGGGGCCCAACTCGCCCTTTGGAAAGAAGCCTGCACGTTGTGCCTTTCAGCTCTAGGGCAAAGTAGCACACCCAGAGCAGAAGTCCTACTTCAGCCAGATCAGGCCTGCAAAGAAATTGCGTTTCACAGGCCTTTGGAAGAGATGTTCCCACTAGGCTGTAAGAGCACTGTGCAGAGCGAGTTGTTTCTTAGCTTCCCAAAGAGCTGGAAGCAAGATGCTGTGGGGCCCAACTCGCCCTTTGAAAGAAGCCTGCACGTTGTGCCTTTCAGCTCTAGGGCAAAGTAGCACACCCAGAGCAGAAGTCCTAATACAGCCAGATCAGGCCTGCAAAGAAACTGCGTTTCCCAGGCCTTTGGAAGAGATGTTCCCACTAGGCTTTAAGAGCACTGTGCAGAGCGAGTTGTTTCTTAGCTTCCCAAAGAGCTAGAAGCAAGATGCTGTGGGGCCCAACTCGCCCTGTGGAAAGAAGCCTGCACGTTGTGCCTTTCAGCTCTAGGGCAAAGTAGCACACCCAGAGCAGAAGTCCTACTTCAGCCAGATCAGGCCTGCAAAGAAACTGCGTTTCACAGGCCTTTGGAAGAAATGTTCCCGGTAGGCTGTAAGAGCACTGTGCAGAGCGAGTTGTTTCTTAGCTTCCCAAAGAGCTGGAAGCAAGATGCTGTGGGGCCCAACTAGCCCATTGGAAACAAGCCTGCACGTTGTGCCTTTCAGCTCTAGGGCAAAGTAGCACACCCAGAGCAGAAGTCCTACTTCAGCCAGATCAGGCCTGCAAAGAAACTGCGTTTCACAGGCCTTTGGAAGACATGTTCCCGGTAGGCTGTAAGAGCACTGTGCAGAGCGAGTTGTTTCTTAGCTTCCCAAAGAGCTGGAAGCAAGATGCTGTGGGGCCCAACTCGCCCATTGGAAAGAAGCCTGCAGGTTGTGCCTTTCAGCTCTAGGGCAAAGTAGCACACCCAGAGCAGAAGTCCTAATACAGCCAGATCACGCATGCAAAGAAACTGCGTTTCACAGGCCTTTGGAAGAGATGTTCCCACTAGGCTGTAAGAGCACTGTGCAGAGCGAGTTTTTTCTTAGCTTCCCAAAGAGCTAGAAGCAAGATGCTGTGGGGCCCAACTCGCCCTTTGGAAAGAAGCCTGCACGTTGTGCCTTTCAGCTCTAGGGCAAAGTAGCACACCCAGAGCAGAAGTCCTACTTCAGCCAGATCAGGCCTGCAAGGAAACTGCGTTTCACAGGCCTTTGGAAGACATGTTCCCGGTAGGCTGTAAGAGCACTGTGCAGAGCGAGTTGTTTCTTAGCTTCCCAAAGAGCTGGAAGCAAGATGCTGTGGGGCCCATCTCGCCCTTTGGAAAGAAGCCTGCACGTTGTGCCTTTCAGCTCTAGGGCAATGAAGCACACCCAGAGCAGAAGTCCTACTTCAACCAGATCAGGAGTGCAAAGAAACTGCGTTTCACAGGCCATGGAAGAGATGTTCCCGGTAGGCTGTAAGAGCACTGTGCAGAGCGAGTTGTTTCTTAGCTTTCCAAAGAGCTAGAAGCAAGATGCTGTGGGGCCCAACTCGCCCTTTGGAAAGAAGGCTGCACGTTGTGCCTTTCAGCTCTCGGGCAAAGTAGCACACCCAGAGCAGAAGTCCTACTTCAGCCAGATCAGGCCTGCAAAGAAACTGCGTTTCACAGGCCTTTGGCAGAGATGTTCCCGGTAGGCTTTAAGAGCACTGTGCAGAGCGAGTTGTTTCTTAGCTTCCCAAAGAGCTGGAAGCAAGATGCTGTGGGGCCCAACTCGCCCTTTGGAAAGAAGCCTGCACGTTGTGCCTTTCAGCTCTAGGGCAAAGTAGGACACCCAGAGCAGAAGTCCTAATTCAGCCAGATCAGGCCTGCAAAGAAACTGCGTTTCACAGGCCTTTGGAAGAGATGTTCCCACTAGGCTGTAAGAGCACTGTGCAGAGCGAGTTGTTTCTTAGCTTCCCAAAGAGCTAGAAGCAAGATGCTGTGGGGCCCAACTCACCCTTTGGAAAGAAGCCTGCACGTTGTGCCTTTCAGCTCTAGGGCAAAGTAGCACACCCAGAGCAGAAGTCCTACTTCAGCCAGATCAGGCCTGCAAAGAAACTGCGTTTCACAGGCCTTTGGAAGAGATGTTCCCGGTAGGCTGTAAGAGCACTGTGCAGAGCGAGTTGTTTCTTAGCTTCCCAAAGAGCTGGAAGCAAGATGCTGTGGTGCCCAACTCGCCCTTTGGAAAGAAGCCTGCACGTTGTGCCTTTCAGCTCTAGGGCAAAGTAGCACACCCAGTGCAGAAGTCCTACTTCAGCCAGATCAGGCCTGCAAAGAAACTGCGTTTCACAGGCCTTTGGAAGAGATGTTCCCGGTAGGCTGTAAGAGCACTGTGCAGAGCGAGTTGCTTCTTAGCTTCCCAAAGAGCTGGAAGCAAGAGGCTGTGAGGCCCAACTCACCCTTAGGAAAGAAGCCTGCACATTGTGCCTTTCAGCTCTAGGGAAATGTAGCACACCCAGAGCAGAAGTCCTACTTCAGCCAGATCAGGCCTGCAAAGAAACTGCGTTTCACAGGCCTTTGGAAGAGATGTTCCCGGTAGGCAGTAAGAGCACTGTGCAGAGCGAGTTGTTTCTTAGCTTCCCAAAGAGCTGGAAGCAAGATGCTGTGGGGCCCAACTCGCCCTTTGGAAAGAAGCCTGCACGTTGTGCCTTTCAGCTCTAGGGCAAAGTAGCACACCCAGAGCAGAAGTCCTACTTCAGCCAGATCAGGCCTGCAAAGAAACTGCGTTTCCCAGGCCTTTGGAAGAGATGTTCCCAGTAGGCTGTAAGAGCACTGTGCAGAGCGAGTTGTTTCTTAGCTTCCCAAAGAGCTGGAAGCAAGATGCTGTGGGGCCCAACTCGCCCTTTGGAAAGAAGCCTGCACGTTGTGCCTTTCAGCTCTAGGGCAAAGTAGCACACCCAGAGCAGAAGTCCTACTTCAGCCAGATCAGGCCTGCAAAGAAACTGCGTTTCACAGGCCTTTGGAGGAGATGTTCCCGGTAGGCTGTAAGAGCACTGTTCAGAGCGAGTTGTTTCTTAGCTTCCCAAAGAGCTGGAAGCAAGATGCTGTGGGGCCCAACTCGCCCTTTGGAAAGAAGCCTGCACGTTGTGCCTTTATGCTCTAGGGCAATGCCGCAAACTCAGAGCAGAAGTTCTACTTCAAGCAGATCACGCCTGCAAAGAAGCTGCGTTTCACATGCCTTTGGAAGAGATGTTCCCGGTAGGCTGTAAGAGCACTGTGCAGAGCGAGTTGTTTTTTAGCTTCCCAAAGAGCTGGAAGCAAGATGCTGTGCGGCCAACTCGCCCTTTGGAAAGAAGCCTGCACGTTGTGCCTTTCAGCTCTAGGGCAAAGTAGCACCCCAGAGCAGAAGTCCTACTTCAGCCAGATCAGGCCTGCAAAGAAACTGCGTTTCACAGGCCTTTGGAATAGATGTTCCTCGTAGGCTGTAAGAGCACTGTGCAGAGCGAGTTGTTTCTTAGCTTCCCAAAGAGCTGGAAGCAAGCTGCTGTGGGGCCCAACTCGCCCTTTGGAAAGAAGCCTGCACGTTGTGCCTTTCAGCTCTAGGGCAAAGTAGCACACCCAGAGCAGAAGTCCTACTTCAGCCAGATCAGGCCTGCAAAGAAACTGCGTTTCACAGGCCTTTGGAAGAGATGTTCCCGGTAGGCTGTAAGAGCACTGTGCAGAGCGAGTTGTTTCTTAGCTTCCCAAAGAGCTGGAAGCAAGATGCTGTGGGGCCCAACTCGCCCTTTGGAAAGAAGCCTGCACGTTGTGCCTTTCAGCTCTAGGGCAAAGTAGCACACCCAGAGCAGAAGTCCTACTTCAGCCAGATCAGGCCTGCAAAGAAACTGGGTTTCACAGGCCTTTGGAAGAGATGTTCCCGGTAGGCTGTAAGAGCACTGTGCAGAGCGAGTTGTTTCTTAGCTTCCCAAAGAGGTAGAAGCAAGATGCTGTGGGGCCCAACTCGCCCTTTGGAAAGAAGGCTGCACGTTGTGCCTTTCAGCTCTCGGGCAAAGTAGCACACCCAGAGCAGAAGTCCTACTTCAGCCAGATCAGGCCTGCAAAGAAACTGCGTTTCACAGGCCTTTGGCAGAGATGTTCCCGGTAGGCTTTAAGAGCACTGTGCAGAGCGAGTTGTTTCTTAGCTTCCCAAAGAGCTGGAAGCAAGATGCTGTGGGGCCCAACTCGCCCTTTGGAAAGAAGCCTGCACGTTGTGCCTTTCAGCTCTAGGGCAAAGTAGCACACCCAGAGCAGAAGTCCTAATTCAGCCAGATCAGGCCTGCAAAGAAACTGCGTTTCACAGGCCTTTGGAAGAGATGATCCCACTAGGCTGTAAGAGCACTGTGCAGAGCGAGTTGTTTCTTAGCTTCCCAAAGAGCTAGAAGCAAGATGCTGTGGGGCCCAACTCGCCCTTTGGAAAGAAGCCTGCACGTTGTGCCTTTCAGCTCTAGGGCAAAGTAGCACACCCAGAGCAGAAGTCCTACTTCAGCCAGATCAGGCCTGCAAAGAAACTGCGTTTCACAGGCCTTTGGAAGAGATGTTCCCGGTAGGCTGTAAGAGCACTGTGCAGAGCGAGTTGTTTCTTAGCTTCCCAAAGAGCTGGAAGCAAGATGCTGTGGTGCCCAACTCGCCCTTTGGAAAGAAGCCTGCACGTTGTGCCTTTCAGCTCTAGGGCAAATTAGCACACCCAGAGCAGATGTCCTACTTCAGCCAGATCAGGCCTGCATAGAAACTGCGTTTCACAGGCCTGTGGAAGAGATGTTCCCGGTAGGCTGTAAGAGCACTGTGCAGAGCGAGTTGTTTCTTAGCTTCCCAAAGAGCTGGAAGCAAGATGCTGTGGGGCCCAACTCGCCCTTTGGAAAGAAGCCTGCACGTTGTGCCTTTCAGCTCTAGGGCAAAGTAGCACACCCAGAGCAGAAGTCCTACTTCAGCCAGATCAGGCCTGCAAAGAAACTGCGTTTCACAGGCCTTTGGAAGACATGTTCCCGGTAGGCTGTAAGAGCACTGTGCAGAGCGAGTTGGTTCTTAGCTTCCCAAAGAGCTGGAAGCAAGATGCTGTGGGGCCCAACTCGCCCTTTGGAAAGAAGCCTGCACGTTGTGCCTTTCAGCTCTAGGGCAATGTAGCACACCCAGAGCAGAAGTCCCACTTCAGCCAGATCAGGCCTGCAAAGAAACTGCGTTTCACAGGCCTTTGGAAGAGATGTTCCCACTAGGCTGTAAGTGCACTGTGCAGAGCGAGTTGTTTCTTAGCTTCCCAAAGAGCTAGAAGCAAGATGGTGTGGGGCCCAACTCGCCCTTTGGAAAGAAGCCTGCACGTTGTGCCTTTCAGCTCTAGGGCAAAGTAGCACACCCAGAGCAGAAGTCCTACTTCAGCCAGATCAGGCCTGCAAAGAAACTGCGTTTCACAGGCCTTTGGAAGAGATGTTCCCACTAGGCTGTAAGAGCACTGTGCAGAGCGAGTTGTTTCTTAGCTTCCCAAAGAGCTGGAAGCAAGATGCTGTGGGGCCCAACTCGCCCTTTGGAAAGAAGCCTGCACGTTGTGCCTTTCAGCTCTAGGGCAAAGTAGCACACCCAGAGCAGAAGTCCAACTTCAGCCAGATCAGGCCTGCAAAGAAACTGCGTTTCACAGGCCTTTGGAAGAGATGTTCCCGGTAGGCTGAAAGAGCACTGTGCAGAGCGAGTTGTTTCTTAGCTTCCCAAAGAGCTGGAAGCAAGATGCTGTGGGGCCCAACTCGCCCTTTGGAAAGAAGCCTGCACGTTGTGCCTTTCAGCTCTAGTTCAATGTAGCACACCCAGAGCAGAAGTCCCACTTCAGCCAGATCAGTACTGCAAAGAAACTGCGTTTCACAGGCCTTTGGAAGAGATGTTCCCGGTAGGCTGTAAGAGCACTGTGCAGAGCGAGTTGTTTCTTAGCTTCCCAAAGAGCTTTAAGCAAGATGCTGTGGGGCCTAACTCGCCTTTTGGAAAGAAGCCTGCATGTTGTGCCTTTCAGCTCTAGGGCAAAGTAGCACACCCAGAGCAGAAGTCCTACTTCAGCCAGATCAGGCCTGCAAAGAAACTTCGTTTCACAGGCCTTTGGAAGAGATGCTCCCGGTAGGCTGTAAGAGCACTGTGCAGAGCGAGTTGTTTCTTAGCTTGCCAAAGAGCTGGAAGCAAGATGCTGTGCGGCCAACTCGCCCTTTGGAAAGAAGCCTGCACGTTGTGCCTTTCAGCTCTAGGGCAAAGTAGCACCCCAGAGCAGAAGTCCTACTTCAGCCAGATCAGGCCTGCAAAGAAACTGCGTTTCACAGGCCTTTGGAATAGATGTTCCTCGTAGGCTGTAAGAGCACTGTGCAGAGCGAGTTGTTTCTTAGCTTCCCAAAGAGCTGGAAGCAAGCTGCTGTGGGGCCCATTCGCCCTTTGGAAAGAAGCCTGCACGTTGTGCCTTTCAGCTCTAGGGCAAAGTAGCACACCCAGAGCAGAAGTCCTACTTCAGCCAGATCAGGCCTGCAAAGAAACTGCGTTTCACAGGCCTTTGGAAGAGATGTTCCCACTAGGCTGTAAGAGCACTGTGCAGAGCGAGTTGTTTCTTAGCTTCCCAAAGAGCTGGAAGCAAGATGCTGTGGGGCCCAACTCGCCCTTTGGAAAGAAGCCTGCACGTTGTGCCTTTCAGCTCTAGGGCAAAGTAGCACACCCAGAGCAGAAGTCCTACTTCAGCCAGATCAGGCCTGCAAAGAAACTGCGTTTCACAGGCCTTTGGAAGAGATGTTCCCGGTAGGCTGTATGAGCACTGTGCAGAGCGAGTTGTTTCTTAGCTTCCCAAAGAGCTGGAAGCAAGATGCTGTGGGGCCCAACTCGCCCATTGGAAAGAAGCCTGCACGTTGTGCCTTTCAGCTCTAGGGCAAAGTAGCACACCCAGAGCAGAAGTCCTAATACAGCCAGATCAGGCCTGCAAAGAAACTGCGTTTCACAGGCCTTTGGAAGAGATGTTCCCACTAGGCTGTAAGAGCACTGTGCAGAGCGAGTTTTTTCTTAGCTTCCCAAAGAGCTGAAAGCAAGATGCTGTGGGGACCAACTCGCCCTTTGGAAACTTGCCTGCACGTTGTGCCTTTCAGCTCTAGGGCAAAGTAGCACATCCAGAGCAGAAGTCCTACTTCAGCCAGATCAGGCCTGCAAAGAAACTGCGTTTCACAGGCCTTTGGAAGAGATGTTCCCGGTAGGCTGTAAGAGCACTGTGCAGAGCGAGTTGTTTCGTAGCTTCCCAAAGAGCTGGAAGCAAGATGCTGTGGGGCCCAACTCGCCCTTTGGAAAGAAGCCTGCGCGTTGTGCCTTTCAGCTCTAGGGCAAAGTAGCACACCCAGAGCAGAAGTCCTACTTCAGCCAGATCAGGCCTGCAAAGAAACTGCGTTTCACAGGCCTTTGGAAGAGATGTTCCCACTAGGCTGTAAGAGCACTGTGCAGAGCGAGTTGTTTCTTAGCTTCCCAAAGTGCTGGAAGCAAGATGCTGTGGGGCCCAACTCACCCTTTGGAAAGAAGCCTGCACGTTGTGCCTTTCAGCTCTAGGGCAAAGTAGCACACCCAGAGCAGAAGTCCTACTTCAGCCAGATCAGGCCTGCAAAGAAACTGCTTTTCACAGGCCTTTGGAAGAGGTGTTCCCGGTAGGCTGTAAGAGCACTGTGCAGAGCGAGTTGTTTCTTAGCTTCCCAAAGAGATGGAAGCAAGATGCTGTGGGGCCTAACTCGCCCTTTGGAAAGAAGCCTGCACGTTGTGCCTTTCAGCTCTAGGGCAAAGTAGCACACCCAGAGCAGAAGTCCCACTTCAGCCATATCAGGCCTGCAAAGAAACTGCGTTTCACAGGCCTTTGGAAGAGATGTTCCCACTAGGCTGTAAGAGCACTGTGCAGAGCGAGTTGTTTCTTAGCTTCCCAAAGAGCTGGAAGCAAGATGCTGTGGGGCCCAACTCGCCCTTTGGAAAGAAGCCTGCACGTTGTGCCTTTCAGCTCTAGGGCAAAGTAGCACACCCAGAGAAGAAGTCCTACTTCAGCCAGATCAGGCCTGCAAAGAAACTGCGTTTCACAGGCCTTTGGAAGACATGTTCCCGGTAGGCTGTAAGAGCACTGTGCAGAGCGAGTTGTTTCTTAGCTTCCCAAAGAGCTGGAAGCAAGATGCTGTGGGGCCTAACTCGCCCTTTGGAAAGAAGCCTGCATGTTGTGCCTTTCAGCTCTAGGGCAAAGTAGCACACCCAGAGCAGAAGTCCTACTTCAGCCAGATCAGGCCTGCAAAGAAACTTCGTTTCACAGGCCTTTGGAAGAGATGTTCCCGGTAGGCTGTAAGAGCACTGTGCAGAGCGAGTTGTTTCTTAGCTTGCCAAAAGGCTGGAAGCAAGATGCTGTGCGGCCAACTCGCCCTTTGGAAAGAAGCCTGCACGTTGTGCCTTTCAGCTCTAGGGCAAAGTAGCACCCCAGAGCAGAAGTCATACTTCAGCCAGATCAGGCCTGCAAAGAAACTGCGTTTCACAGGCCTTTGGAAGAGATGTTCCCACTAGGCTGTAAGAGCACTGTGCAGAGCGAGTTGTTTCTTAGCTTCCCAAAGAGCTGGAAGCAAGATGCTGTGGGACCCAACTCACCCTTTTGCAAAGAAGCCTGCACGTTGTGCCTTTCAGCTCTGGGGCAAAGTAGCACACCCAGAGCAGAAGTCCTACTTCAGCCAGATCAGGCCTGCAAAGAAACTGCGTTTCACAGGCCTTTGGAAGACATGTTCCCGGTAGGCTGTAAGAGCACTGTGCAGAGCGAGTTGTTTCTTAGCTTCCCAAAGAGCTGGAAGCAAGATGCTGTGGGGCCCAACTCGCCCTTTGGAAAGAAGCCTGCACGTTGTGCCTTTCAGCTATAGGGCAAAGTAGCACACCCAGATCAGAAGTCCAACTTCAGCCAGATCAGGCCTGCAAAGAAACTGCGTTTCACAGGCCTTTGGCAGAGATGTTCCCGGTAGGCTTTAAGAGCACTGTGCAGAGCGAGTTGTTTCTTAGCTTCCCAAAGAGCTGGAAGCAAGATGCTGTGGGGCCCAACTCGCCGTTTGGAAAGAAGCCTGCACGTTGTGCCTTTCAGCTCTAGGGCAAAGTAGCACACCCAGAGCAGAAGTCCTACTTCAGCAAGATCAGGCCTGCAAAGAAACTGCGTTTCACAGGCCTTTGGAAGAGATGTTCCCACTAGGCTGTAAGAGCACTGTGCAGAGCGAGTTGTTTCTTAGCTTCCCAAAGAGCTAGAAGCAAGATGCTGTGGGGCCCAACTCGCCCTTTGGAAAGAAGCCTGCACGTTGTGCCTTTCAGCTCTAGGGCAAAGTAGCACACCCAGAGCAGAAGTCCTACTTCAGCCAGATCAGGCCTGCAAAGAAACTGCGTTTCACAGGCCTTTGGAAGAGATGTTCCCGGTAGGCTGTAAGAGCACTGTGCAGAGCGAGTTGTTTCTTAGCTTCCCAAAGAGCTGGAAGCAAGATGCTGTGGGGCCCAACTCGCCCTTTGGAAAGAAGCCTGCACGTTGTGCCTTTCAGCTCTAGGGCAAAGTAGCACACCCAGAGCAGAAGTCCTACTTCAGCCAGATCAGGCCAGCAAAGAAACTGCGTTTCACAGGCCTTTGGAAGAGATGTTCCCACTAGGCTGTAAGAGCACTGTGCAGTGCGAGTTGTTTCTTAGCTTCCCAAAGAGCTGGAAGCAAGATGCTGTGGGGCCCAACTCGCCCTTTGGAAAGAAGCCTGCACGTTGTGCCTTTCAGCTCTAGGGCAAAGTAGCACACCCAGAGCAGAAGTCCTACTTCAGCCAGATCAGGCCTGCAAAGAAACTGCGTTTCACAGGCCTTTGGAAGAGATGTTCCCGGTAGGCTTTAAGAGCACTGTGCAGAGCGAGTTGTTTCTTAGCTTCCCAAAGAGCTGGAAGCAAGATGCTGTGGGGCCCAACTCGCCCTTTGGAAAGAAGCCTGCACGTTGTCCCTTTCAGCTCTAGGGCAAAGTAGCACACCCAGAGCAGAAGTCCTACTTCAGCCAGATCAGGCCTGCAAAGAAACTGCGTTTCACAGGCCTTTGGAAGAGATGTTCCCACTAGGCTGTAAGAGCACCGTGCAGAGCGAGTTGTTTCTTAGCTTCCCAAAGAGCTGGAAGCAAGATGCTGTGGGGCCCAACTCGCCCTTTGGAAAGAAGCCTGCACGTTGTGCCTTTCAGCTCTAGGGCAAAGTAGCACACCCAGAGCAGAAGTCCTACTTCAGCCAGATAAGGCCTGCAAAGACACTGCGTTTCACAGGCCTTTGGAAGAGATGTTCCCACTAGGCTGTAAGAGCACTGTGCAGAGCGAGTTGTTTCTTAGCTTCCCAAAGAGCTGGAAGCAAGATGCTGTGGGGCCCAACTCGCCCTTTGGAAAGAAGCCTGCACGTTGTGCCTTTCAGCTCTAGGGCAAAGTAGCACACCCAGAGCAGAAGTCCTACTTCAGCCAGATCAGGCCTGCAAAGAAACTGCGTTTCACAGGCCTTTGGAAGAGATGTTCCCGGTAGGCTGTAACAGCACTGTGCAGAGCGAGTTGCTTCTTAGCTTCCCAAAGAGCTGGAAGCAAGATGCTGTTGGGCCCAACTCACCATTAGGAAAGGAGCCTGCACGTTGTGCCTTTCAGCTCTAGGTCAATGTAGCACACCCAGAGCAGAAGTCCTACTTCAGCCAGATCAGGCCTGCAAAGAAACTGCGTTTCACAGGCCTTTGGAAGAGATGTTCCCGGTAGGCTGTAAGAGCACTGTGCATAGCGAGTTGTTTCTTAGCTTCCCAAAGAGCTGGAAGCAAGAGGCTGTGAGGCCCAACTCACCCTTAGGAAAGAAGCCTGCACGTTGTGCCTTTCAGCTCTAGGGCAATGTAGCACACCCAGAGCAGGAGTCCTACTTCAGCCAGATCAGGCCTGCAAAGAAACTGCGTTTCACAGGCCTTTGGAAGAGATGTTCCCGGTAGGCTGTAAGAGCACTGTGCAGACCGAGTTGTGTCTTAGCTTCCCAAAGAGCTGGAAGCAATATGCTGTGGGCCCCAACTCGCCCTTTGGAAAGAAGCCTGCACGTAGTGCCTTTCAGCTCTAGGGCAATGTAGCACACCCAGAGCAGAAGTCCTACTTCAGCCAGATCAGGCCTGCAAAGAAACTGCATTTCACAGGCCTTTGGAAGAGATGTTCCCGGTAGGCTGTAAGAGCACTGTGCAGAGCGAGTTGTTTCTTAGCTTCCCAAAGAGCTGGAAGCAAGATGCTGTGGGGCCGAACTCGTCCTTTGGAAAGAAGCCTGCACGTTGCGCTTTTCTGCTCTAGGGCAATGTAGCACACCCAGAGCAGGAGTCCTACTTCAGCCAGATCAGGCCTGCAAAGAAACTGCGTTTCACAGGCCTTTGGAAGAGATGTTCCCACTAGGCTGTAAGAGCACTGTGCAGAGCGAGTTGTTTCTTAGCTTCCCAAAGAGCTAGAAGCAAGATGCTGTGGGGCCCAACTCGCCCTTTGGAAAGAAGCCTGCACGTTGTGCCTTTCAGCTCTAGGGCAAAGTAGCACACCCAGAGCAGAAGTCCTACTTCAGCCAGATCAGGCCTGCAAAGAAACTGCGTTTCACAGGCCTTTGGAAGAGATGTTCCCGGTAGGCTGTAAGAGCACTGTGCAGAGCGAGTTGTTTCCTAGCTTCCCAAAGAGCTGGAAGCAAGATGCTGTTGGACCCAACTCTCCATTAGGAAAGGAGCCTGCACGTTGTGCCTTTCAGCTCTAGGACAATGTAGCACACCCAGAGCAGAAGTCCTACTTCAGCCAGATCAGGCCTGCAAAGAAACTGCGTTTCACAGGCCTTTGGAAGAGATGTTCCCGGTAGGCAGTAAGAGCACTGTGCAGAGCGAGTTGTTTCTTAGCTTCCCAAAGAGCTGGAAGCAAGATGCTGTGGGGCCCAACTCGCCCTTTGGAAAGAAGCCTGCACCTTGTGCCTTTCAGCTCTAGGGCAATGTAGCACACCCAGAGCAGAAGTCCTACTTCAGCCAGATCAGGCCTGCAAAGAAACTGCGTTTCACAGGCATTTGGAAGAGATGTTCCCGGTAGGCTGTAAGAGCACTGTGCAGAACGAGTTGTTTCTTAGCTTCCCAAAGAGCTGGAAGCAAGATGCTGTGGGGCCCAACTCGCCCTTTGGAAAGAAGCCTGCACGTTGTGCCTTTCAGCTCTAGGGCAATGTAGCACACCCAGAGCAGAAGTCCTACTTCAGCCAGATCAGGCCTGCAAAGAAACGGCGTTTCACAGGCCTTTGGAAGAAATGTTCCCGGTAGGCTGTAACAGCACTGTGCAGAGCGAGTTGCTTCTTAGCTTCCCAAAGAGCTGGAAGCAAGAGGCTGTGAGGCCCAACTCACCCTTAGGAAAGAAGCCTGCACGTTGTGCCTTTCAGCTCTAGGGCAATGTAGCACACCCAGAGCAGAAGTCCTACTTCAGCCAGATCAGGCCTGCAAAGAAACTGCGTTTCACAGGCCTTTGGAAGAGATGTTCCCGGTAGGCTGTAAGAGCACTGTGCAGACCGAGTTGTGTCCTAGCTTCCCAAAGAGCTGGAAGCAATATGCTGTGGGCCCCAACTCGCCCTTTGGAAAGAAGCCTGCACGTAGTGCCTT
Organism: Equus caballus; assembly: GCF_041296265.1. Lineage (NCBI taxonomy): Eukaryota > Metazoa > Chordata > Mammalia > Perissodactyla > Equidae > Equus > Equus caballus. The sequence goes on from NC_091684.1 coordinate 73,103,815, forward strand.
TCAGCTCTAGGGCAATGTAGCACACCCAGAGCAGAAGTCCTACTTCAGCCAGATCAGGCCTGCAAAGAAACTGCATTTCACAGGCCTTTGGAAGAGATGTTCCCGGTAGGCTGTAAGAGCACTGTGCAGAGCGAGTTGTTTCTTAGCTTCCAAAGAGCTGGAAGCAAGATGCTGTGGGGCCGAACTCGTCCTTTGGAAAGAAGCCTGCACGTAGCGCCTTTCTTCTCTAGGGCAATGTAGCACACCCAGAGCAGGAGTCCTACTTCAGCCAGATCAGGCCTGCAAAGGAACTGCGTTTCACAGGCCTTTGGAAGAGATGTTCCCGGTAGGCTGTAAGAGCACTGGGCAGAGTGAGTTGTCTCTAAGCTTCCCAAAGAGCTGGAAGCAAGATGATGTGGGGCCCAACTCGCCCTTTGGAAAGAAGCCTGCACATTGTGCCTTTCAGCTCTAGGGAAATGTAGCACACCCAGAGCAGAAGTCCTACTTCAGCCAGATCAGGCCTGCAAAGAAACTGCGTTTCACAGGCCTTTGGAAGAGATGTTCCCGGTAGGCAGTAAGAGCACTGTGCAGAGCGAGTTGTTTCTTAGCTTCCCAAAGAGCTGGAAGCAAGATGCTGTGGGGCCCAACTCGCCCTTTGGAAAGAAGCCTGCACGTTGTGCCTTTATGCTCTAGGGCAATGCCGCACACTCAGAGCAGTAGTTCTACTTCAAGCAGATCACGCCTGCAAAGAAGCTGCGTTTCACATGCCTTTGGAAGAGATGTTCCCGGTAGGCTGTAAGAGCACTGTGCAGAGCGAGTTGTTTTTTAGCTTCCCAAAGAGCTGGAAGCAAGAGGCTGTGGGGCCCAACTCGCCCTTTGGAAAGAAGCCTGCACGTTGTGCCTTTCAGCTCTAGGGCAATGTAGCACACCCAGAACAGAAGTCCTACTTCAGCCAGATCAGGCCTGCAAAGAAACTGCGTTTCACAGGCCTTTGGAACAGATGTTCCCGGTAGGCTGTAAGAGCACTGTGCAGAGCGAGTTGTTTCTTAGCTTCCCAAAGAGCTGGAAGCAAGATGCTGTGCGGCCAACTCGCCCTTTGGAAAGAAGCCTGCACGTTGTGCCTTTCAGCTCTAGGGCAAAGTAGCACCCCAGAGCAGAAGTCCTACTTCAGCCAGATCAGGCCTGCAAAGAAACTGCGTTTCACAGGCCTTTGGAATAGATGTTCCTCGTAGGCTGTAAGAGCACTGTGCAGAGCGAGTTGTTTCTTAGCTTCCCAAAGAGCTGGAAGCAAGCTGCTGTGGGGCCCAACTCGCCCTTTGGAAAGAAGCCTGCACGTTGTGCCTTTCAGCTCTAGGGCAAAGTAGCACACCCAGAGCAGAAGTCCTACTTCAGCCAGATCAGGCCTGCAAAGAAACTGCGTTTCACAGGCCTTTGGAAGAGATGTTCCCGGTAGGCTGTAAGAGCACTGTGCAGAGCGAGTTGTTTCTTAGCTTACCAAAGAGCTGGAAGCAAGATGCTGTGGGGCCCAACTCGCCCTTTGGAAAGAAGCCTGCACGTTGTGCCTTTCAGCTCTAGGGCAAAGTAGCACACCCAGAGCAGAAGTCCTACTTCAGCCAGATCAGGCCTGCAAAGAAACTGGGTTTCACAGGCCTTTGGAAGAGATGTTCCCGGTAGGCTGTAAGAGCACTGTGCAGAGCGAGTTGTTTCTTAGCTTCCCAAAGAGGTAGAAGCAAGATGCTGTGGGGCCCAACTCGCCCTTTGGAAAGAAGGCTGCACGTTGTGCCTTTCAGCTCTCGGGCAAAGTAGCACACCCAGAGCAGAAGTCCTACTTCAGCCAGATCAGGCCTGCAAAGAAACTGCGTTTCACAGGCCTTTGGCAGAGATGTTCCCGGTAGGCTTTAAGAGCACTGTGCAGAGCGAGTTGTTTCTTAGCTTCCCAAAGAGCTGGAAGCAAGATGCTGTGGGGCCCAACTCGCCCTTTGGAAAGAAGCCTGCACGTTGTGCCTTTCAGCTCTAGGGCAAAGTAGCACACCCAGAGCAGAAGTCCTACTTCAGCCAGATCAGGCCTGCAAAGAAACTGCGTTTCACAGGCCTTTGGAAGAGATGTTCCCACTAGGCTGTAAGAGCACTGTGCAGAGCGAATTGTTTCTTAGCTTCCCAAAGAGCTAGAAGCAAGATGCTGTGGGGCCCAACTCGCCCTTTGGAAAGAAGCCTGCACGTTGTGCCTTTCAGCTCTAGGGCAAAGTAGCACACCCAGAGCAGAAGTCCTACTTCAGCCAGATCAGGCCTGCAAAGAAACTGCGTTTCACAGGCCTTTGGAAGAGATGTTCCCGGTAGGCTGTAAGAGCACTGTGCAGAGCGAGTTGTTTCTTAGCTTCCCAAAGAGCTGGAAGCAAGATGCTGTGCTGCCCAACTCGCCCTTTGGAAAGAAGCCTGCACGTTGTGCCTTTCAGCTCTAGGGCAAATTAGCACACCCAGAGCAGATGTCCTACTTCAGCCAGATCAGGCCTGCATAGAAACTGCGTTTCACAGGCCTGTGGAAGAGATGTTCCCGGTAGGCTGTAAGAGCACTGTGCAGAGCGAGTTGTTTCTTAGCTTCCCAAAGAGCTGGAAGCAAGATGCTGTGGGGCCCAAATCGCCCTTTGGAAAGAAGCCTGCACGTTGTGCCTTTCAGCTCTAGGGCAAAGTAGCACACCCAGAGCAGAAGTCCTACTTCAGCCAGATCAGGCCTGCAAAGAAACTGCGTTTCACAGGCCTTTGGAAGACATGTTCCCGGTAGGCTGTAAGAGCACTGTGCAGAGCGAGTTGTTTCTTAGCTTCCCAAAGAGCTGGAAGCAAGATGCTGTGGGGCCCAACTCGGCCATTGGAAAGAAGCCTGCACGTTGTGCCTTTCAGCTCTAGGGCAAAGTAGCACACCCAGAGCAGAAGTCCTAATACAGCCAGATCAGGCCTGCAAAGAAACTGCGTTTCACAGGCCTTTGGAAGAGATGTTCCCACTAGGCTGTAAGAGCACTGTGCAGAGCGAGTTTTTTCTTAGCTTCCCAAAGAGCTAGAAGCAAGATGCTGTGGGGCCCAACTCGCCCTTTGGAAAGAAGCCTGCACGTTGTGCCTTTCAGCTCTAGGGCAAAGTAGCACACCCAGAGCAGAAGTCCTACTTCAGCCAGATCAGGCCTGCAAGGAAACTGCGTTTCACAGGCCTTTGGAAGACATGTTCCCGGTAGGCTGTAAGAGCACTGTGCAGAGCGAGTTGTTTCTTAGCTTCCCAAAGAGCTGGAAGCAAGATGCTGTGGGGCCCATCTCGCCCTTTGGAAAGAAGCCTGCACGTTGTGCCTTTCAGCTCTAGGGCAATGAAGCACACCCAGAGCAGAAGTCCTACTTCAACCAGATCAGGAGTGCAAAGAAACTGCGTTTCACAGGCCATGGAAGAGATGTTCCCGGTAGGCTGTAAGAGCACTGTGCAGAGCGAGTTGTTTCTTAGCTTCCCAAAGAGCTAGAAGCAAGATGCTGTGGGGCCCAACTCGCCCTTTGGAAAGAAGGCTGCACGTTGTGCCTTTCAGCTCTCGGGCAAAGTAGCACACCCAGAGCAGAAGTCCTACTTCAGCCAGATCAGGCCTGCAAAGAAACTGCGTTTCACAGGCCTTTGGCAGAGATGTTCCCGGTAAGCTTTAAGAGCACTGTGCAGAGCGAGTTGTTTCTTAGCTTCCCAAAGAGCTGGAAGCAAGATGCTGTGGGGCCCAACTCGCCCTTTGGAAAGAAGCCTGCACGTTGTGCCTTTCAGCTCTAGGGCAAAGTAGGACACCCAGAGCAGAAGTCCTAATTCAGCCAGATCAGGCCTGCAAAGAAACTGCGTTTCACAGGCCTTTGGAAGAGATGTTCCCACTAGGCTGTAAGAGCACTGTGCAGAGCGAGTTGTTTCTTAGCTTCCCAAAGAGCTAGAAGCAAGATGCTGTGGGGCCCAACTCACCCTTTGGAAAGAAGCCTGCACGTTGTGCCTTTCAGCTCTAGGGCAAAGTAGCACACCCAGAGCAGAAGTCCTACTTCAGCCAGATCAGGCCTGCAAAGAAACTGCGTTTCACAGGCCTTTGGAAGAGATGTTCCCGGTAGGCTGTAAGAGCACTGTGCAGAGCGAGTTGTTTCTTAGCTTCCCAAAGAGCTGGAAGCAAGATGCTGTGGTGCCCAACTCGCCCTTTGGAAAGAAGCCTGCACGTTGTGCCTTTCAGCTCTAGGGCAAAGTAGCACACCCAGTGCAGAAGTCCTACTTCAGCCAGATCAGGCCTGCAAAGAAACTGCGTTTCACAGGCCTTTGGAAGAGATGTTCCCGGTAGGCTGTAAGAGCACTGTGCAGAGCGAGTTGTTTCTTAGCTTCCCAAAGAGCTGGAAGCAAGATGCTGTGGGGCCCAACTCGCCCTTTGGAAAGAAGCCTGCACGTTGTGCCTTTCAGCTCTAGGGCAAAGTAGCACACTCAGAGCAGAAGTCCTACTTCAGCCAGATCAGGCCTACAAAGAAACTGCGTTTCACAGGCCTTTGGAAGAGATGTTCCCGGTAGGCTGTAAGAGCACTGTGCAGAGCGAGTTGTTTCTTAGCTTCCCAAAGAGCTGGAGGCAAGCTGCTGTGGGGCCCAACTCGCTCTTTGGAAAGAAGCCTGCACGTTGTGCCTTTCAGCTCTAGGGCAAAGTAGCACACCCAGAGCAGAAGTCCTACTTCAGCCAGATCAGGCCTGCAAAGAAACTGCGTTTCACAGGCCTTTGGAAGACATGTTCCCGGTAGGCTGTAAGAGCACTGTGCAGAGCGAGTTGTTTCTTAGCTTCCCAAAGAGCTGGAAGCAAGATGCTGTGGGGCCCAACTCGCCCATTGGAAAGAAGCCTGCACGTTGTGCCTTTCAGCTCTAGGGCAAAGTAGCACACCCAGAGCAGAAGTCCTAATACAGCCAGATCAGGCCTGCAAAGAAACTGCGTTTCACAGGCCTTTGGAAGAGATGTTCCCACTAGGCTGCAAGAGCACTGTGCAGAGCGAGTTTTTTCTTAGCTTCCCAAAGAGCTAGAAGCAAGATGCTGTGGGGCCCAACTCGCCCTTTGGAAAGAAGCCTGCACGTTGTGCCTTTCACCTCTAGGGCAAAGTAGCACACCCAGAGCAGAAGTCCTACTTCAGCCAGATCAGGCCTGCAATGAAACTGCGTTTCACAGGCCTTTGGAAGACATGTTCCCGGTAGGCTGTAAGAGCACTGTGCAGAGCGAGTTGTTTCTTAGCTTCCCAAAGAGCTGGAAGCAAGATGCTGTGGGGCCCAACTAGCCCATTGGAAACAAGCCTGCACGTTGTGCCTTTCAGCTCTAGGGCAAAGTAGCACACCCAGAGCAGAAGTCCTAATACAGCCAGATCAGGCCTGCAAAGAAACTGCGTTTCACAGGCCTTTGGAAGAGATGTTCCCACTAGGCTGTAAGAGCACTGTGCAGACCGAGTTTTTTCTTAGCTTCCCAAAGAGCTAGAAGCAAGATGCTGTGGGGCCCAACTCGCCCTTTGGAAAGAAGCCTGCACGTTGTGCCTTTCAGCTGTAGGGCAAAGTAGCACACCCAGAGCAGAAGTCCTACTTCAGCCAGATCAGGCCTGCAAAGAAACTGTGTTTCCCAGGCCTTTGGAAGACATGTTCCCGGTAGGCTGTAAGAGCACTGTGCAGAGCGAGTTGTTTCTTAGCTTCCCAAAGAGCTGGAAGCAAGATGCTGTGAGGCCCATCTCGCCCTTTGGAAAGAAGCCTGCACGTTGTGCCTTTCAGCTCTAGGGCAATGTAGCACACCCAGAGCAGAAGTCCTACTTCAACCAGATCAGGAGTGCAAAGAAACTGCGTTTCACAGGCCATGGAAGAGATGTTCCCGGTAGGCTGTAAGAGCACTGTGCAGAGCGAGTTGTTTCTTAGCTTCCCAAAGAGCTGAAAGCAAGATGCTGTGGGGACCAACTCGCCCTTTGGAAAGTTGCCTGCACGTTGTGCCTTTCAGCTCTAGGGCAAAGTAGCACACCCAGAGCAGAAGTCCTACTTCAGCCAGATCAGGCCTGCAAAGAAACTGCGTTTCACAGGCCTTTGGAAGAGATGTTCCCACTAGGCTGTAAGAGCACTGTGCAGAGCGAGTTGTTTCTTAGCTTCCCAAAGAGCTGGAAGCAAGATGCTGTGGGGCCCAACTAGCCCATTGGAAACAAGCCTGCACGTTGTGCCTTTCAGCTCTAGGGCAAAGTAGCACACCCAGAGCAGAAGTCCTACTTCAGCCAGATCAGGCCTGCAAAGAAACTGCGTTTCACAGGCCTTTGGAATAGATGTTCCCGGTAGGCTGAAAGAGCACTGTGCAGAGCGAGTTGTTTCTTAGCTTCCCAAAGAGCTGGAAGCAAGATGCTGTGGGGCCCAACTCGCCCTTTGGAAAGAAGCCTGCACGTTGTGCCTTTCAGCTCTAGGTCAATGTAGCACACCCAGAGCAGAAGTCCCACTTCAGCCAGATCAGGCCTGCAAAGAAACTGCGTTTCACAGGCCTTTGGAAGAGATGTTCCCGGTAGGCTGTAAGAGCACTGTGCAGAGCGAGTTGTTTCTTAGCTTCCCAAAGAGCTTTAAGCAAGATGCTGTGGGGCCTAACTCGCCCTTTGGAAAGAAGCCTGCATGTTGTGCCTTTCAGCTCTAGGGCAAAGTAGCACACCCAGAGCAGAAGTCCTACTTCAGCCAGATCAGGCCTGCAAAGAAACTTCGTTTCACAGGCCTTTGGAAGAGATGTTCCCGGTAGGCTGTAAGAGCACTGTGCAGAGCGAGTTGTTTCTTAGCTTGCCAAAGAGCTGGAAGCAAGATGCTGTGCGGCCAACTCGCCCTTTGGAAAGAAGCCTGCACGTTGTGCCTTTCAGCTCTAGGGCAAAGTAGCACCCCAGACCAGAAGTCCTACTTCAGCCAGATCAGGCCTGCAAAGAAACTGCGTTTCACAGGCCTTTGGAATAGATGTTCCTCGTAGGCTGTAAGAGCACTGTGCAGAGCGAGTTGTTTCTTAGCTTCCCAAAGAGCTGGAAGCAAGCTGCTGTGGGGCCCATTCGCCCTTTGGAAAGAAGCCTGCACGTTGTGCCTTTCAGCTCTAGGGCAAAGTAGCACACCCAGAGCAGAAGTCCTACTTCAGCCAGATCAGGCCTGCAAAGAAACTGCGTTTCACAGGCCTTTGGAAGAGATGTTCCCACTAGGCTGTAAGAGCACTGTGCAGAGCGAGTTGTTTCTTAGCTTCCCAAAGAGCTGGAAGCAAGATGCTGTGGGGCCCAACTCGCCCTTTGGAAAGAAGCCTGCACGTTGTGCCTTTCAGCTCTAGGGCAAAGTAGCACACCCAGAGCAGAAGTCCTACTTCAGCCAGATCAGGCCTGCAAAGAAACTGCGTTTCACAGGCCTTTGGAAGACATGTTCCCGGTAGGCTGTAAGAGCACTGTGCAGAGCGAGTTGTTTCTTAGCTTCCCAAAGAGCTGGAAGCAAGATGCTGTGGGGCCCAACTCGCCCATTGGAAAGAAGCCTGCACGTTGTGCCTTTCAGCTCTAGGGCAAAGTAGCACACCCAGAGCAGAAGTCCTAATACAGCCAGATCAGGCCTGCAAAGAAACTGCGTTTCACAGGCCTTTGGAAGAGATGTTCCCACTAGGCTGTAAGAGCACTGTGCAGAGCGAGTTTTTTCTTAGCTTCCCAAAGAGCTAGAAGCAAGATGCTGTGGGGCCCAACTCGCCCTTTGGAAAGAAGCCTGCACGTTGTGCCTTTCAGCTCTACGGCAAAGTAGCACACCCAGAGCAGAAGTCCTACTTCAGCCAGATCAGGCCTGCAATGAAACTGCGTTTCACAGGCCTTTGGAAGACATGTTCCCGGTAGGCTGTAAGAGCACTGTGCAGAGCGAGTTGTTTCTTAGCTTCCCAAAGAGCTGGAAGCAAGATGCTGTGGGGCCCAACTCGCCCATTGGAAAGAAGCCTGCACGTTGTGCCTTTCAGCTCTAGGGCAAAGTAGCACACCCAGAGCAGAAGTCCTAATACAGCCAGATCAGGCCTGCAAAGAAACTGCGTTTCACAGGCCTTTGGAAGAGATGTTCCCACTAGGCTGTAAGAGCACTGTGCAGAGCGAGTTTTTTCTTAGCTTCCCAAAGAGCTAGAAGCAAGATGCTGTGGGGCCCAACTCGCCCTTTGGAAAGAAGCCTGCACGTTGTGCCTTTCAGCTCTAGGGCAAAGTAGCACACCCAGAGCAGAAGTCCTACTTCAGCCAGATCAGGCCTGCAAAGAAACTGCGTTTCACAGGCCTTTGGAAGAGATTTTCCCGGTAGGCTGTAAGAGCACTGTGCAGAGCGAGTTGTTTCTTAGCTTCCCAAAGAGCTGGAAGCAAGATGCTGTGGGGCCCAACTCGCCCTTTGGAAAGAAGCCTGCACGTTGTGCCTTTCAGCTCTAGGGCAAAGTAGCACACCCAGAGCAGAAGTCCTACTTCAGCCAGATCAGGCCTGCAAAGAAACTGCGTATCACAGGCCTTTGGAAGAGATGTTCCCGGTAGGCTGTAAGAGCACTGTGCAGAGCGAGTTGTTTCTTAGCTTCCCAAAGAGCTGGAAGCAAGATGCTGTGCGGCCCAACTCGCCCTTTGGAAAGAAGCCTGCACGTTGTGCCTTTCAGCTCTAGGGCAAAGTAGCACACCCAGAGCATAAGTCCTACTTCAGCCAGATCAGGCCTGCAAAGAAACTGCGTTTCCCAGGCCTTTGGAAGACATGTTCCGGGTAGGCTGTAAGAGCACTGTGCAGAGCGAGTTGTTTCTTAGCTTCCCAAAGAGCTGGAAGCAAGATGCTGTGGGGCCCATCTCGCCCTTTGGAAAGAAGCCAGCACGTTGTGCCTTTCAGCTCTAGGGCAATGTAGCACAACCAGAGCAGAAGTCCTACTTCAACCAGATCAGGAGTGCAAAGAAACTGCGTTTCACAGGCCATGGAAGAGATGTTCCCGGTAGGCTGTAAGAGCACTGTGCAGAGCGAGTTGTTTCTTAGCTTCCCAAAGAGCTGAAAGCAAGATGCTGTGGGGACCAACTCGCCCTTTGGAAACTTGCCTGCACGTTGTGCCTTTCAGCTCTAGGGCAAAGTAGCACACCCAGAGCAGAAGTCCTACTCCAGCCAGATCAGGCCTGCAAAGAAACTGCGTTTCACAGGCCTTTGGAAGAGATGTTCCCGGTAGGCTGTAAGAGCACTGTGCAGAGCGAGTTGTTTCTTAGCTTCCCAAAGAGCTGGAAGCAAGATGCTGTGGGGCCCAACTCGCCCTTTGGAAAGAAGCCTGCACGTTGTGCCTTTCAGCTCTAGGGCAAAGTAGCACACCCAGAGCAGAAGTCCTACTTCAGCCAGATCAGGCCTGCAAAGAAACTGCGTTTCACAGGCCTTTGGAAGAGATGTTCCCACTAGGCTGTAAGAGCACTGTGCAGAGCGAGTTGTTTCTTAGCTTCCCAAAGAGCTGGAAGCAAGATGCTGTGGGGCCCAACTCGCCCTTTGGAAAGAAGCCTGCACGTTGTGCCTTTCAGCTCTAGGGCAAAGTAGCACACCCAGAGCAGAAGTCCTACTTCAGCCAGATCAGGCCTGCAAAGAAACTGCTTTTCACAGGCCTTTGGAAGAGGTGTTCCCGGTAGGCTGTAAGAGCACTGTGCAGAGCGAGTTGTTTCTTAGCTTCCAAAAGAGATGGAAGCAAGATGCTGTGGGGCCTAACTCGCCCTTTGGAAAGAAGCCTGCACGTTGTGCCTTTCAGCTCTAGGGCAAAGTAGCACACCCAGAGCAGAAGTCCCACTTCAGCCATATCAGGCCTGCAAAGAAACTGCGTTTCACAGGCCTTTGGAAGAGATGTTCCCACTAGGCTGTAAGAGCACTGTGCAGAGCGAGTTGTTTCTTAGCTTCCCAAAGAGCTGGAAGCAAGATGCTGTGGGGCCCAACTCGCCCTTTGGAAAGAAGCCTGCACGTTGTGCCTTTCAGCTCTAGGGCAAAGTAGCACACCCAGAGAAGAAGTCCTACTTCAGCCAGATCAGGCCTGCAAAGAAACTGCGTTTCACAGGCCTTTGGAAGACATGTTCCCGGTAGGCTGTAAGAGCACTGTGCAGAGCGAGTTGTTTCTTAGCTTCCCAAAGATCTGGAAGCAAGATGCTGTGGGGCCTAACTCGCCCTTTGGAAAGAAGCCTGCATGTTGTGCCTTTCAGCTCTAGGGCAAAGTAGCACACCCAGAGCAGAAGTCCTACTTCAGCCAGATCAGGCCTGCAAAGAAACTGCGTTTCACAGGCCTTTGGAAGAGATGTTCCCGGTAGGCTGTAAGAGCACTGTGCAGAGCGAGTTGTTTCTTAGCTTGCCAAAAGGCTGGAAGCAAGATGCTGTGCGGCCAACTCGCCCTTTGGAAAGAAGCCTGCACGTTGTGCCTTTCAGCTCTAGGGCAAAGTAGCACACCCAGAGCAGAAGTCCTACTTCAGCCAGATCAGGCCTGCAAAGAAACTGCGTTTCACAGGCCTTTGGAAGAGATGTTCCCACTAGGCTGTAAGAGCACTGTGCAGAGCGAGTTGTTTCTTAGCTTCCCAAAGAGCTGGAAGCAAGATGCTGTGGGACCCAACTCGCCCTTTTGCAAAGAAGCCTGCACGTTGTGCCTTTCAGCTCTGGGGCAAAGTAGCACACCCAGAGCAGAAGTCCTACTTCAGCCAGATCAGGCCTGCAAAGAAACTGCGTTTCACAGGCCTTTGGAAGAGATGTTCCCGGTAGGCTGTAAGAGCACTGTGCAGAGCGAGTTGTTTCTTAGCTTCCCAAAGAGCTGGAAGCAAGATGCTGTGGGGCCCAACTCGCCCTTTGGAAAGAAGCCTGCACGTTGTGCCTTTCAGCTCTAGGGCAAAGTAGCACACCCAGAGCAGAAGTCCTACTTCAGCCAGATCAGGCCTGCAAAGAAACTGCGTTTCACAGGCCTTTGGAAGAGATGTTCCCACTAGGCTGTAAGAGCACTGTGCAGAGCGAGTTGTTTCTTAGCTTCCCAAAGAGCTGGAAGCAAGATGCTGTGGGGCCCAACTCGCCCTTTGGAAAGAAGCCTGCACGTTGTGCCTTTCAGCTCTAGGGCAAAGTAGCACACCCAGAGCAGAAGTCCTACTTCAGCCAGATCAGGCCTGCAAAGAAACTGCGTTTCACAGGCCTTTGGAAGAGATGTTCCCACTAGGCTGTAAGAGCACTGTGCAGAGCGAGTTGTTTCTTAGCTTCCCAAAGAGCTGGAAGCAAGATGCTGTGGGGCCCAACTCGCCCTTTGGAAAGAAGCCTGCACGTTGTGCCTTTCAGCTCTAGGGCAAAGTAGCACACCCAGAGCAGAAGTCCTAATACAGCCAGATCAGGCCTGCAAAGAAACTGCGTTTCCCAGGCCTTTGGAAGAGATGTTCCCACTAGGCTGTAAGAGCACTGTGCAGAGCGAGTTGTTTCTTAGCTTCCCAAAGAGCTAGAAGCAAGATGCTGTGGGGCCCAACTCGCCCTGTGGAAAGAAGCCTGCACGTTGTGCCTTTCAGCTCTAGGGCAAAGTAGCACACCCAGAGCAGAAGTCCTACTTCAGCCAGATCAGGCCTGCAAAGAAACTGCGTTTCACAGGCCTTTGGAAGAAATGTTCCCGGTAGGCTGTAACAGCACTGTGCAGAGCGAGTTGCTTCTTAGCTTCCCAAAGAGCTGGAAGCAAGATGCTGTTGGGCCCAACTCACCATTAGGAAAGGAGCCTGCACGTTGTGCCTTTCAGCTCTAGGTCAATGTAGCACACCCAGAGCAGAAGTCCTACTTCAGCCAGATCAGGCCTGCAAAGAAACTGCGTTTCACAGGCCTTTGGAAGAGATGTTCCCGGTAGGCTGTAAGAGCACTGTGCAGAGCGAGATGTTTCTTAGCTTCCCAAAGAGCTGGAAGCAAGAGGCTGTGAGGCCCAACACACCCTTAGGAAAGAAGCCTGCACGTTGTGCCTTTCAGCTCTAGGGCAATGTAGCACACCCAGAGCAGGAGTCCTACTTCAGCCCGATCAGGCCTGCAAAGAAACTGCGTTTCACGGGCCTTTGGAAGAGATGTTCCCGGTAGGCTGGAAGAGCACTGTGCAGACCGAGTTGTGTCTTAGCTTCCCAAAGAGCTGGAAGCAATATGCTGTGGGCCCCAACTCGCCCTTTGGAAAGAAGCCTGCACCTTGTGCCTTTCAGCTCTAGGGCAATGTAGAACACCCAGAGCAGAAGTCCTACTTCAGCCAGATCAGGCCTGCAAAGGAACTGCGTTTCACAGGCATTTGGAAGAGATGTTCCCGGTAGGCTGTAAGAGCACTGTGCAGAACGAGTTGTTTCTTAGCTTCCCAAAGAGCTGGAAGCAAGATGCTGTGGGGCCCAACTCGCCCTTTGGAAAGAAGCCTGCACGTTGTGCCTTTCAGCTCTAGGGCAATGTAGCACACCCAGAGCAGAAGTCCTACTTCAGCCAGATCAGGCCTGCAAAGAAACTGCGTTTCACAGGCCTTTGGAAGATATGTTCCCGGTAGGCTGTAACAGCACTGTGCAGAGCGAGTTGCTTCTTAGCTTCCCAAAGAGCTGGAAGCAAGAGGCTGTGAGGCCCAACTCACCCTTAGGAAAGAAGCCTGCACGTTGTGCCTTTCAGCTCTAGGGCAATGTAGCACACCCAGAGCAGAAGTCCTACTTCAGCCAGATCAGGCCTGCAAAGAAACTGCGTTTCACAGGCCTTTGGAAGAGATGTTCCCGGTAGGCTGTAAGAGCACTGTGCAGACCGAGTTGTGTCCTAGCTTCCCAAAGAGCTGGAAGCAATATGCTGTGGGCCCCAACTCGCCCTTTGGAAAGAAGCCTGCACGGAGTGCCTTTCAGCTCTAGGGCAATGTAGCACACCCAGAGCAGAAGTCCTACTTCAGCCAGATCAGGCCTGCAAAGAAACTGCGTTTCACAGGCCTTTGGAAGAGATGTTCCCGGTAGGCTGTAAGAGCACTGTGCAGAGCGAGTTGTTTCTTAGCTTCCAAAGAGCTGGAAGCAAGATGCTGTGGGGCCGAACTCGTCCTTTGGAAAGAAGCCTGCACGTAGCGCCTTTCAGCTCTAGGGCAATGTAGCACACCCAGAGCAGGAGTCCTACTTCAGCCAGATCAGGCCTGCAAAGAAACTGCGTTTCACAGGCCTTTGGAAGAGATGTTCCCACTAGGCTGTAAGAGCACTGTGCAGAGCGAGTTGTTTCTTAGCTTCCCAAAGAGCTGGAAGCAAGATGCTGTGGGGCCCAACTCGCCCTTTGGAAAGAAGCCTGCACGTTGTGCCTTTCAGCTCTAGGGCAAAGTAGCACACCCAGAGCAGAAGTCCTACTTCAGCCAGATCAGGCCTGCAAAGAAATTGCGTTTCACAGGCCTTTGGAAGAGATGTTCCCACTAGGCTGTAAGAGCACTGTGCAGAGCGAGTTGTTTCTTAGCTTCCCAAAGAGCTGGAAGCAAGATGCTGTGGGGCCCAACTCGCCCTTTGAAAGAAGCCTGCACGTTGTGCCTTTCAGCTCTAGGGCAAAGTAGCACACCCAGAGCAGAAGTCCTAATACAGCCAGATCAGGCCTGCAAAGAAACTGCGTTTCCCAGGCCTTTGGAAGAGATGTTCCCACTAGGCTTTAAGAGCACTGTGCAGAGCGAGTTGTTTCTTAGCTTCCCAAAGAGCTAGAAGCAAGATGCTGTGGGGCCCAACTCGCCCTGTGGAAAGAAGCCTGCACGTTGTGCCTTTCAGCTCTAGGGCAAAGTAGCACACCCAGAGCAGAAGTCCTACTTCAGCCAGATCAGGCCTGCAAAGAAACTGCGTTTCACAGGCCTTTGGAAGAAATGTTCCCGGTAGGCTGTAACAGCACTGTGCAGAGCGAGTTGCTTCTTAGCTTCCCAAAGAGCTGGAAGCAAGATGCTGTTGGGCCCAACTCACCATTAGGAAAGGAGCCTGCACGTTGTGCCTTTCAGCTCTAGGTCAATGTAGCACACCCAGAGCAGAAGTCCTACTTCAGCCAGATCAGGCCTGCAAAGAAACTGCGTTTCACAGGCCTTTGGAAGAGATGTTCCCGGTAGGCTGTAAGAGCACTGTGCATAGCGAGTTGTTTCTTAGCTTCCCAAAGAGCTGGAAGCAAGAGGCTGTGAGGCCCAACTCACCCTTAGGAAAGAAGCCTGCACGTTGTGCCTTTCAGCTCTAGGGCAATGTAGCACACCCAGAGCAGGAGTCCTACTTCAGCCAGATCAGGCCTGCAAAGAAACTGCGTTTCACAGGCCTTTGGAAGAGATGTTCCCGGTAGGCTGTAAGAGCACTGTGCAGACCGAGTTGTGTCTTAGCTTCCCAAAGAGCTGGAAGCAATATGCTGTGGGCCCCAACTCGCCCTTTGGAAAGAAGCCTGCACGTAGTGCCTTTCAGCTCTAGGGCAATGTAGCACACCCAGAGCAGAAGTCCTACTTCAGCCAGATCAGGCCTGCAAAGAAACTGCATTTCACAGGCCTTTGGAAGAGATGTTCCCGGTAGGCTGTAAGAGCACTGTGCAGAGCGAGTTGTTTCTTAGCTTCCAAAGAGCTGGAAGCAAGATGCTGTGGGGCCGAACTCGTCCTTTGGAAAGAAGCCTGCACGTTGCGCCTTTCTGCTCTAGGGCAATGTAGCACACCCAGAGCAGGAGTCCTACTTCAGCCAGATCAGGCCTGCAAAGAAACTGCGTTTCACAGGCCTTTGGAAGAGATGTTCCCACTAGGCTGTAAGAGCACTGTGCAGAGCGAGTTGTTTCTTAGCTTCCCAAAGAGCTAGAAGCAAGATGCTGTGGGACCCAACTCGCCCTTTGGAAAGAAGCCTGCACGTTGTGCCTTTCAGCTCTAGGGCAAAGTAGCACACCCAGAGCAGAAGTCCTACTTCAGCCAGATCAGGCCTGCAAAGAAACTGCGTTTCACAGGCCTTTGGAAGAGATGTTCCCGGTAGGCTGTAAGAGCACTGTGCAGAGCGAGTTGTTTCTTAGCTTCCCAAAGAGCTGGAAGCAAGATGCTGTTGGACCCAACTCTCCATTAGGAAAGGAGCCTGCACGTTGTGCCTTTCAGCTCTAGGACAATGTAGCACATACAGAGCAGAAGTCCTACTTCAGCCAGATCAGGCCTGCAAAGAAACTGCGTTTCACAGGCCTTTGGAAGAGATGTTCCCGGTAGGCAGTAAGAGCACTGTGCAGAGCGAGTTGTTTCTTAGCTTCCCAAAGAGCTGGAAGCAAGATGCTGTGGGGCCCAACTCGCCCTTTGGAAAGAAGCCTGCACCTTGTGCCTTTCAGCTCTAGGGCAATGTAGAACACCCAGAGCAGAAGTCCTACTTCAGCCAGATCAGGCCTGCAAAGAAACTGCGTTTCACAGGCATTTGGAAGAGATGTTCCCGGTAGGCTGTAAGAGCACTGTGCAGAACGAGTTGTTTCTTAGCTTCCCAAAGAGCTGGAAGCAAGATGCTGTGGGGCCCAACTCGCCCTTTGGAAAGAAGCCTGCACGTTGTGCCTTTCAGCTCTAGGGCAATGTAGCACACCCAGAGCAGAAGTCCTACTTCAGCCAGATCAGGCCTGCAAAGAAACTGCGTTTCACAGGCCTTTGGAAGACATGTTCCCGGTAGGCTGTAACAGCACTGTGCAGAGCGAGTTGCTTCTTAGCTTCCCAAAGAGCTGGAAGCAAGAGGCTGTGAGGCCCAACTCACCCTTAGGAAAGAAGCCTGCACGTTGTGCCTTTCAGCTCTAGGGCAATGTAGCACACCCAGAGCAGAAGTCCTACTTCAGCCACATCAGGCCTGCAAAGAAACTGCGTTTCACAGGCCTTTGGAAGACATGTTCCCGGTAGGCTCTAAGAGCACTGTGAAGAGCGAGTTGTTTCTTAGCTTCCCAAAGAGCTGGAAGCAAGATGCTGTGGGGCCTAACTCGCCCTTTGGAAAGAAGCCTGCATGTTGTGCCTTTCAGCTCTAGGGCAAAGTAGCACACCCAGAGCAGAAGTCCTACTTCAGCCAGATCAGGCCTGCAAAGAAACTGCGTTTCACAGGCCTTTGGAAGAGATGTTCCCGGTAGGCTGTAAGAGCACTGTGCAGAGCGAGTTGTTTCTTAGCTTGCCAAAAGGCTGGAAGCAAGATGCTGTGCGGCCAACTCGCCCTTTGGAAAGAAGCCTGCACGTTGTGCCTTTCAGCTCTAGGGCAAAGTAGCACCCCAGAGCAGAAGTCCTACTTCAGCCAGATCAGGCCTGCAAAGAAACTGCGTTTCACAGGCCTTTGGAAGAGATGTTCCCACTAGGCTGTAAGAGCACTGTGCAGAGCGAGTTGTTTCTTAGCTTCCCAAAGAGCTGGAAGCAAGATGCTGTGGGACCCAACTCGCCCTTTTGCAAAGAAGCCTGCACGTTGTGCCTTTCAGCTCTAGGGCAAAGTAGCACACCCAGAGCAGAAGTCCTACTTCAGCCAGATCAGGCCTGCAAAGAAACTGCGTTTCACAGGCCTTTGGAAGAGATGTTCCCACTAGGCTGTAAGAGCACTGTGCAGAGCGAGTTGTTTCTTAGCTTCCCAAAGAGCTGGAAGCAAGATGCTGTGGGGCCCAACTCGCCCTTTGGAAAGAAGCCTGCACGTTGTGCCTTTCAGCTCTAGGGCAAAGTAGCACACCCAGAGCAGAAGTCCTACTTCAGCCAGATAAGGCCTGCAAAGACACTACGTTTCACAGGCCTTTGGAAGAGATGTTCCCACTAGGCTGTAAGAGCACTGTGCAGAGCGAGTTGTTTCTTAGCTTCCCAAAGAGCTGGAAGCAAGATGCTGTGGGGCCCAACTCGCCCTTTGGAAAGAAGCCTGCACGTTGTGCCTTTCAGCTCTAGGGCAAAGTAGCACACCCAGAGCAGAAGTCCTACTTCAGCCAGATCAGGCCTGCAAAGAAACTGCGTTTCCCAGGCCTTTGGAAGAGATGTTCCCGGTAGGCTGTAAGAGCACTGTGCAGAGCGAGTTGTTTCTTAGCTTCCCAAAGAGCTGGAAGCAAGATGCTGTGGGGCCCAACTCGCCCTTTGGAAAGAAGCCTGCACGTTGTGCCTTTCAGCTCTAGGGCAAAGTAGCACACCCAGAGCAGAAGACCTAATACAGCCAGATCAGGCCTGCAAAGAAACTGCGTTTCCCAGGCCTTTGGAAGAGATGTTCCCACTAGGCTGTAAGAGCACTGTGCAGAGCGAGTTGTTTCTTAGCTTCCCAAAGAGCTAGAAGCAAGATGCTGTGGGGCCCAACTCGCCCTGTGGAAAGAAGCCTGCACGTTGTGCCTTTCAGCTCTAGGGCAAAGTAGCACACCCAGAGCAGAAGTCCTACTTCAGCCAGATCAGGCCTGCAAAGAAACTGCGTTTCACAGGCCTTTGGAAGAAATGTTCCCGGTAGGCTGTAACAGCACTGTGCAGAGCGAGTTGCTTCTTAGCTTCCCAAAGAGCTGGAAGCAAGATGCTGTTGGGCCCAACTCACCATTAGGAAAGGAGCCTGCACGTTGTGCCTTTCAGCTCTAGGTCAATGTAGCACACCCAGAGCAGAAGTCCTACTTCAGCCAGATCAGGCCTGCAAAGAAACTGCGTTTCACAGGCCTTTGGAAGAGATGTTCCCGGTAGGCTGTAAGAGCACTGTGCAGAGCGAGTTGTTTCTTAGCTTCCCAAAGAGCTGGAAGCAAGAGGCTGTGAGGCCCAACTCACCCTTAGGAAAGAAGCCTGCACGTTGTGCCTTTCAGCTCTAGGGCAATGCAGCACACCCAGAGCAGGAGTCCTACTTCAGCCAGATCAGGCCTGCAAAGAAACTGCGTTTCACAGGCCTTTGGAAGAGATGTTCCCGGTAGGCTGTAAGAGCACTGTGCAGACCGAGTTGTGTCTTAGCTTCCCAAAGAGCTGGAAGCAATATGCTCTGGGCCCCAACTCGCCCTTTGGAAAGAAGCCTGCACGTAGTGCCTTTCAGCTCTAGGGCAATGTAGCACACCCAGAGCAGAAGTCCTACTTCAGCCAGATCAGGCCTGCAAAGAAACTGCATTTCACAGGCCTTTGGAAGAGATGTTCCCGGTAGGCTGTAAGAGCACTGTGCAGAGCGAGTTGTTTCTTAGCTTCCAAAGAGCTGGAAGCAAGATGCTGTGGGGCCGAACTCGTCCTTTGGAAAGAAGCCTGCACGTTGCGCCTTTCTGCTCTAGGGCAATGTAGCACACCCAGAGCAGGAGTCCTACTTCAGCCAGATCAGGCCTGCAAAGAAACTGCGTTTCACAGGCCTTTGGAAGAGATGTTCCCACTAGGCTGTAAGAGCACTGTGCAGAGCGAGTTGTTTCTTAGCTTCCCAAAGAGCTGGAAGCAAGATGCTGTGGGGCCCAACTCGCCCTTTGAAAGAAGCCTGCACGTTGTGCCTTTCAGCTCTAGGGCAAAGTAGCACACCCAGAGCAGAAGTCCTAATACAGCCAGATCAGGCCTGCAAAGAAACTGCGTTTCCCAGGCCTTTGGAAGAGATGTTCCCACTAGGCTTTAAGAGCACTGTGCAGAGCGAGTTGTTTCTTAGCTTCCCAAAGAGCTAGAAGCAAGATGCTGTGGGGCCCAACTCGCCCTGTGGAAAGAAGACTGCACGTTGTGCCTTTCAGCTCTAGGGCAAAGTAGCACACCCAGAGCAGAAGTCCTACTTCAGCCAGATCAGGCCTGCAAAGAAACTGCGTTTCACAGGCCTTTGGAAGAAATGTTCCCGGTAGGCTGTAACAGCACTGTGCAGAGCGAGTTGCTTCTTAGCTTCCCAAAGAGCTGGAAGCAAGATGCTGTTGGGCCCAACTCACCATTAGGAAAGGAGCCTGCACGTTGTGCCTTTCAGCTCTAGGTCAATGTAGCACACCCAGAGCAGAAGTCCTACTTCAGCCAGATCAGGCCTGCAAAGAAACTGCGTTTCACAGGCCTTTGGAAGAGATGTTCCCGGTAGGCTGTAAGAGCACTGTGCATAGCGAGTTGTTTCTTAGCTTCCCAAAGAGCTGGAAGCAAGAGGCTGTGAGGCCCAACTCACCCTTAGGAAAGAAGCCTGCACGTTGTGCCTTTCAGCTCTAGGGCAATGTAGCACACCCAGAGCAGGAGTCCTACTTCAGCCAGATCAGGCCTGCAAAGAAACTGCGTTTCACAGGCCTTTGGAAGAGATGTTCCCGGTAGGCTGTAAGAGCACTGTGCAGACCGAGTTGTGTCTTAGCTTCCCAAAGAGCTGGAAGCAATATGCTGTGGGCCCCAACTCGCCCTTTGGAAAGAAGCCTGCACGTAGTGCCTTTCAGCTCTAGGGCAATGTAGCACACCCAGAGCAGAAGTCCTACTTCAGCCAGATCAGGCCTGCAAAGAAACTGCATTTCACAGGCCTTTGGAAGAGATGTTCCCGGTAGGCTGTAAGAGCACTGTGCAGAGCGAGTTGTTTCTTAGCTTCCAAAGAGCTGGAAGCAAGATGCTGTGGGGCCGAACTCGTCCTTTGGAAAGAAGCCTGCACGTTGCGCCTTTCTGCTCTAGGGCAATGTAGCACACCCAGAGCAGGAGTCCTACTTCAGCCAGATCAGGCCTGCAAAGAAACTGCGTTTCACAGGCCTTTGGAAGAGATGTTCCCACTAGGCTGTAAGAGCACTGTGCAGAGCGAGTTGTTTCTTAGCTTCCCAAAGAGCTAGAAGCAAGATGCTGTGGGACCCAACTCGCCCTTTGGAAAGAAGCCTGCACGTTGTGCCTTTCAGCTCTAGGGCAAAGTAGCACACCCAGAGCAGAAGTCCTACTTCAGCCAGATCAGGCCTGCAAAGAAACTGCGTTTCACAGGCCTTTGGAAGAGATGTTCCCGGTAGGCTGTAAGAGCACTGTGCAGACCGAGTTGTGTCTTAGCTTCCCACAGAGCTGGAAGCAATATGCTGTGGGCCCCAACTCGCCCTTTGGAAAGAAGCCTGCACGTAGTGCCTTTCAGCTCTAGGGCAATGTAGCACACCCAGAGCAGAAGTCCTACTTCAGCCAGATCAGGCCTGCAAAGAAACTGCATTTCACAGGCCTTTGGAAGAGATGTTCCCGGTAGGCTGTAAGAGCACTGTGCAGAGCGAGTTGTTTCTTAGCTTCCAAAGAGCTGGAAGCAAGATGCTGTGGGGCCGAACTCGTCCTTTGGAAAGAAGCCTGCACGTTGCGCCTTTCTGCTCTAGGGCAATGTAGCACACCCAGAGCAGGAGTCCTACTTCAGCCAGATCAGGCCTGCAAAGAAACTGCGTTTCACAGGCCTTTGGAAGAGATGTTCCCACTAGGCTGTAAGAGCACTGTGCAGAGCGAGTTGTTTCTTAGCTTCCCAAAGAGCTAGAAGCAAGATGCTGTGGGGCCCAACTCGCCCTTTGGAAAGAAGCCTGCACGTTGTGCCTTTCAGCTCTAGGGCAAAGTAGCACACCCAGAGCAGAAGTCCTACTTCAGCCAGATCAGGCCTGCAAAGAAACTGCGTTTCACAGGCCTTTGGAAGAGATGTTCCCGGTAGGCTGTAAGAGCACTGTGCAGAGCGAGTTGTTTCCTAGCTTCCCAAAGAGCTGGAAGCAAGATGCTGTTGGACCCAACTCTCCATTAGGAAAGAAGCCTGCACGTTGTGCCTTTCAGCTCTAGGACAATGTAGCACACACAGAGCAGAAGTCCTACTTCAGCCAGATCAGGCCTGCAAAGAAACTGCGTTTCACAGGCCTTTGGAAGAGATGTTCCCGGTAGGCAGTAAGAGCACTGTGCAGAGCGAGTTGTTTCTTAGCTTCCCAAAGAGCTGGAAGCAAGATGCTGTGGGGCCCAACTCGCCCTTTGGAAAGAAGCCTGCACCTTGTGCCTTTCCGCTCTAGGGCAATGTAGAACACCCAGAGCAGAAGTCCTACTTCAGCCAGATCAGGCCTGCAAAGAAACTGCGTTTCACAGGCATTTGGAAGAGATGTTCCCGGTAGGCTGTAAGAGCACTGTGCAGAACGAGTTGTTTCTTAGCTTCCCAAAGAGCTGGAAGCAAGATGCTGTGGGGCCCAACTCGCCCTTTGGAAAGAAGCCTGCACGTTGTGCCTTTCAGCTCTAGGGCAATGTAGCACACCCAGAGCAGAAGTCCTACTTCAGCCACATCAGGCCTGCAAAGAAACTGCGTTTCACAGGCCTTTGGAAGAAATGTTCCCGGTAGGCTGTAACAGCACTGTGCAGAGCGAGTTGCTTCTTAGCTTCCCAAAGAGCTGGAAGCAAGAGGCTGTGAGGCCCAACTCACCCTTAGGAAAGAAGCCTGCACGTTGTGCCTTTCAGCTCTAGGGCAATGTAGCACACCCAGAGCAGAAGTCCTACTTCAGCCAGATCAGGCCTGCAAAGAAACTGCGTTTCACAGGCCTTTGGAAGAGATGTTCCCGGTAGGCTGTAAGAGCACTGTGCAGACCGAGTTGTGTCCTAGCTTCCCAAAGAGCTGGAAGCAATATGCTGTGGGCCCCAACTCGCCCTTTGGAAAGAAGCCTGCACGTAGTGCCTTTCAGCTCTAGGGCAATGTAGCACACCCAGAGCAGAAGTCCTACTTCAGCCAGATCAGGCCTGCAAAGAAACTGCATTTCACAGGCCTTTGGAAGAGATGTTCCCGGTAGGCTGTAAGAGCACTGTGCAGAGCGAGTTGTTTCTTAGCTTCCAAAGAGCTGGAAGCAAGATGCTGTGGGGCCGAACTCGTCCTTTGGAAAGAAGCCTGCACGTAGCGCCTTTCAGCTCTAGGGCAATGTAGCACACCCAGAGCAGGAGTCCTACTTCAGCCAGATCAGGCCTGCAAAGAAACTGCGTTTCACAGGCCTTTGGAAGAGATGTTCCCACTAGGCTGTAAGAGCACTGTGCAGAGCGAGTTGTTTCTTAGCTTCCCAAAGAGCTGGAAGCAAGATGCTGTGGGGCCCAACTCGCCCTTTGGAAAGAAGCCTGCACGTTGTGCCTTTCAGCTCTAGGGCAAAGTAGCACACCCAGAGCAGAAGTCCTACTTCAGCCAGATCAGGCCTGCAAAGAAACTGCGTTTCACAGGCCTTTGGAAGAGATGTTCCCACTAGGCTGTAAGAGCACTGTGCAGAGCGAGTTGTTTCTTAGCTTCCCAAAGAGCTGGAAGCAAGATGCTGTGGGGCCCAACTCGCCCTTTGGAAAGAAGCCTGCACGTTGTGCCTTTCAGCTCTAGGGCAAAGTAGCACACCCAGAGCAGAAGTCCTAATACAGCCAGATCAGGCCTGCAAAGAAACTGCGTTTCCCAGGCCTTTGGAAGAGATGTTCCCAGTAGGCTGTAAGAGCACTGTGCAGAGCGAGTTGTTTCTTAGCTTCCCAAAGAGCTAGAAGCAAGATGCTGTGGGGCCCAACTCGCCCTGTGGAAAGAAGCCTGCACGTTGTGCCTTTCAGCTCTAGGGCAAAGTAGCACACCCAGAGCAGAAGTCCTACTTCAGCCAGATCAGGCCTGCAAAGAAACTGCGTTTCACAGGCCTTTGGAAGAAATGTTCCCGGTAGGCTGTAACAGCACTGTGCAGAGCGAGTTGCTTCTTAGCTTCCCAAAGAGCTGGAAGCAAGATGCTGTTGGGCCCAACTCACCATTAGGAAAGGAGCCTGCACATTGTGCCTTTCAGCTCTAGGTCAATGTAGCACACCCAGAGCAGAAGTCCTACTTCAGCCAGATCAGGCCTGCAAAGAAACTGCGTTTCACAGGCCTTTGGAAGAGATGTTCCCGGTAGGCTGTAAGAGCACTGTGCATAGCGAGTTGTTTCTTAGCTTCCCAAAGAGCTGGAAGCAAGAGGCTGTGAGGCCCAACTCACCCTTAGGAAAGAAGCCTGCACGTTGTGCCTTTCAGCTCTAGGGCAATGTAGCACACCCAGAGCAGGAGTCCTACTTCAGCCAGATCAGGCCTGCAAAGAAACTGCGTTTCTCAGGCCTTTGGAAGAGATGTTCCCGGTAGGCTGTAAGAGCACTGTGCAGACCGAGTTGTGTCTTAGCTTCCCAAAGAGCTGGAAGCAATATGCTGTGGGCCCCAACTCGCCCTTTGGAAAGAAGCCTGCACGTAGTGCCTTTCAGCTCTAGGGCAATGTAGCACACCCAGAGCAGAAGTCCTACTTCAGCCAGATCAGGCCTGCAAAGAAACTGCATTTCACAGGCCTTTGGAAGAGATGTTCCCGGTAGGCTGTAAGAGCACTGTGCAGAGCGAGTTGTTTCTTAGCTTCCAAAGAGCTGGAAGCAAGATGCTGTGGGGCCGAACTCGTCCTTTGGAAAGAAGCCTGCACGTTGCGCCTTTCTGCTCTAGGGCAATGTAGCACACCCAGAGCAGGAGTCCTACTTCAGCCAGATCAGGCCTGCAAAGAAACTGCGTTTCACAGGCCTTTGGAAGAGATGTTCCCACTAGGCTGTAAGAGCACTGTGCAGAGCGAGTTGTTTCTTAGCTTCCCAAAGAGCTAGAAGCAAGATGCTGTGGGGCCCAACTCGCCCTTTGGAAAGAAGCCTGCACGTTGTGCCTTTCAGCTCTAGGGCAAAGTAGCACACCCAGAGCAGAAGTCCTACTTCAGCCAGATCAGGCCTGCAAAGAAACTGCGTTTCACAGGCCTTTGGAAGAGATGTTCCCGGTAGGCTGTAAGAGCACTGTGCAGAGCGAGTTGTTTCCTAGCTTCCCAAAGAGCTGGAAGCAAGATGCTGTTGGACCCAACTCTCCATTAGGAAAGTAGCCTGCACGTTGTGCCTTTCAGCTCTAGGACAATGTAGCACATACAGAGCAGAAGTCCTACTTCAGCCAGATCAGGCCTGCAAAGAAACTGCGTTTCACAGGCCTTTGGAAGAGATGTTCCCGGTAGGCAGTAAGAGCACTGTGCAGAGCGAGTTGTTTCTTAGCTTCCCAAAGAGCTGGAAGCAAGATGCTGTGGGGCCCAACTCGCCCTTTGGAAAGAAGCCTGCACGTTGTGCCTTTCAGCTCTAGGGCAATGTAGCACACCCAGAGCAGAAGTCCTACTTCAGCCAGATCAGGCCTGCAAAGAAACTGCGTTTCACAGGCCTTTGGAAGACATGTTCCCGGTAGGCTGTAACAGCACTGTGCAGAGCGAGTTGCTTCTTAGCTTCCCAAAGAGCTGGAAGCAAGAGGCTGTGAGGCCCAACTCACCCTTAGGAAAGAAGCCTGCACGTTGTGCCTTTCAGCTCTAGGGCAATGTAGCACACCCAGAGCAGAAGTCCTACTTCAGCCACATCAGGCCTGCAAAGAAACTGCGTTTCACAGGCCTTTGGAAGAGATGTTCCCGGTAGGCTGTAAGAGAACTGTGCAGACCGAGTTGTGTCCTAGCTTCCCAAAGAGCTGGAAGCAATACGCTGTGGGCCCCAACTCGCCCTTTGGAAAGAAGCCTGCACGTAGTGCCTTTCAGCTCTAGGGCAATGTAGCACACCCAGAGCAGAAGTCCTACTTCAGCCAGATCAGGCCTGCAAAGAAACTGCATTTCACAGGCCTTTGGAAGAGATGTTCCCGGTAGGCTGTAAGAGCACTGTGCAGAGCGAGTTGTTTCTTAGCTTCCAAAGAGCTGGAAGCAAGATGCTGTGGGGCCGAACTCGTCCTTTGGAAAGAAGCCTGCACGTAGCGCCTTTCTTCTCTAGGGCAATGTAGCACACCCAGAGCAGGAGTCCTACTTCAGCCAGATCAGGCCTGCAAAGAAACTGCGTTTCACAGGCCTTTGGAAGAGATGTTCCCGGTAGGCTGTAAGAGCACTGGGCAGAGTGAGTTGTTTCTTAGCTTCAGAAAGAGATGGAAGCAAGATGCTGTGGGGCCCAACTCGCCCTTTGGAAAGAAGCCTGCACATTGTGCCTTTCAGCTCTAGGGCAATGTAGCACACCCAGAGCAGAAGTCCTACTTCAGCCAGATCAGGCCTGCAAAGAAACTGCGTTTCCCAGGCCTTTGGAAGAGATGTTCCCGGTAGGCTGTAAGAGCACTGTGCACAGCGAGTTGTTTCTTAGCTTCCCAAAGAGCTGGAAGCAAGATGCTGTGGGGCCCAACTCGCCCTTCGGAAAGAAGCCTGCACGTTGTGCCTTTCAACTCTAGGGCAAAGTAGCACACCCAGAGCAGAAGTCCTACTTCAGCCAGATCAGGCCTGCAAAGAAACTGCGTTTCACAGGCCTTTGGAAGAGATGTTCCCGGTAGGCTGTAAGAGCACTGTGCAGAGCGAGTTGTTTCTTAGCTTCCCAAAGAGCTGGAAGCAAGATGGTGTTGGGCCCAACTCACCATTAGGAAAGGAGCCTGCACGTTGTGCCTTTCAGCTCTAGCACAATGTAGCACACCCAGAGCAGAAGTCCTACTTCAGCCAGATCAGGCCTGCAAAGAAACTGCGTTTCACAGCCTTTGGAAGAGATGCTCCCGGTAGGCTGTAAGAGCACTGTGCAGAGCGAGTTGTTTCTTAGCTTCCCAAAGAGCTGGAAGCAAGATGCTGTGGGGCCCAACTCGCCCTTTGGAAAGAAGCCTGAACGTTGTGCCTTTCAGCTCTATGGCAATGTAGCACACCCAGAGCAGAAGTCCTACTTCAGCCAGATCAGGCCTGCAAAGAAACTGCTTTTCACAGGCCTTAGGAAGAGATGTTCCCGGTAGGCTGTAAGAGCACTGTGCAGAGCGAGTTGTTTCTTAGCTTCCCAAAGAGCTGGAAGCAAGATGCTGTGGGGCCCATCTCGCCCTTTGGAAAGAAGCCTGCACGTTGTGCCTTTCAGCTCTAGGGCAATGTAGCACACCCAGAGCAGAAGTTCTACTTCAGCGAGATCAGGCCTGCAAAGAAACTGCTTTTCACAGGCCTTTGGAAGAGATGTTCCCGGTAGGCTGTAAGAGCACTGTGCAGAGCGAGTTGTTTCTTAGCTTCCCAAAGAGCTGGAAGCAAGATGCTGTGGGGCCCAACTCGCCCTTTGGAAAGAAGCCTGCACGTTGTGCCTTTCAGCTCTAGGGCAAAGTAGCACACCCAGAGCAGAAGTCCTACTTCAGCCAGATCAGGCCTGCAAAGAAACTGCGTTTCACAGGCCTTTGGAGGAGATGTTCCCGGTAGGCTGTAAGAGCACTGTTCAGAGCGAGTTGTTTCTTAGCTTCCCAAAGAGCTGGAAGCAAGATGCTGTGGGGCCCAACTCGCCCTTTGGAAAGAAGCCTGCACGTTGTGCCTTTATGCTCTAGGGCAATGCCGCACACTCAGAGCAGAAGTCCTACTTCAAGCAGATCACGCCTGCAAAGAAGCTGCGTTTCACAGGCCTTTGGAAGAGATGTTCCCGGTAGGCTGTAAGAGCACTGTGCAGAGCGAGTTGTTTTTTAGCTTCCCAAAGAGCTGGAAGCAAGAGGCTGTGGGGCCCAACTCGCCCTTTGGAAAGAAGCCTGCACGTTGTGCCTTTCAGCTCTAGGGCAATGTAGCACACCCAGAGCAGAAGTCCTACTTCAGCCAGATCAGGCCTGCAAAGAAACTGCGTTTCACAGGCCTTTGTAAGAGATGTTCCCGGTAGGCTGTAAGAGCATTGTGCAGAGCGAGTTGTTTCTTAGCTTCCCAAAGAGCTGGAAGCAAGATGCTGTTAGTACCAAATCACCATTAGGAAAGAAGCCTGCACCTTGTGCCTTTCAGCTCTAGGGCAATGTAGCACACCCAGAGCAGAAGTCCTACTTCAGCCAGATCAGGCCTGCAAAGAAACTGCGTTTCACAGGGCTTTGGAAGAGATGTTCCCGGTAGGCTGTAAGAGCACTGTGCAGAGCGAGTTGTTTCTTAGCTTCCCAAAGAGCTGGAAGCAAGATGCTGTGGGGCCGAACTCGTCCTTTGGAAAGAAGCCTGTACGTTGCGCCTTTCTGCTCTAGGGCAATGTAGCACACCCAGAGCAGGAGTCCTACTTCAGCCAGATCAGGCCTGCAAAGAAACTGCGTTTCACAGGCCTTTGGAAGAGATGTTCCCGGTAGGCTGTAAGAGCACTGTGCAGAGTGAGTTGTTTCTTAGCTTCCCAAAGAGCTGGAAGCAAGATGCTGTGGGGCCCAACTCGCCCTTTGGAAAGAAGCCTGCACATTGTGCCTTTCAGCTCTAGGGAAATGTAGCACACCCAGAGCAGAAGTCCTACTTCAGCCAGATCAGGCCTGCAAAGAAACTGCGTTTCACAGGCCTTTGGAAGAGATGTTCCCGGTAGGCTGTAAGAGCACTGTGCAGAGCGAGTTGTTTCTTAGCTTCCCAAAGAGCTGGAAGCAAGATGCTGTGGGGCCCAACTCGCCCTTTGGAAAGAAGCCTGCACGTTGTGCCTTTCAGATCTAGGGCAAAGTAGCACACCCAGAGCAGAAGTCCTACTTCAGCCAGGTCAGGCCTGCAAAGAAACTGCGTTTCACAGGCCTTTGGAAGAGATGTTCCCACTAGGCTGTAAGAGCACTGTGCAGAGCGAGTTGTTTCTTAGCTTCCCAAAGAGCTAGAAGCAAGATGCTGTGCGGTCCAACTCGCCCTTTGGAAAGAAGCCTGCACGTTGTGCCTTTCAGCTCTAGGGCAAAGTAGCACACCCAGAGCAGAAGTCCTACTTCAGCCAGATCAG
Organism: Equus caballus; assembly: GCF_041296265.1. Lineage (NCBI taxonomy): Eukaryota > Metazoa > Chordata > Mammalia > Perissodactyla > Equidae > Equus > Equus caballus. The sequence goes on from NC_091684.1 coordinate 73,131,255, forward strand.
GCCTGCAAAGAAACTGCGTTTCACAGGCCTTTGGAAGAGATGTTCCCGGTAGGCTGTAAGAGCACTGTGCAGAGCGAGATGTTTCTTAGCTTCCCAAAGAGCTGGAAGCAAGATGCTGTGGGGCCCAACTCGCCCTTTGGAAAGAAGCCTGCACGTTGTGCCTTTCAGCTCTAGGGCAAAGTAGCACACCCAGAGCAGAAGTCCTACTTCAGCCAGATCAGGCCTGCAAAGAAACTGCGTTTCACAGGCCTTTGGAAGAGATGTTCCCGGTAGGCTGTAAGAGCACTGTGCAGAGCGAGTTGTTTCTTAGCTTCCCAAAGAGCTGGAAGCAAGATGCTGTGGGGCCCAACTCGCCCTTTGGAAAGAAGCCTGCACATTGTGCCTTTCAGCTCTAGGGGAATGTAGCACACCCAGAGCAGAAGTCCTACTTCAGCCAGATCAGGCCTGCAAAGAAACTGCGTTTCACAGGCCTTTGGAAGAGATGTTCCCGGTAGGCTGTAAGAGCACTGTGCAGAGCGAGTTGTTTCTTAGCTTCCCAAAGAGCTGGAAGCAAGATGCTGTGGGGCCCAACTCGCCCTTTGGAAAGAAGCCTGCACCTTGTGCCTTTCAGCTCTAGGGCAATGTAGCACACCCAGAGCAGAAGTCCTACTTCAGCCAGATCAGGCCTGCAAAGAAACTGCGTTTCACAGGCATTTGGAAGAGATGTTCCCGGTAGGCTGTAAGAGCACTGTGCAGAACGAGTTGTTTCTTAGCTTCCCAAAGAGCTGGAAGCAAGATGCTGTGGGGCCCAACTCGCCCTTTGGAAAGAAGCCTGCACGTTGTGCCTTTCAGCTCTAGGGCGATGTAGCACACCCAGAGCAGAAGTCCTACTTCAGCCAGATCAGGCCTGCAAAGAAACTGCGTTTCACAGGCCTTTGTAAGAGATGTTCCCGGTAGGCTGTAAGAGCATTGTGCAGAGCGAGTTGTTTCTTAGCTTCCCAAAGAGCTGGAAGCAAGATGCTGTTAGTACCAAATCACCATTAGGAAAGAAGCCTGCACCTTGTGCCTTTCAGCTCTAGGGCAATGTAGCACACCCAGAGCAGAAGTCCTACTTCAGCCAGATCAGGCCTGCAAAGAAACTGCGTTTCACAGGCCTTTGGAAGAGATGTTCCCGGTAGGCTGTAAGAGCACTGTGCAGAGCGAGTTGTTTCTTAGCTTCCCAAAGAGCTGGAAGCAAGATGCTGTGGGGCCGAACTCGTCCTTTGGAAAGAAGCCTGCACGTTGCGCCTTTCTGCTCTAGGGCAATGTAGCACACCCAGAGCAGGAGTCCTACTTCAGCCAGATCAGGCCTGCAAAGAAACTGCGTTTCACAGGCCTTTGGAAGAGATGTTCCCGGTAGGCTGTAAGAGCACTGTGCAGAGTGAGTTGTTTCTTAGCTTCCCAAAGAGCTGGAAGCAAGATGCTGTGGGGCCCAACTCGCCCTTTGGAAAGAAGCCTGCACATTGTGCCTTTCAGCTCTAGGGGAATGTAGCACACCCAGAGCAGAAGTCCTACTTCAGCCAGATCAGGCCTGCAAAGAAACTGCGTTTCACAGGCCTTTGGAAGAGATGTTCCCGGTAGGCTGTAAGAGCACTGTGCAGAGCGAGTTGTTTCTTAGCTTCCCAAAGAGCTGGAAGCAAGATGCTGTGGGGCCCAACTCGCCCTTTGGAAAGAAGCCTGCACGTTGTGCCTTTCAGATCTAGGGCAAAGTAGCACACCCAGAGCAGAAGTCCTACTTCAGCCAGGTCAGGCCTGCAAAGAAACTGCGTTTCACAGGCCTTTGGAAGAGATGTTCCCACTAGGCTGTAAGAGCACAGTGCAGAGCGAGTTGTTTCTTAGCTTCCCAAAGAGCTAGAAGCAAGATGCTGTGCGGTCCAACTCGCCCTTTGGAAAGAAGCCTGCACGTTGTGCCTTTCAGCTCTAGGGCAAAGTAGCACACCCAGAGCAGAAGTCCTACTTCAGCCAGATCAGGCCTGCAAAGAAACTGCGTTTCACAGGCCTTTGGAAGAGATGTTCCCGGTAGGCTGTAAGAGCACTGTGCTGAGCGAGTTGTTTCTTAACTTCCCAAAGAGCTGGAAGCAAGATGCTGTGGGGCCCAACTCGCCCTTTGGAAAGAAGCCTGCACGTTGTGCCTTTCAGCTCTAGGGCAATGTAGCACACCCAGAGCAGAAGTCCTACTTCAGCCAGCTCAGGCCTGCAAAGAAACTGCTTTTCACAGGCCTTTGGAAGAGATGTTCCCGGTAGGCTGTAAGAGCACTGTGCAGAGCGAGTTGTTTCTTAGCTTCCCAAAGAGCTGGAAGCAAGATGCTGTGGGGCCCAACTCGCCCTTTGGAAAGAAGCCTGCACGTTGTGCCTTTCAGCTCTAGCACATTGTAGCACACCCAGAGCAGAAGTCCTACTTCAGCCAGATCAGGCCTGCAAAGAAACTGCATTTCACAGGCCTTTGGAAGAGATGTTCCCGGTAGGCTGTAAGGGCACTGTGCAGAGTGAGTTGTTTCTTAGCTTCCCAAAGAGCTGGAAGCAAGATGCTGTGGGGCCCAACTCGCCCTTTGGAAAGAAGCCTGCACGTTGTGCCTTTCAGCTCTAGGGCAAAGTAGCACACCCAGAGCAGAAGTCCTACTTCAACCAGATCAGGAGTGCAAAGAAACTGCGTTTCACAGGCCATGGCAGAGATGTTCCCTGTAGGCTGTAAGAGCACTGTGCAGAGCGAGTTGTTTCTTAGCTTCCCAAAGAGCTGAAAGCAAGATGCTGTGGGGACCAACTCGCACTTTGGAAAGTTGCCTGCACGTTGTGCCTTTCAGCTCTAGGGCAAAGTAGCACACCCAGAGCAGAAGTCCTACTTCAGCCAGATCAGGCCTGCAAAGAAACTGCGTTTCACAGGCCTTTGGAAGAGATGTTCCCGGTAGGCTGTAAGAGCACTGTGCAGAGCGAGTTGTTTCTTAGCTTCCCAAAGAGCTGGAAGCAAGATGCTGTGGGGCCCAACTCGCCCTTTGGAAAGAAGCCTGCACGTTGTGCCTTTCAGCTCTAGGGCAAAGTAGCACACCCAGAGCAGAAGTCCTACTTCAGCCAGATCAGGCCTGCAAACAAACTGCGTTTCACAGGCCTTTGGAAGAGATGTTCCCGGTAGGCTGTAAGAGCACTGTGCAGAGCGAGTTGTTTCTTAGCTTCCCAAAGAGATGGAAGCAAGATGCTGTGGGGCCCAACTCGCCCTTTGGAAAGAAGCCTGCACGTTGTGCCTTTCAGCTCTAGGGCAAAGTAGCACACCCAGAGCAGAAGTCCTACTTCAGCCAGATCAGGCCTGCAAAGAAACTGCGTTTCACAGGCCTTTGGAAGAGATGTTCCCACTAGGCTGTAGGAGCACTGTGCAGAGCGAGTTGTTTCTTAGCTTCCCAAAGAGCTGGAAGCAAGATGCTGTGGGGCCCAACTCGCCCTTTGGAAAGAAGCCTGCACGTTGTGCCTTTCAGTTCTAGGGCAAAGTAGCACACCCAGAGCAGAAGTCCTACTTCAGCCAGATCAGGCCTGCAAAGAAACTGCGTTTCCCAGGCCTTTGGAAGAGATGTTCCCGGTAGGCTGTAAGAGCACTGTGCAGAGCGAGTTGTTTCTTAGCTTCCCCAAGAGCTGGATGCAAGATGCTGTGCGGCCCAACTCTCCCTTTGGAAAGAAGCCTGCACGTTGTGCCTTTCAGCTCTAGGGCAAAGTAGCACACCCAGAGCAGAAGTCCTACTTCAGCCAGATCAGGCCTGCAAAGAAACTGCGTTTCACAGGCCTTTGGAAGAGATGTTCCCACTAGGCTGTAAGAGCACTGTGCAGAGCGAGTTGTTTCTTAGCTTCCCAAAGAGCTGGAAGCAAGATGCTGTGGGGCCCAACTCGCCCTTTGGAAAGAAGCCTGCACGTTGTGCCTTTCAGCTCTAGGGCAAAGTAGCACACCCAGAGCAGAAGTCCTACTTCAGCCAGCTCAGGCCTGCAAAGAAACTGAGTTTCACTGGCCTTTGGAAGAGATGTCCCGGTAGGCTGTAAGAGCACTGTGCAGAGCGAGTTGTTTCTTAGCTTCCCAAAGAGCTGGAAGCAAGATGCTGTGGGGCCCAACTCGCCCTTTGGAAAGAAGCCTGCACGTTGTGCCTTTCAGCTCTAGGGCAAAGTAGCACACCCAGAGCAGAAGTCCTACTTCAGCCAGATCAGGCCTGCAAAGAAACTGCGTTTCACAGGCCTTTGGAAGACATGTTCCCACTAGGCTGTAAGAGCACTGTGCAGAGCGAGTTGTTTCTTAGCTTCCCAAAGAGCTGGAAGCAAGATGCTGTGGGGCCCAACTCGCCCTTTGGAAAGAAGCCTGCACGTTGTGCCTTTCAGCTCTAGGGCAAAGTAGCACACCCAGAGCAGAAGTCCTACTTCAGCCAGATCAGGCCTGCAAAGAAACTGCGTTTCACAGGCCTTTGGAAGAGATGTTCCCACTAGGCTGTAAGAGCACTGTGCAGAGCGAGTTGTTTCTTAGCTTCCCAAAGAGCTGGAAGCAAGATGCTTTGGGGCCCAACTCGCCCTTTGGAAAGAAGCCTGCACGTTGTGCCTTTCAGCTCTAGGGCAAAGTAGCACACCCAGAGCAGAAGTCCTACTTCAGCCAGATCAGGCCTGCAAAGAAACTGCGTTTCACAGGCCTTTGGAAGAGATGTTCCCACTAGGCTGTAAGAGCACTGTGCAGAGCGAGTTGTTTCTTAGCTTCCCAAAGGGCTGGAAGCAAGATGCTGTGGGGCCAATCTCGCCCTTTGGAAAGAAGCCTGCACGTTTTGCCTTTCAGCTCTAGGGCAAAGTAGCACACCCAGAGCAGAAGTCCTACTTCAGCCAGATCAGGCCTGCAAAGAAACTGCGTTTCACAGTCCTTTGGAAGAGATGTTCCAACTAGGCTGTAAGAGCACTGTGCAGATCGAGTTGATTCTTAGCTTCCCAAAGAGCTGGAAGCAAGACGCTGTGGGGCCAAACTCGCCCTTTGGAAAGAAGCCTGCACGTTGTGCCTTTCAGCTCTAGGGCAAAGTAGCACACCAGAGCAGAAGTCCTACTTCAGCCAGATCAGGCCTGCAAAGAAACTGCGTTTCACAGGCCTTTGGAAGAGATGTTCCCGGTAGGCTGTAAGAGCACTGTGCACAGCGAGTTGTTTCTTAGCTTCCCAAAGAGCTGGAAGCAAGATGCTGTGGGGCCCAACTCGCCCTTTGGAAAGAAGCCTGCACGTTGTGCCTTTCAGCTCTAGGGCAAAGTAGCACACCCAGAGCAGAAGTCCTACTTCAGCCAGATCAGGCCTGCAAAGAAACTGCGTTTCACAGGCCTTTGGAAGAGATGTTCCCGGTAGGCTGTAAGAGCACTGTGCAGAGCGAGTTGTTTCTTAGCTTCCCAAAGAGCTGGAAGCAAGATGCTGTGGGGCCTAACTCGCCCTTTGGAAAGAAGCCTGCATGTTGTGCCTTTCAGCTCTAGGGCAAAGTAGCACACCCAGAGCAGAAGTCCTACTTCAGCCAGATCAGGCCTGCAAAGAAACTTCGTTTCACAGGCCTTTGGAAGAGATGTTCCCGGTAGGCTGTAAGAGCACTGTGCAGAGCGAGTTGTTTCTTAGCTTGCCAAAAGGCTGGAAGCAAGATGCTGTGCGGCCAACTCGCCCTTTGGAAAGAAGCCTGCACGTTGTGCCTTTCAGCTCTAGGGCAAAGTAGCACCCCAGAGCAGAAGTCCTACTTCAGCCAGGTAAGGCCTGCAAAGAAACTGCGTTTCACAGGCCTTTGGAAGAGATGTTCCCACTAGGCTGTAAGAGCACTGTGCAGAGCGAGTTGTTTCTTAGCTTCCCAAAGAGCTGGAAGCAAGATGCTGTGGGACCCAACTCGCCCTTTTGCAAAGAAGCCTGCACGTTGTGCCTTTCAGCTCTAGGGCAAAGTAGCACACCCAGAGCAGAAGTCCTACTTCAGCCAGATCAGGCCTGCAAAGAAACTGCGTTTCACAGGCCTTTGGAAGAGATGTTCCCGGTAGGCTGTAAGAGCACTGTGCACAGCGAGTTGTTTCTCAGCTTCCCAAAGAGCTGGAAGCAAGATGCTGTGGGGCCCATCTCGCCCTTTGGAAAGAAGCCTGCACGTTGTGCCTTTCAGATCTAGGGCAAAGTAGCACACCCAGAGCAGAAGTCCTACTTCAGCCAGATCAGGCCTGCAAAGAACCTGCGTTTCACAGGCCTTTGGAAGAGTTGTTCCCACTAGGTTGTAAGAGCACTGTGCAGAGCGAGTTGTTTCTTAGCTTTCCAAAGAGCTAGAAGCAAGATGCTGTGGGGCCCAACTCGCCCTTTGGAAAGAAGCCTGCACGTTGTGCCTTTCAGCTCTCGTGCAAAGTAGCACACCCAGAGCAGAAGTCCTACTTCAGCCAGATCAGGCCTGCAAAGAAACTGCGTTTCACAGGCCTTTGGAAGAGATGTTCCCGGTAGGCTGTAAGAGCACTGTGCAGAGCGAGATGTTTCTTAGCTTCCCAAAGAGCTGGAAGCAAGATGCTGTGGGGCCCAACTCGCCCTTTGGAAAGAAGCCTGCACGTTGTGCCTTTCAGCTCTAGGGCAAAGTAGCACACCCAGAGCAGAAGTCCTACTTCAGCCAGATCAGGCCTGCAAAGAAACTGCGTTTCACAGGCCTTTGGAAGAGATGTTCCCGGTAGGCTGTAAGAGCACTGTGCAGAGCGAGTTGTTTCTTAGCTTCCCAAAGAGCTGGAAGCAAGATGCTGTGGGGCCCAACTCGCCCTCTGGAAAGAAGCCTGCACCTTGTGCCTTTCAGCTCTAGGTCAATGTAGCACACCCAGAGCAGAAGTCCTACTTCAGCCAGATCAGGCCTGCAAAGAAACTGCGTTTCACAGGCATTTGGAAGAGATGTTCCCGGTAGGCTGTAAGAGCACTGTGCAGAGCGAGTTGTTTCTTAGCTTCCCAAAGAGCTGGAAGCAAGATGCTGTGGGGCCCAACTCGCCCTTTGGAAACAAGCCTGCACGTTGTGCCTTTCAGCTCTAGGGCAATGTAGCACACCCAGAGCAGAAGTCCTACTTCAGCCAGATCAGGCCTGCAAAGAAACTGCGTTTCACAGGCCTTTGGAAGAAATGTTCCCGGTAGGCTGTAACAGCACTGTGCAGAGCGAGTTGCTTCTTAGCTTCCCAAAGAGCTGGAAGCAAGATGCTGTTGGGCCCAACTCACCATTAGGAACGGAGCCTGCACGTTGTGCCTTTGAGCTCTAGGGCAATGTAGCACACCCAGAGCAGAAGTCCTACTTCAACCAGATCAGGCGTGCAAAGAAACTGCGTTTCACAAGCCTTTGGAAGAGATGTTCCCGGTAGGCTGTAAGAGCACTGTGCAGAGCGAGTTGTTTCTTAGCTTCCCAAAGAGCTGGAAGCAAGAGGCTGTGGGGCCCAACTCACCCTTAGGAAAGAAGCCTGCACGTTGTGCCTTTCAGCTCTAGGGCAAAGTAGGACACCCAGAGCAGAAGTCCTACTTCAGCCAGATCAGGCCTGCAAAGAAACTGCGTTTCACATGCCTTTGGAAGAGATGTTCCCCGTAGGCTGTAAGAGCACTGTGCAGAGCGAGTTGTTTCCTAGCTTCCCAAAGTGCTGGAAGCAAGATGCTGTGGGGCCCAACTCGCCCTTTGGAAAGAAGCCTGCACGTTGTGCCTTTCAGCTCTAGGGCAATGTAGCACACCCAGAGCAGAAGTCCTACTTCAGCCAGATCAGGCCTGCAAAGAAACTGCGTTTCACAGGCCTTTGGAAGAGATGTTCCCTGTAGGCTGTAAGAGCACTGTGCAGAGCGAGTTGTTTCTTAGCTTCCCAAAGAGCTGAAAGCAAGATGCTGTGGGGACCAAATCGCCCTTTGGAAAGTTGCCTGCACGTTGTGCCTTTCAGCTCGAGGGCAAAGTAGCACACCCAGAGCAGAAGTCCTACTTCAGCCAGATCAGGCCTTCAAAGAAACGGCGTTTCACAGGCCTTTGGAAGAGATGTTCCCGGTAGGCTGTAAGAGCACTGTGCAGAGCGAGTTGTTTCTTAGCTTCCCAAAGAGCTGGAAGCAAGATGCTGTGGGGCCCAACTCGCCCTTTGGAAAGAAGCCTGCACGTTGTGCCTTTCAGATCTAGGGCAAAGTAGCACACCCAGAGCAGAAGTCCTACTTCATCCAGATCAGGCCTGCAAAGAAACTGCGTTTCACAGGCCTTTGGAAGAGATGTTCCCGGTAGGCTGTAAGAGCACTGTGCAGAGCGAGTTGTTTCTTAGCTTCCCAAAGAGCTGGAAGCAAGATGCTGTGGGGCCCAACTCGCCCTTTGGAAAGAAGCCTGCACGTTGTGCCTTTCAGCTCTAGGGCAAAGTAGCACACCCAGAGCAGAAGTCCTACTTCAGCCAGATCAGGCCTGCAAAGAAACTGCTTTTCACAGGCCTTTGGAAGAGGTGTTCCCGGTAGGCTGTAAGAGCACTGTGCAGAGCGAGTTGTTTCTTAGCTTCCCAAAGAGATGGAAGCAAGATGCTGTGGGGCCTAACTCGCCCTTTGGAAAGAAGCCTGCACGTTGTGCCTTTCAGCTCTAGGGCAAAGTAGCACACCCAGAGCAGAAGTCCCACTTCAGCCAGATCAGGCCTGCAAAGAAACTGCGTTTCACAGGCCTTTGGAAGAGATGTTCCCACTAGGCTGTAAGAGCACTGTGCAGAGCGAGTTGTTTCTTAGCTTCCCAAAGAGCTGGAAGCAAGATGCTGTGGGGCCCAACTCGCCCTTTGGAAAGAAGCCTGCACGTTGTGCCTTTCAGCTCTAGGGCAAAGTAGCACACCCAGAGCAGAAGTCCTACTTCAGCCAGATCAGGCCTGCAAAGAAACTGCGTTTCACAGGCCTTTGGAAGACATGTTCCCGGTAGGCTGTAAGAGCACTGTGCAGAGCGAGTTGTTTCTTAGCTTCCCAAAGAGCTGGAAGCAAGATGCTGTGGGGCCTAACTCGCCCTTTGGAAAGAAGCCTGCACGTTGTGCCTTTCAGCTCTAGGGCAAAGTAGCACACCCAGAGCAGAATTCCTACTTCAGCCAGATCAGGCCTGCAAAGAAACTTCGTTTCACAGGCCTTTGGAAGAGAGGTTCCCGGTAGGCTGTAAGAGCACTGTGCAGAGCGAGTTGTTTCTTAGCTTGCCAAAAGGCTGGAAGCAAGATGCTGTGCGGCCAACTCGCCCTTTGGAAAGAAGCCTGCACGTTGTGCCTTTCAGCTCTAGGGCAAAGTAGCACCACAGAGCAGAAGTCCTACTTAAGCCAGGTAAGGCCTGCAAAGAAACTGCGTTTCACAGGCCTTTGGAAGAGATGTTACCACTAGGCTGTAAGAGCACTGTGCAGAGCGAGTTGTTTCTTAGCTTCCCAAAGAGCTGGAAGCAAGATGCTGTGGGACGCAACTCGCCCTTTTGCAAAGAAGCCTGCACGTTGTGCCTTTCAGCTCTAGGGCAAAGTAGCACACCCAGAGCAGAAGTCCTACTTCAGCCAGATCAGGCCTGCAAAGAAACTGCGTTTCACAGGCCTTTGGAAGAGATGTTCCCGGTAGGCTGTAAGAGCACTGTGCACAGCGAGTTGTTTCTTAGCTTCCCAAAGAGCTGGAAGCAAGATGCTGTGGGGCCCAACTCGCCCTTTGGAAAGAAGCCTGCACGTTGTGCCTTTCAGCTCTAGGGCAAAGTAGCACACCCAGAGCAGAAGTCCTATTTCAGCCAGATCAGGCCTGCAAAGAAACTGCGTTTCACAGGCCTTTGGAAGAGATGTTCCCGGTAGGCTTTAAGAGCACTGTGCAGAGCGAGTTGTTTCTTAGCTTCCCAAAGAGCTGGAAGCAAGATGCTGTGGGGCCCAACTCGCCGTTTGGAAAGAAGCCTGCACGTTGTGCCTTTCAGCTCTAGGGCAAAGTAGCACACCCAGAGCAGAAGTCCTACTTCAGCCAGATCAGGCCTGCAAAGAAACTGCGTTTCACAGGCCTTTGGATGAGATGTTCCCACTAGGCTGTAAGAACACTGTGCAGAGCGAGTTGTTTCTTATGTTCCCAAAGAGCTAGAAGCAAGATGCTGTGGGGCCCAACTCGCCCTTTGGAAAGAAGCCTGCATGTTGTGCCTTTCAGCTCTAGGGCAAAGTAGCACACCCAGAGCAGAAGTCCTACTTCAGCCAGATCAGGCCTGCAAAGAAACTGCGTTTCACAGGCCTTTGGAAGAGATGTTCCCGGTAGGCTGTAAGAGCACTGTGCAGAGCGAGTTGTTTCTTAGCTTCCCAAAGAGCTGGAAGCAAGATGCTGTGGGGCCCAACTCGCCCTTTGGAAAGAAGCCTGCACGTTGTGCCTTTCAGCTCTAGGGCAAAGTAGCACACCCAGAGCAGAAGTCCTACTTCAGCCAGATCAGGCCTGCAAAGAAACTGCGTTTCACAGGCCTTTGGAAGAGATGTTCCCACTAGGCTGTAAGAGCACTGTGCAGAGCGAGTTGTTTCTTAGCTTCCCAAAGAGCTGGAAGCAAGATGCTGTGGGGCCCAACTCGCCCTTTGGAAAGAAGCCTGCACGTTGTGCCTTTCAGCTCTAGGGCAAAGTAGCACACCCAGAGCAGAAGTCCTAATACAGCCAGATCAGGCCTGCAAAGAAACTGCGTTTCCCAGGCCTTTGGAAGAGATGTTCCCACTAGGCTGTAAGAGCACTGTGCAGAGCGAGTTGTTTCTTAGCTTCCCAAAGAGCTAGAAGCAAGATGCTGTGGGGCCCAACTCGCCCTTTGGAAAGAAGCCTGCACGTTGTGCCTTTCAGCTCTAGGGCAAAGTAGCACACCCAGAGCAGAAGTCCTACTTCAGCCAGATCAGGCCTGCAAAGAAACTGCGTTTCACAGGCCTTTGGAAGAGATGTTCCCACTAGGCTGTAAGAGCACTGTGCAGAGCGAGTTGTTTCTTAGCTTCCCAAAGAGCTGGAAGCAAGCTGCTGTGGGGCCCAACTCGCCCTTTGGAAAGAAGCCTGCACGTTGTGCCTTTCAGCTCTAGGGCAAAGTAGCACACCCAGAGCAGAAGTCCTACTTCAGCCAGATCAGGCCTGCAAAGAAACTGCGTTTCACAGGCCTCTGGAAGAGATGTTCCCGGTAGGCTGTAAGAGCACTGTGCAGAGCGAGTTGTTTCTTAGCTTCCCAAAGAGCTGGAAGCAAGAGGCAGTGGGGCCTAACTCGCCCTTTGGAAAGAAGCCTGCATGTTGTGCCTTTCAGCTCTAGGGCAAAGTAGCACACCCAGAGCAGAAGTCCTACTTCAGCCAGATCAGGCCTGCAAAGAAACTTCGTTTCACAGGCCTTTGGAAGAGATGTTCCCGGTAGGCTGTAAGAGCACTGTGCAGAGCGAGTTGTTTCTTAGCTTGCCAAAGAGCTGGAAGCAAGATGCTGTGCGGCCAACTCGCCCTTTGGAAAGAAGCCTGCACGTTGTGCCTTTCAGCTCTAGGGCAAAGTAGCACCCCAGAGCAGAAGTCCTACTTCAGCCAGATCAGGCCTGCAAAGAAACTGCGTTTCACAGGCCTTTGGAAGAGATGTTCCCGGTAGGCTGTAAGAGCACTGTGCAGAGCGAGTTGTTTCTTAGCTTCCCAAAGAGCTGGAAGCAAGATGCTGTGGGGCCCAACTCGCCCTTTGGAAAGAAGCCTGCACGTTGTGCCTTTCAGCTCTAGGGCAAAGTAGCACACCCAGAGCAGAAGTCCTACTTCAGCCAGATCAGGCCTGCAAAGAAACTTCGTTTCACAGGCCTTTGGAAGAGATGTTCCCGGTAGGCTGTAAGAGCACTGTGCAGAGCGAGTTGTTTCTTAGCTTGCCAAAAGGCTGGAAGCAAGATGCTGTGCGGCCAACTCGCCCTTTGGAAAGAAGCCTGCACGTTGTGCCTTTCAGCTCTAGGGCAAAGTAGCACCACAGAGCAGAAGTCCTACTTAAGCCAGGTAAGGCCTGCAAAGAAACTGCGTTTCACAGGCCTTTGGAAGAGATGTTACCACTAGGCTGTAAGAGCACTGTGCAGAGCGAGTTGTTTCTTAGCTTCCCAAAGAGCTGGAAGCAAGATGCTGTGGGACCCAACTCGCCCTTTTGCAAAGAAGCCTGCACGTTGTGCCTTTCAGCTCTAGGGCAAAGTAGCACACCCAGAGCAGAAGTCCTACTTCAGCCAGATCAGGCCTGCAAAGAAACTGCGTTTCACAGGCCTTTGGAAGAGATGTTCCCGGTAGGCTGTAAGAGCACTGTGCACAGCGAGTTGTTTCTTAGCTTCCCAAAGAGCTGGAAGCAGGATGCTGTGGGGCCCAACTCGCCCTTTGGAAAGAAGCCTGCACGTTGTGCCTTTCAGCTCTAGGGCAAAGTAGCACACCCAGAGCAGAAGTCCTACTTCAGCCAGATCAGGCCTGCAAAGAAACTGCGTTTCACAGGCCTTTGGAAGAGATGTTCCCGGTAGGCTTTAAGAGCACTGTGCAGAGCGAGTTGTTTCTTAGCTTCCCAAAGAGCTGGAAGCAAGATGCTGTGGGGCCCAACTCGCCGTTTGGAAAGAAGCCTGCACGTTGTGCCTTTCAGCTCTAGGGCAAAGTAGCACACCCAGAGCAGAAGTCCTACTTCAGCCAGATCAGGCCTGCAAAGAAACTGCGTTTCACAGGCCTTTGGATGAGATGTTTCCATTAGGCTGTAAGAGCACTGTGCAGAGCGAGTTGTTTCTTATCTTCCCAAAGAGCTAGAAGCAAGATGCTGTGGGGCCCAACTCGCCCTTTGGAAAGAAGCCTGCACGTTGTGCCTTTCAGCTCTAGGGCAAAGTAGCACACCCAGAGCAGAAGTCCTACTTCAGCCAGATCAGGCCTGCAAAGAAACTGCGTTTCACAGGCCTTTGGAAGAGATGTTCCCGGTAGGCTGTAAGAGCACTGTGCAGAGCGAGTTGTTTCTTAGCTTCCCAAAGAGCTGGAAGCAAGATGCTGTGGGACCCAACTCGCCCTTTGGAAAGAAGCCTGCACGTTGTGCCTTTCAGCTCTAGGGCAAAGTAGCACACCCAGAGCAGAAGTCCTACTTCAGCCAGATCAGGCCTGCAAAGAAACTGCGTTTCACAGGCCTTTGGAAGAGATGTTCCCACTAGGCTGTAAGAGCACTGTGCAGAGCGAGTTGTTTCTTAGCTTCCCAAAGAGCTGGAAGCAAGATGCTGTGGGGCCCAACTCGCCCTTTGGAAAGAAGCCTGCACGTTGTGCCTTTCAGCTCTAGGGCAAAGTAGCACACCCAGAGCAGAAGTCCTACTTCAGCCAGATCAGGCCTGCAAAGAAACTGCGTTTCACAGGCCTTTGGAATAGATGTTCCCTGTAGGCTGTAGGAGCACTGTGCAGAGCGAGTTGTTTCTTAGCTTCCCAAAGAGCTGGAAGCATGATGCTGTGGGGCCCAACTCGCCCTTTGGAAAGAAGCCTGCACGTTGTGCCTTTCAGCTCTAGGGCAATGTAGCACACCCAGAGCAGAAGTGCCACTTCAGCCAGATCAGGCCTGCAAAGAAACTGCGTTTCACAGGCCTTTGGAAGAGATGTTCCCACTAGGCTGTAAGAGCACTGTGCAGAGCGAGTTGTTTCTTAGCTTCCCAAAGAGCTGGAAGCAAGCTGCTGTGGGGCCCAACTCGCCCTTTGGAAAGAAGCCTGCACGTTGTGCTTTTCAGCTCTAGGGCAAAGTAGCACACCCAGAGCAGAAGTCCTACTTCAGCCAGATCAGGCCTGCAAAGAAACTGCGTTTCACAGGCCTTTGGAAGACATGTTCCCGGTAGGCTGTAAGAGCACTGTGCAGAGCGAGTTGTTTCTTAGCTTCCCAAAGAGCTGGAAGCAAGATGCTGTGGGGCCCAACTCGCCCTTTGGAAAGAAGCCTGCACGTTGTGCCTTTCAGCTCTAGGGCAAAGTAGCACACCCAGAGCAGAAGTCCTACTTCAGCCAGATCAGGCCTGCAAAGAAACTGCGTTTCACAGGCCTTTGGAATAGATGTTCCCTGTAGGCTGTAGGAGCACTGTGCAGAGCGAGTTGTTTCTTAGCTTCCCAAAGAGCTGGAAGCATGATGCTGTGGGGCCCAACTCGCCCTTTGGAAAGAAGCCTGCACGTTGTGCCTTTCAGCTCTAGGGCAATGTAGCACACCCAGAGCAGAAGTGCCACTTCAGCCAGATCAGGCCTGCAAAGAAACTGCGTTTCACAGGCCTTTGGAAGAGATGTTCCCACTAGGCTGTAAGAGCACTGTGCAGAGCGAGTTGTTTCTTAGCTTCCCAAAGAGCTGGAAGCAAGCTGCTGTGGGGCCCAACTCGCCCTTTGGAAAGAAGCCTGCACGTTGTGCTTTTCAGCTCTAGGGCAAAGTAGCACACCCAGAGCAGAAGTCCTACTTCAGCCAGATCAGGCCTGCAAAGAAACTGCGTTTCACAGGCCTTTGGAAGACATGTTCCCGGTAGGCTGTAAGAGCACTGTGCAGAGCGAGTTGTTTCTTAGCTTCCAAAAGAGCTGGAAGCAAGATGCTGTGGGGCCTAACTCGCCCTTTGGAAAGAAGCCTGCATGTTGTGCCTTTCAGCTCTAGGGCAAAGTAGCACACCCAGAGCAGAAGTCCTACTTCAGCCAGCTCAGGCCTGCAAAGAAACTGCTTTTCACAGGCCTTTGGAAGAGATGTTCCCGGTAGGCTGTAAGAGCACTGTGCAGAGCGAGTTGTTTCTTAGCTTCCCAAAGAGCTGGAAGCAAGATGCTGTGGGGCCCAACTCGCCCTTTGGAAAGAAGCCTGCACGTTGTGCCTTTCAGCTCTAGCACATTGTAGCACACCCAGAGCAGAAGTCCTACTTCAGCCAGATCAGGCCTGCAAAGAAACTGCATTTCACAGGCCTTTGGAAGAGATGTTCCCGGTAGGCTGTAAGGGCACTGTGCAGAGTGAGTTGTTTCTTAGCTTCCCAAAGAGCTGGAAGCAAGATGCTGTGGGGCCCAACTCGCCCTTTGGAAAGAAGCCTGCACGTTGTGCCTTTCAGCTCTAGGGCAAAGTAGCACACCCAGAGCAGAAGTCCTACTTCAACCAGATCAGGAGTGCAAAGAAACTGCGTTTCACAGGCCATGGCAGAGATGTTCCCTGTAGGCTGTAAGAGCACTGTGCAGAGCGAGTTGTTTCTTAGCTTCCCAAAGAGCTGAAAGCAAGATGCTGTGGGGACCAACTCGCACTTTGGAAAGTTGCCTGCACGTTGTGCCTTTCAGCTCTAGGGCAAAGTAGCACACCCAGAGCAGAAGTCCTACTTCAGCCAGATCAGGCCTGCAAAGAAACTGCGTTTCACAGGCCTTTGGAAGAGATGTTCCCGGTAGGCTGTAAGAGCACTGTGCAGAGCGAGTTGTTTCTTAGCTTCCCAAAGAGCTGGAAGCAAGATGCTGTGGGGCCCAACTCGCCCTTTGGAAAGAAGCCTGCACGTTGTGCCTTTCAGCTCTAGGGCAAAGTAGCACACCCAGAGCAGAAGTCCTACTTCAGCCAGATCAGGCCTGCAAACAAACTGCGTTTCACAGGCCTTTGGAAGAGATGTTCCCGGTAGGCTGTAAGAGCACTGTGCAGAGCGAGTTGTTTCTTAGCTTCCCAAAGAGATGGAAGCAAGATGCTGTGGGGCCCAACTCGCCCTTTGGAAAGAAGCCTGCACGTTGTGCCTTTCAGCTCTAGGGCAAAGTAGCACACCCAGAGCAGAAGTCCTACTTCAGCCAGATCAGGCCTGCAAAGAAACTGCGTTTCACAGGCCTTTGGAAGAGATGTTCCCACTAGGCTGTAGGAGCACTGTGCAGAGCGAGTTGTTTCTTAGCTTCCCAAAGAGCTGGAAGCAAGATGTTGTGGGGCCCAACTCGCCCTTTGGAAAGAAGCCTGCACGTTGTGCCTTTCAGTTCTAGGGCAAAGTAGCACACCCAGAGCAGAAGTCCTACTTCAGCCAGATCAGGCCTGCAAAGAAACTGCGTTTCCCAGGCCTTTGGAAGAGATGTTCCCGGTAGGCTGTAAGAGCACTGTGCAGAGCGAGTTGTTTCTTAGCTTCCCCAAGAGCTGGATGCAAGATGCTGTGCGGCCCAACTCTCCCTTTGGAAAGAAGCCTGCACGTTGTGCCTTTCAGCTCTAGGGCAAAGTAGCACACCCAGAGCAGAAGTCCTACTTCAGCCAGATCAGGCCTGCAAAGAAACTGCGTTTCACAGGCCTTTGGAACAGATGTTCCCACTAGGCTGTAAGAGCACTGTGCAGAGCGAGTTGTTTCTTAGCTTCCCAAAGAGCTGGAAGCAAGATGCTGTGGGGCCCAACTCGCCCTTTGGAAAGAAGCCTGCACGTTGTGCCTTTCAGCTCTAGGGCAAAGTAGCACACCCAGAGCAGAAGTCCTACTTCAGCCAGCTCAGGCCTGCAAAGAAACTGAGTTTCACTGGCCTTTGGAAGAGATGTCCCGGTAGGCTGTAAGAGCACTGTGCAGAGCGAGTTGTTTCTTAGCTTCCCAAAGAGCTGGAAGCAAGATGCTGTGGGGCCCAACTCGCCCTTTGGAAAGAAGCCTGCACGTTGTGCCTTTCAGCTCTAGGGCAAAGTAGCACACCCAGAGCAGAAGTCCTACTTCAGCCAGATCAGGCCTGCAAAGAAACTGCGTTTCACAGGCCTTTGGAAGACATGTTCCCACTAGGCTGTAAGAGCACTGTGCAGAGCGAGTTGTTTCTTAGCTTCCCAAAGAGCTGGAAGCAAGATGCTGTGGGGCCCAACTCGCCCTTTGGAAAGAAGCCTGCACGTTGTGCCTTTCAGCTCTAGGGCAAAGTAGCACACCCAGAGCAGAAGTCCTACTTCAGCCAGATCAGGCCTGCAAAGAAACTGCGTTTCACAGGCCTTTGGAAGAGATGTTCCCACTAGGCTGTAAGAGCACTGTGCAGAGCGAGTTGTTTCTTAGCTTCCCAAAGAGCTGGAAGCAAGATGCTTTGGGGCCCAACTCGCCCTTTGGAAAGAAGCCTGCACGTTGTGCCTTTCAGCTCTAGGGCAAAGTAGCACACCCAGAGCAGAAGTCCTACTTCAGCCAGATCAGGCCTGCAAAGAAACTGCGTTTCACAGGCCTTTGGAAGAGATGTTCCCACTAGGCTGTAAGAGCACTGTGCAGAGCGAGTTGTTTCTTAGCTTCCCAAAGGGCTGGAAGCAAGATGCTGTGGGGCCAATCTCGCCCTTTGGAAAGAAGCCTGCACGTTTTGCCTTTCAGCTCTAGGGCAAAGTAGCACACCCAGAGCAGAAGTCCTACTTCAGCCAGATCAGGCCTGCAAAGAAACTGCGTTTCACAGTCCTTTGGAAGAGATGTTCCAACTAGGCTGTAAGAGCACTGTGCAGATCGAGTTGATTCTTAGCTTCCCAAAGAGCTGGAAGCAAGACGCTGTGGGGCCAAACTCGCCCTTTGGAAAGAAGCCTGCACGTTGTGCCTTTCAGCTCTAGGGCAAAGTAGCACACCAGAGCAGAAGTCCTACTTCAGCCAGATCAGGCCTGCAAAGAAACTGCGTTTCACAGGCCTTTGGAAGAGATGTTCCCGGTAGGCTGTAAGAGCACTGTGCACAGCGAGTTGTTTCTTAGCTTCCCAAAGAGCTGGAAGCAAGATGCTGTGGGGCCCAACTCGCCCTTTGGAAAGAAGCCTGCACGTTGTGCCTTTCAGCTCTAGGGCAAAGTAGCACACCCAGAGCAGAAGTCCTACTTCAGCCAGATCAGGCCTGCAAAGAAACTGCGTTTCACAGGCCTTTGGAAGAGATGTTCCCGGTAGGCTGTAAGAGCACTGTGCAGAGCGAGTTGTTTCTTAGCTTCCCAAAGAGCTGGAAGCAAGATGCTGTGGGGCCTAACTCGCCCTTTGGAAAGAAGCCTGCATGTTGTGCCTTTCAGCTCTAGGGCAAAGTAGCACACCCAGAGCAGAAGTCCTACTTCAGCCAGATCAGGCCTGCAAAGAAACTTCGTTTCACAGGCCTTTGGAAGAGATGTTCCCGGTAGGCTGTAAGAGCACTGTGCAGAGCGAGTTGTTTCTTAGCTTGCCAAAAGGCTGGAAGCAAGATGCTGTGCGGCCAACTCGCCCTTTGGAAAGAAGCCTGCACGTTGTGCCTTTCAGCTCTAGGGCAAAGTAGCACCCCAGAGCAGAAGTCCTACTTCAGCCAGGTAAGGCCTGCAAAGAAACTGCGTTTCACAGGCCTTTGGAAGAGATGTTCCCACTAGGCTGTAAGAGCACTGTGCAGAGCGAGTTGTTTCTTAGCTTCCCAAAGAGCTGGAAGCAAGATGCTGTGGGACCCAACTCGCCCTTTTGCAAAGAAGCCTGCACGTTGTGCCTTTCAGCTCTAGGGCAAAGTAGCACACCCAGAGCAGAAGTCCTACTTCAGCCAGATCAGGCCTGCAAAGAAACTGCGTTTCACAGGCCTTTGGAAGAGATGTTCCCGGTAGGCTGTAAGAGCACTGTGCACAGCGAGTTGTTTCTCAGCTTCCCAAAGAGCTGGAAGCAAGATGCTGTGGGGCCCATCTCGCCCTTTGGAAAGAAGCCTGCACGTTGTGCCTTTCAGATCTAGGGCAAAGTAGCACACCCAGAGCAGAAGTCCTACTTCAGCCAGATCAGGCCTGCAAAGAACCTGCGTTTCACAGGCCTTTGGAAGAGTTGTTCCCACTAGGTTGTAAGAGCACTGTGCAGAGCGAGTTGTTTCTTAGCTTTCCAAAGAGCTAGAAGCAAGATGCTGTGGGGCCCAACTCGCCCTTTGGAAAGAAGCCTGCACGTTGTGCCTTTCAGCTCTCGTGCAAAGTAGCACACCCAGAGCAGAAGTCCTACTTCAGCCAGATCAGGCCTGCAAAGAAACTGCGTTTCACAGGCCTTTAGAAGAGATGTTCCCGGTAGGCTGTAAGAGCACTGTGCAGAGCGAGATGTTTCTTAGCTTCCCAAAGAGCTGGAAGCAAGATGCTGTGGGGCCCAACTCGCCCTTTGGAAAGAAGCCTGCACGTTGTGCCTTTCAGCTCTAGGGCAAAGTAGCACACCCAGAGCAGAAGTCCTACTTCAGCCAGATCAGGCCTGCAAAGAAACTGCGTTTCACAGGCCTTTGGAAGAGATGTTCCCGGTAGGCTGTAAGAGCACTGTGCAGAGCGAGTTGTTTCTTAGCTTCCCAAAGAGCTGGAAGCAAGATGCTGTGGGGCCCAACTCGCCCTCTGGAAAGAAGCCTGCACCTTGTGCCTTTCAGCTCTAGGGCAATGTAGCACACCCAGAGCAGAAGTCCTACTTCAGCCAGATCAGGCCTGCAAAGAAACTGCGTTTCACAGGCATTTGGAAGAGATGTTCCCGGTAGGCTGTAAGAGCACTGTACAGAGCGAGTTGTTTCTTAGCTTCCCAAAGAGCTGGAAGCAAGATGCTGTGGGGCCCAACTCGCCCTTTGGAAACAAGCCTGCACGTTGTGCCTTTCAGCTCTAGGGCAATGTAGCACACCCAGAGCAGAAGTCCTACTTCAGCCAGATCAGGCCTGCAAAGAAACTGCGTTTCACAGGCCTTTGGAAGAAATGTTCCCGGTAGGCTGTAACAGCACTGTGCAGAGCGAGTTGCTTCTTAGCTTCCCAAAGAGCTGGAAGCAAGATGCTGTTGGGCCCAACTCACCATTAGGAACGGAGCCTGCACGTTGTGCCTTTGAGCTCTAGGGCAATGTAGCACACCCAGAGCAGAAGTCCTACTTCAACCAGATCAGGCGTGCAAAGAAACTGCGTTTCACAAGCCTTTGGAAGAGATGTTCCCGGTAGGCTGTAAGAGCACTGTGCAGAGCGAGTTGTTTCTTAGCTTCCCAAAGAGCTGGAAGCAAGAGGCTGTGGGGCCCAACTCACCCTTAGGAAAGAAGCCTGCACGTTGTGCCTTTCAGCTCTAGGGCAAAGTAGGACACCCAGAGCAGAAGTCCTACTTCAGCCAGATCAGGCCTGCAAAGAAACTGCGTTTCACATGCCTTTGGAAGAGATGTTCCCCGTAGGCTGTAAGAGCACTGTGCAGAGCGAGTTGTTTCCTAGCTTCCCAAAGTGCTGGAAGCAAGATGCTGTGGGGCCCAACTCGCCCTTTGGAAAGAAGCCTGCACGTTGTGCCTTTCAGCTCTAGGGCAATGTAGCACACCCAGAGCAGAAGTCCTACTTCAGCCAGATCAGGCCTGCAAAGAAACTGCGTTTCACAGGCCTTTGGAAGAGATGTTCCCTGTAGGCTGTAAGAGCACTGTGCAGAGCGAGTTGTTTCTTAGCTTCCCAAAGAGCTGAAAGCAAGATGCTGTGGGGACCAAATCGCCCTTTGGAAAGTTGCCTGCACGTTGTGCCTTTCAGCTCGAGGGCAAAGTAGCACACCCAGAGCAGAAGTCCTACTTCAGCCAGATCAGGCCTTCAAAGAAACGGCGTTTCACAGGCCTTTGGAAGAGATGTTCCCGGTAGGCTGTAAGAGCACTGTGCAGAGCGAGTTGTTTCTTAGCTTCCCAAAGAGCTGGAAGCAAGATGCTGTGGGGCCCAACTCGCCCTTTGGAAAGAAGCCTGCACGTTGTGCCTTTCAGATCTAGGGCAAAGTAGCACACCCAGAGCAGAAGTCCTACTTCATCCAGATCAGGCCTGCAAAGAAACTGCGTTTCACAGGCCTTTGGAAGAGATGTTCCCGGTAGGCTGTAAGAGCACTGTGCAGAGCGAGTTGTTTCTTAGCTTCCCAAAGAGCTGGAAGCAAGATGCTGTGGGGCCCAACTCGCCCTTTGGAAAGAAGCCTGCACGTTGTGCCTTTCAGCTCTAGGGCAAAGTAGCACACCCAGAGCAGAAGTCCTACTTCAGCCAGATCAGGCCTGCAAAGAAACTGCTTTTCACAGGCCTTTGGAAGAGGTGTTCCCGGTAGGCTGTAAGAGCACTGTGCAGAGCGAGTTGTTTCTTAGCTTCCCAAAGAGATGGAAGCAAGATGCTGTGGGGCCTAACTCGCCCTTTGGAAAGAAGCCTGCACGTTGTGCCTTTCAGCTCTAGGGCAAAGTAGCACACCCAGAGCAGAAGTCCCACTTCAGCCAGATCAGGCCTGCAAAGAAACTGCGTTTCACAGGCCTTTGGAAGAGATGTTCCCACTAGGCTGTAAGAGCACTGTGCAGAGCGAGTTGTTTCTTAGCTTCCCAAAGAGCTGGAAGCAAGATGCTGTGGGGCCCAACTCGCCCTTTGGAAAGAAGCCTGCACGTTGTGCCTTTCAGCTCTAGGGCAAAGTAGCACACCCAGAGCAGAAGTCCTACTTCAGCCAGATCAGGCCTGCAAAGAAACTGCGTTTCACAGGCCTTTGGAAGACATGTTCCCGGTAGGCTGTAAGAGCACTGTGCAGAGCGAGTTGTTTCTTAGCTTCCCAAAGAGCTGGAAGCAAGATGCTGTGGGGCCTAACTCGCCCTTTGGAAAGAAGCCTGCACGTTGTGCCTTTCAGCTCTAGGGCAAAGTAGCACACCCAGAGCAGAATTCCTACTTCAGCCAGATCAGGCCTGCAAAGAAACTTCGTTTCACAGGCCTTTGGAAGAGAGGTTCCCGGTAGGCTGTAAGAGCACTGTGCAGAGCGAGTTGTTTCTTAGCTTGCCAAAAGGCTGGAAGCAAGATGCTGTGCGGCCAACTCGCCCTTTGGAAAGAAGCCTGCACGTTGTGCCTTTCAGCTCTAGGGCAAAGTAGCACCACAGAGCAGAAGTCCTACTTAAGCCAGGTAAGGCCTGCAAAGAAACTGCGTTTCACAGGCCTTTGGAAGAGATGTTACCACTAGGCTGTAAGAGCACTGTGCAGAGCGAGTTGTTTCTTAGCTTCCCAAAGAGCTGGAAGCAAGATGCTGTGGGACCCAACTCGCCCTTTTGCAAAGAAGCCTGCACGTTGTGCCTTTCAGCTCTAGGGCAAAGTAGCACACCCAGAGCAGAAGTCCTACTTCAGCCAGATCAGGCCTGCAAAGAAACTGCGTTTCACAGGCCTTTGGAAGAGATGTTCCCGGTAGGCTGTAAGAGCACTGTGCACAGCGAGTTGTTTCTTAGCTTCCCAAAGAGCTGGAAGCAAGATGCTGTGGGGCCCAACTCGCCCTTTGGAAAGAAGCCTGCACGTTGTGCCTTTCAGCTCTAGGGCAAAGTAGCACACCCAGAGCAGAAGTCCTATTTCAGCCAGATCAGGCCTGCAAAGAAACTGCGTTTCACAGGCCTTTGGAAGAGATGTTCCCGGTAGGCTTTAAGAGCACTGTGCAGAGCGAGTTGTTTCTTAGCTTCCCAAAGAGCTGGAAGCAAGATGCTGTGGGGCCCAACTCGCCGTTTGGAAAGAAGCCTGCACGTTGTGCCTTTCAGCTCTAGGGCAAAGTAGCACACCCAGAGCAGAAGTCCTACTTCAGCCAGATCAGGCCTGCAAAGAAACTGCGTTTCACAGGCCTTTGGATGAGATGTTCCCACTAGGCTGTAAGAACACTGTGCAGAGCGAGTTGTTTCTTATCTTCCCAAAGAGCTAGAAGCAAGATGCTGTGGGGCCCAACTCGCCCTTTGGAAAGAAGCCTGCATGTTGTGCCTTTCAGCTCTAGGGCAAAGTAGCACACCCAGAGCAGAAGTCCTACTTCAGCCAGATCAGGCCTGCAAAGAAACTGCGTTTCACAGGCCTTTGGAAGAGATGTTCCCGGTAGGCTGTAAGAGCACTGTGCAGAGCGAGTTGTTTCTTAGCTTCCCAAAGAGCTGGAAGCAAGATGCTGTGGGGCCCAACTCGCCCTTTGGAAAGAAGCCTGCACGTTGTGCCTTTCAGCTCTAGGGCAAAGTAGCACACCCAGAGCAGAAGTCCTACTTCAGCCAGATCAGGCCTGCAAAGAAACTGCGTTTCACAGGCCTTTGGAAGAGATGTTCCCACTAGGCTGTAAGAGCACTGTGCAGAGCGAGTTGTTTCTTAGCTTCCCAAAGAGCTGGAAGCAAGATGCTGTGGGGCCCAACTCGCCCTTTGGAAAGAAGCCTGCACGTTGTGCCTTTCAGCTCTAGGGCAAAGTAGCACACCCAGAGCAGAAGTCCTAATACAGCCAGATCAGGCCTGCAAAGAAACTGCGTTTCCCAGGCCTTTGGAAGAGATGTTCCCACTAGGCTGTAAGAGCACTGTGCAGAGCGAGTTGTTTCTTAGCTTCCCAAAGAGCTAGAAGCAAGATGCTGTGGGGCCCAACTCGCCCTTTGGAAAGAAGCCTGCACGTTGTGCCTTTCAGCTCTAGGGCAAAGTAGCACACCCAGAGCAGAAGTCCTACTTCAGCCAGATCAGGCCTGCAAAGAAACTGCGTTTCACAGGCCTTTGGAAGAGATGTTCCCACTAGGCTGTAAGAGCACTGTGCAGAGCGAGTTGTTTCTTAGCTTCCCAAAGAGCTGGAAGCAAGCTGCTGTGGGGCCCAACTCGCCCTTTGGAAAGAAGCCTGCACGTTGTGCCTTTCAGCTCTAGGGCAAAGTAGCACACCCAGAGCAGAAGTCCTACTTCAGCCAGATCAGGCCTGCAAAGAAACTGCGTTTCACAGGCCTCTGGAAGAGATGTTCCCGGTAGGCTGTAAGAGCACTG
This sequence comes from Equus caballus, assembly GCF_041296265.1. Classification (NCBI taxonomy): domain Eukaryota; kingdom Metazoa; phylum Chordata; class Mammalia; order Perissodactyla; family Equidae; genus Equus; species Equus caballus. The sequence goes on from NC_091684.1 coordinate 73,154,735, forward strand.
TGCAGAGCGAGTTGTTTCTTAGCTTCCCAAAGAGCTGGAAGCAAGAGGCAGTGGGGCCTAACTCGCCCTTTGGAAAGAAGCCTGCATGTTGTGCCTTTCAGCTCTAGGGCAAAGTAGCACACCCAGAGCAGAAGTCCTACTTCAGCCAGATCAGGCCTGCAAAGAAACTTCGTTTCACAGGCCTTTGGAAGAGATGTTCCCGGTAGGCTGTAAGAGCACTGTGCAGAGCGAGTTGTTTCTTAGCTTGCCAAAGAGCTGGAAGCAAGATGCTGTGCGGCCAACTCGCCCTTTGGAAAGAAGCCTGCACGTTGTGCCTTTCAGCTCTAGGGCAAAGTAGCACCCCAGAGCAGAAGTCCTACTTCAGCCAGATCAGGCCTGCAAAGAAACTGCGTTTCACAGGCCTTTGGAAGAGATGTTCCCGGTAGGCTGTAAGAGCACTGTGCAGAGCGAGTTGTTTCTTAGCTTCCCAAAGAGCTGGAAGCAAGATGCTGTGGGGCCCAACTCGCCCTTTGGAAAGAAGCCTGCACGTTGTGCCTTTCAGCTCTAGGGCAAAGTAGCACACCCAGAGCAGAAGTCCTACTTCAGCCAGATCAGGCCTGCAAAGAAACTTCGTTTCACAGGCCTTTGGAAGAGATGTTCCCGGTAGGCTGTAAGAGCACTGTGCAGAGCGAGTTGTTTCTTAGCTTGCCAAAAGGCTGGAAGCAAGATGCTGTGCGGCCAACTCGCCCTTTGGAAAGAAGCCTGCACCTTGTGCCTTTCAGCTCTAGGGCAAAGTAGCACCACAGAGCAGAAGTCCTACTTAAGCCAGGTAAGGCCTGCAAAGAAACTGCGTTTCACAGGCCTTTGGAAGAGATGTTACCACTAGGCTGTAAGAGCACTGTGCAGAGCGAGTTGTTTCTTAGCTTCCCAAAGAGCTGGAAGCAAGATGCTGTGGGACCCAACTCGCCCTTTTGCAAAGAAGCCTGCACGTTGTGCCTTTCAGCTCTAGGGCAAAGTAGCACACCCAGAGCAGAAGTCCTACTTCAGCCAGATCAGGCCTGCAAAGAAACTGCGTTTCACAGGCCTTTGGAAGAGATGTTCCCGGTAGGCTGTAAGAGCACTGTGCACAGCGAGTTGTTTCTTAGCTTCCCAAAGAGCTGGAAGCAAGATGCTGTGGGGCCCAACTCGCCCTTTGGAAAGAAGCCTGCACGTTGTGCCTTTCAGCTCTAGGGCAAAGTAGCACACCCAGAGCAGAAGTCCTACTTCAGCCAGATCAGGCCTGCAAAGAAACTGCGTTTCACAGGCCTTTGGAAGAGATGTTCCCGGTAGGCTTTAAGAGCACTGTGCAGAGCGAGTTGTTTCTTAGCTTCCCAAAGAGCTGGAAGCAAGATGCTGTGGGGCCCAACTCGCCGTTTGGAAAGAAGCCTGCACGTTGTGCCTTTCAGCTCTAGGGCAAAGTAGCACACCCAGAGCAGAAGTCCTACTTCAGCCAGATCAGGCCTGCAAAGAAACTGCGTTTCACAGGCCTTTGGATGAGATGTTTCCATTAGGCTGTAAGAGCACTGTGCAGAGCGAGTTGTTTCTTATCTTCCCAAAGAGCTAGAAGCAAGATGCTGTGGGGCCCAACTCGCCCTTTGGAAAGAAGCCTGCACGTTGTGCCTTTCAGCTCTAGGGCAAAGTAGCACACCCAGAGCAGAAGTCCTACTTCAGCCAGATCAGGCCTGCAAAGAAACTGCGTTTCACAGGCCTTTGGAAGAGATGTTCCCGGTAGGCTGTAAGAGCACTGTGCAGAGCGAGTTGTTTCTTAGCTTCCCAAAGAGCTGGAAGCAAGATGCTGTGGGACCCAACTCGCCCTTTGGAAAGAAGCCTGCACGTTGTGCCTTTCAGCTCTAGGGCAAAGTAGCACACCCAGAGCAGAAGTCCTACTTCAGCCAGATCAGGCCTGCAAAGAAACTGCGTTTCACAGGCCTTTGGAAGAGATGTTCCCACTAGGCTGTAAGAGCACTGTGCAGAGCGAGTTGTTTCTTAGCTTCCCAAAGAGCTGGAAGCAAGATGCTGTGGGGCCCAACTCGCCCTTTGGAAAGAAGCCTGCACGTTGTGCCTTTCAGCTCTAGGGCAAAGTAGCACACCCAGAGCAGAAGTCCTAATACAGCCAGATCAGGCCTGCAAAGAAACTGCGTTTCCCAGGCCTTTGGAAGAGATGTTCCCACTAGGCTGTAAGAGCACTGTGCAGAGCGAGTTGTTTCTTAGCTTCCCAAAGAGCTAGAAGCAAGATGCTGTGGGGCCCAACTCGCCCTTTGGAAAGAAGCCTGAACGTTGTGCCTTTCAGCTCTAGGGCAAAGTAGCACACCCAGAGCAGAAGTCCTACTTCAGCCAGATCAGGCCTGCAAAGAAACTGCGTTTCACAGGCCTTTGGAAGAGATGTTCCCACTAGGCTGTAAGAGCACTGTGCAGAGCGAGTTGTTTCTTAGCTTCCCAAAGAGCTGGAAGCAAGATGCTGTGGGGCCCAACTCGCCCTTTGGAAAGAAGCCTGCACGTTGTGCCTTTCAGCTCTAGGGCAAAGTAGCACACCCAGAGCAGAAGTCCTACTTCAGCCAGATCAGGCCTGCAAAGAAACTGCGTTTCACAGGCCTTTGGAATAGATGTTCCCTGTAGGCTGTAGGAGCACTGTGCAGAGCGAGTTGTTTCTTAGCTTCCCAAAGAGCTGGAAGCATGATGCTGTGGGGCCCAACTCGCCCTTTGGAAAGAAGCCTGCACGTTGTGCCTTTCAGCTCTAGGGCAATGTAGCACACCCAGAGCAGAAGTGCCACTTCAGCCAGATCAGGCCTGCAAAGAAACTGCGTTTCACAGGCCTTTGGAAGAGATGTTCCCACTAGGCTGTAAGAGCACTGTGCAGAGCGAGTTGTTTCTTAGCTTCCCAAAGAGCTGGAAGCAAGCTGCTGTGGGGCCCAACTCGCCCTTTGGAAAGAAGCCTGCACGTTGTGCTTTTCAGCTCTAGGGCAAAGTAGCACACCCAGAGCAGAAGTCCTACTTCAGCCAGATCAGGCCTGCAAAGAAACTGCGTTTCACAGGCCTTTGGAAGACATGTTCCCGGTAGGCTGTAAGAGCACTGTGCAGAGCGAGTTGTTTCTTAGCTTCCCAAAGAGCTGGAAGCAAGATGCTGTGGGGCCCAACTCGCCCTTTGGAAAGAAGCCTGCACGTTGTGCCTTTCAGCTCTAGGGCAAAGTAGCACACCCAGAGCAGAAGTCCTACTTCAGCCAGATCAGGCCTGCAAAGAAACTGCGTTTCACAGGCCTTTGGAATAGATGTTCCCTGTAGGCTGTAGGAGCACTGTGCAGAGCGAGTTGTTTCTTAGCTTCCCAAAGAGCTGGAAGCATGATGCTGTGGGGCCCAACTCGCCCTTTGGAAAGAAGCCTGCACGTTGTGCCTTTCAGCTCTAGGGCAATGTAGCACACCCAGAGCAGAAGTGCCACTTCAGCCAGATCAGGCCTGCAAAGAAACTGCGTTTCACAGGCCTTTGGAAGAGATGTTCCCACTAGGCTGTAAGAGCACTGTGCAGAGCGAGTTGTTTCTTAGCTTCCCAAAGAGCTGGAAGCAAGCTGCTGTGGGGCCCAACTCGCCCTTTGGAAAGAAGCCTGCACGTTGTGCTTTTCAGCTCTAGGGCAAAGTAGCACACCCAGAGCAGAAGTCCTACTTCAGCCAGATCAGGCCTGCAAAGAAACTGCGTTTCACAGGCCTTTGGAAGACATGTTCCCGGTAGGCTGTAAGAGCACTGTGCAGAGCGAGTTGTTTCTTAGCTTCCAAAAGAGCTGGAAGCAAGATGCTGTGGGGCCTAACTCGCCCTTTGGAAAGAAGCCTGCATGTTGTGCCTTTCAGCTCTAGGGCAAAGTAGCACACCCAGAGCAGAAGTCCTACTTCAGCCAGATCAGGCCTGCAAAGAAACTTGGTTTCACAGGCCTTTGGAAGAGATGTTCCCGGTAGGCTGTAAGAGCACTGTGCAGAGCGAGTTGTTTCTTAGCTTGCCAAAGAGCTGGAAGCAAGATGCTGTGCGGCCAACTCGCCCTTTGGAAAGAAGCCTGCACGTTGTGCCTTTCAGCTCTAGGGCAAAGTAGCACCCCAGAGCAGAAGTCCTACTTCAGCCAGATCAGGCCTGCAAAGAAACTGCGTTTCACAGGCCTTTGGAAGAGATGTTCCCACTAGGTTGTAAGAGCACTGTGCAGAGCGAGTTGTTTCTTAGCTTCCCAAAGAGCTAGAAGCAAGATGCTGTGGGGCCCAACTCGCCCTTTGGAAAGAAGCCTGCACGTTGTGCCTTTCAGCTCTCGTGCAAAGTAGCACACCCAGAGCAGAAGTCCTACTTCAGCCAGATCAGGCCTGCAAAGAAACTGCGTTTCACAGGCCTTTAGAAGAGATGTTCCCGGTAGGCAGTAAGAGCACTGTGCAGAGCGAGATGTTTCTTAGCTTCCCAAAGAGCTGGAAGCAAGATGCTGTGGGGCCCAACTCGCCCTTTGGAAAGAAGCCTGCACGTTGTGCCTTTCAGCTCTAGGGCAAAGTAGCACACCCAGAGCAGAAGTCCTACTTCAGCCAGATCAGGCCTGCAAAGAAACTGCGTTTCACAGGCCTTTGGAAGAGATGTTCCCGGTAGGCTGTAAGAGCACTGTGCAGAGCGAGTTGTTTCTTAGCTTCCCAAAGAGCTGGAAGCAAGATGCTGTGGGGCCCAACTCGCCCTTTGGAAAGAAGCCTGCACGTTGTGCCTTTCAGCTCTAGGGCAATGTAGCACACCCAGAGCAGAAGTCCTACTTCAGCCAGATCAGGCCTGCAAAGAAACTGCGTTTCACAGGCCTTTGGAAGAGATGTTCCCGGTAGGCAGTAAGAGCACTGTGCAGAGCGAGTTGTTTCTTAGCTTCCCAAAGAGCTGGAAGCAAGATGCTGTGGGGCCCAACTCGCCCTCTGGAAAGAAGCCTGCACCTTGTGCCTTTCAGCTCTAGGGCAATGTAGCACACCCAGAGCAGAAGTCCTACTTCAGCCAGATCAGGCCTGCAAAGAAACTGCGTTTCACAGGCATTTGGAAGAGATGTTCCCGGTAGGCTGTAAGAGCACTGTGCAGAGCGAGTTGTTTCTTAGCTTCCCAAAGAGCTGGAAGCAAGCTGCTGTGGGGCCCAACTCGCCCTTTGGAAAGAAGCCTGCACGTTGTGCCTTTCAGCTCTAGGGCAATGTAGCACACCCAGAGCAGAAGTCCTACTTCAGCCAGATCAGGCCTGCAAAGAAACTGCATTTCACAGGCCTTTGGAAGAAATGTTCCCGGTAGGCTTTAACAGCACTGTGCAGAGAGAGTTGCTTCTTAGCTTCCCAAAGAGCTGGAAGCAAGATGCTGTTGGGCCCAACTCACCATTAGGAACGGAGCCTGCACGTTGTGCCTTTCAGCTCTAGGGCAATGTAGCACACCCAGAGCAGAAGTCCTACTTCAGCCAGATCAGGCCTGCAAAGAAACTGCGTTTCACATGCCTTTGGTAGAGATGTTCCCCGTAGGCTGTAAGAGCACTGTGCAGAGCGAGTTGTTTCCTAGCTTCCCAAAGTGCTGGAAGCAAGATGCTGTGGGGCCCAACTCGCCCTTTGGAAAGAAGCCTGCACGTTGTGCCTTTCAGCTCTAGGGCAATGTAGCACACCCAGAGCAGAAGTCCTACTTCAGCCAGATCAGGCCTGCAAAGAAACTGCGTTTCACAGGCCTTTGGAAGAGATGTTCCCTGTAGGCTGTAAGAGCACTGTGCAGAGCGAGTTGTTTCTTAGCTTCCCAAAGAGCTGGAAGCAAGATGCTGTGCGGCCCAACTCGCCCTTTGGAAAGTTGCCTGCACGTTGTGCCTTTCAGCTCGAGGGCAAAGTAGCACACCCAGAGCAGAAGTCCTACTTCAGCCAGATCAGGCCTTCAAAGAAACGGCGTTTCACAGGCCTTTGGAAGAGATGTTCCCGGTAGGCTGTAAGAGCACTGTGCAGAGCGAGTTGTTTCTTAGCTTCCCAAAGAGCTGGAAGCAAGATGCTGTGGGGCCCAACTCGCCCTTTGGAAAGAAGCCTGCACGTTGTGCCTTTCAGATCTAGGGCAAAGTAGCACACCCAGAGCAGAAGTCCTACTTCGTCCAGATCAGGCCTGCAAAGAAACTGCGTTTCACAGGCCTTTGGAAGAGATGTTCCCGGTAGGCTGTAAGAGCACTGTGCAGAGCGAGTTGTTTCTTAGCTTCCCAAAGAGCTGGAAGCAAGATGCTGTGGGGCCCAACTCGCCCTTTGGAAAGAAGCCTGCACGTTGTGCCTTTCAGCTCTAGGGCAAAGTAGCACACCCAGAGCAGAAGTCCTACTTCAGCGAGATCAGGCCTGCAAAGAAACTGCTTTTCACAGGCCTTTGGAAGAGGTGTTCCCGGTAGGCTGTAAGAGCACTGTGCAGAGCGAGTTGTTTCTTAGCTTCCCAAAGAGATGGAAGCAAGATGCTGTGGGGCCTAACTCGCCCTTTGGAAAGAAGCCTGCACGTTGTGCCTTTCAGCTCTAGGGCAAAGTAGCACACCAAGAGCAGAAGTCCCACTTCAGCCAGATCAGGCCTGCAAAGAAACTGCGTTTCACAGGCCTTTGGAAGAGATGTTCCCACTAGGCTGTAAGAGCACTGTGCAGAGCGAGTTGTTTCTTAGCTTCCCAAAGAGCTGGAAGCAAGATGCTGTGGGGCCCAACTCGCCCTTTGGAAAGAAGCCTGCACGTTGTGCCTTTCAGCTCTAGGGCAAAGTAGCACACCCAGAGCAGAAGTCCTACTTCAGCCAGATCAGGCCTGCAAAGAAACTGCGTTTCACAGGCCTTTGGAAGACATGTTCCCGGTAGGCTGTAAGAGCACTGTGCAGAGCGAGTTGTTTCTTAGCTTCCCAAAGAGCTGGAAGCAAGATGCTGTGGGGCCTAACTCGCCCTTTGGAAAGAAGCCTGCACGTTGTGCCTTTCAGCTCTAGGGCAAAGTAGCACACCCAGAGCAGAAGTCCTACTTCAGCCAGATCAGGCCTGCAAAGAAACTTCGTTTCACAGGCCTTTGGAAGAGAGGTTCCCGGTAGGCTGTAAGAGCACTGTGCAGAGCGAGTTGTTTCTTAGCTTGCCAAAAGGCTGGAAGCAAGATGCTGTGCGGCCAACTCGCCCTTTGGAAAGAAGCCTGCACGTTGTGCCTTTCAGCTCTAGGGCAAAGTAGCACCACAGAGCAGAAGTCCTACTTAAGCCAGGTAAGGCCTGCAAAGAAACTGCGTTTCACAGGCCTTTGGAAGAGATGTTACCACTAGGCTGTAAGAGCACTGTGCAGAGCGAGTTGTTTCTTAGCTTCCCAAAGAGCTGGAAGCAAGATGCTGTGGGACCCAACTCGCCCTTTTGCAAAGAAGCCTGCACGTTGTGCCTTTCAGCTCTAGGGCAAAGTAGCACACCCAGAGCAGAAGTCCTACTTCAGCCAGATCAGGCCTGCAAAGAAACTGCGTTTCACAGGCCTTTGGAAGAGATGTTCCCGGTAGGCTGTAAGAGCACTGTGCACAGCGAGTTGTTTCTTAGCTTCCCAAAGAGCTGGAAGCAAGATGCTGTGGGGCCCAACTCGCCCTTTGGAAAGAAGCCTGCACGTTGTGCCTTTCAGCTCTAGGGCAATGTAGCACACCCAGAGCAGAAGTCCTACTTCAGCCAGATCAGGCCTGCAAAGAAACTGCGTTTCACAGGCCTTTGGAAGAGATGTTCCCGGTAGGCTTTAAGAGCACTGTGCAGAGCGAGTTGTTTCTTAGCTTCCCAAAGAGCTGGAAGCAAGATGCTGTGGGGCCCAACTCGCCGTTTGGAAAGAAGCCTGCACGTTGTGCCTTTTAGCTCTAGGGCAAAGTAGCACACCCAGAGCAGAAGTCCTACTTCAGCCAGATCAGGCCTGCAAAGAAACTGCGTTTCACAGGCCTTTGGATGAGATGTTCCCACTAGGCTGTAAGAACACTGTGCAGAGCGAGTTGTTTCTTATCTTCCCAAAGAGCTAGAAGCAAGATGCTGTGGGGCCCAACTCGCCCTCTGGAAAGAAGCCTGCATGTTGTGCCTTTCAGCTCTAGGGCAAAGTAGCACACCCAGAGCAGAAGTCCTACTTCAGCCAGATCAGGCCTGCAAAGAAACTGCGTTTCACAGGCCTTTGGAAGAGATGTTCCCGGTAGGCTGTAAGAGCACTGTGCAGAGCAAGTTGTTTCTTAGCTTCCCAAAGAGCTGGAAGCAAGATGCTGTGGGGCCCAACTCGCCCTTTGGAAAGAAGCCTGCACGTTGTGCCTTTCAGCTCGAGGGCAAAGTAGCACACCCAGAGCAGAAGTCCTACTTCAGCCAGATCAGGCCTGCAAAGAAACTGCGTTTCACAGGCCTTTGGAAGAGATGTTCCCACTAGGCTGTAAGAGCACTGTGCAGAGCGAGTTGTTTCTTAGCTTCCCAAAGAGCTGGAAGCAAGATGCTGTGGGGCCCAACTCGCCCTTTGGAAAGAAGCCTGCACGTTGTGCCTTTCAGCTCTAGGGCAAAGTAGCACACCCAGAGCAGAAGTCCTAATATAGCCAGATCAGGCCTGCAAAGAAACTGCGTTTCCCAGGCCTTTGGAAGAGATGTTCCCACTAGGCTGTAAGAGCACTGTGCAGAGCGAGTTGTTTCTTAGCTTCCCAAAGAGCTAGAAGCAAGATGCTGTGGGGCCCAACTCGCCCTTTGGAAAGAAGCCTGCACGTTGTGCCTTTCAGCTCTAGGGCAAAGTAGCACACCCAGAGCAGAAGTCCTACTTCAGCCAGATCAGTCCTGCAAAGAAACTGCGTTTCACAGGCCTTTGGAAGAGATGTTCCCGGTAGGCTGTAAGAGCACTGTGCAGAGCGAGTTGTTTCTTAGCTTCCCAAAGAGCTGGAAGCAAGATGCTGTGGGGCCCAACTCGCCCTTTGGAAAGAAGCCTGCACATTGTGCCTTTCAGCTCTAGGGCAAAGTAGCACACCCAGAGCAGAAGTCCTACTTCAGCCAGATCAGGCCTGCAAAGAAACTGCGTTTCACAGGCCTTTGGAAGAGATGTTCCCACTAGGCTGTAAGAGCACTGTGCAGAGCGAGTTGTTTCTTAGCTTCCCAAAGAGCTGGAAGCAAGATGCAGTGGGGCCTAACTCGCCCTTTGGAAAGAAGCCTGCATGTTGTGCCTTTCAGCTCTAGGGCAAAGTAGCACACCCAGAGCAGAAGTCCTACTTCAGCCAGATCAGGCCTGCAAAGAAACTTCGTTTCACAGGCCTTTGGAAGAGATGTTCCCGGTAGGCTGTAAGAGCACTGTGCAGAGCGAGTTGTTTCTTAGCTTCCCAAAGAGCTGGAAGCAAGATGCTGTGGGGCCCAACTCGCCCTTTGGAAAGAAGGCTGCACGTTGTGCCTTTCAGCTCTCGGGCAAAGTAGCACACCCAGAGCAGAAGTCCTACTTCAGCCAGATCAGGCCTGCAAAGAAACTGCGTTTCACAGGCCTTTGGCAGAGATGTTCCCGGTAGGCTTTAAGAGCACTGTGCAGAGCGAGTTGTTTCTTAGCTTCCCAAAGAGCTGGAAGCAAGATGCTGTGGGGCCCAACTCGCCCTTTGGAAAGAAGCCTGCACGTTGTGCCTTTCAGCTCTAGGGCAAAGTAGCACACCCAGAGCAGAAGTCCTAATTCAGCCAGATCAGGCCTGCAAAGAAACTGCGTTTCACAGGCCTTTGGAAGAGATGTTCCCACTAGGCTGTAAGAGCACTGTGCAGAGCGAGTTGTTTCTTAGCTTCCCAAAGAGCTAGAAGCAAGATGCTGTGGGGCCCAACTCGCCCTTTGGAAAGAAGCCTGCACGTTGTGCCTTTCAGCTCTAGGGCAAAGTAGCACACCCAGAGCAGAAGTCCTACTTCAGCCAGATCAGGCCTGCAAAGAAACTGCGTTTCACAGGCCTTTGTAAGAGATGTTCCCGGTAGGCTGTAAGAGCACTGTGCAGAGCGAGTTGTTTCTTAGCTTCCCAAAGAGCTGGAAGCAAGATGCTGTGGTGCCCAACTCGCCCTTTGGAAAGAAGCCTGCACGTTGTGCCTTTCAGCTCTAGGGCAAATTAGCACACCCAGAGCAGATGTCCTACTTCAGCCAGATCAGGCCTGCATAGAAACTGCGTTTCACAGGCCTGTGGAAGAGATGTTCCCGGTAGGCTGTAAGAGCACTGTGCAGAGCGAGTTGTTTCTTAGCTTCCCAAAGAGCTGGAAGCAAGATGCTGTGGGGCCCAACTCGCCCTTTGGAAAGAAGCCTGCACGTTGTGCCTTTCAGCTCTAGGGCAAAGTAGCACACCCAGAGCAGAAGTCCTACTTCAGCCAGATCAGGCCTGCAAAGAAACTGCGTTTCACAGGCCTTTGGAAGAGATGTTCCCGGTAGGCTGTAAGAGCACTGTGCAGAGCGAGTTGTTTCATAGCTTCCCAAAGAGCTGGAAGCAAGATGCTGTGGGGCCCAACTCGCCCTTTGGAAAGAAGCCTGCACGTTGTGCCTTTCAGCTCTAGGGCAAAGTGGCACACCCAGAGCAGAAGTCCTACTTCAGCCAGATCAGGCCTGCAAAGAAACTGCGTTTCACAGGCCTTTGGAAGAGATGTTCCCGGTAGGCTGTAAGAGCACTGTGCTGAGCGAGTTGTTTCTTAGCTTCCCAAAGAGCTGGAAGCAAGATGCTGTGGGGCCCAACTCGCCCTTTGGAGAGAAGCCGGCACGTTGTGCCTTTCAGCTCTAGGGCAATGTAGCACACCCAGAGCAGAAGTCCTACTTCAGCCAGATCAGGCCTGCAAAGAAACTGCGTTTCACAGGCCTTTGGAAGAGATGTTCCCGGTAGGCTGTAAGAGCACTGTGCAGAGCGAGTTGTTTCTTAGCTTCCCAAAGAGCTGGAAGCAAGATGCTGTGGCGCCCAACTCGCCCTTTGGAAAGAAGCCTGCACGTTGTGCCTTTCAGCTCTAGGGCAATGTAGCACACCCAGAGCAGAAGTGCCACTTCAGCCAGATCAGGCCTGCAAAGAAACTGCGTTTCACAGGCCTTTGGAAGAGATGTTCCCACTAGGCTGTAAGAGCACTGTGCAGAGCGAGTTGTTTCTTAGCTTCCCAAAGAGCTGGAAGCAAGCTGCTGTGGGGCCCAACTCGCCCTTTGGAAAGAAGCCTGCACGTTGTGCTTTTCAGCTCTAGGGCAAAGTAGCACACCCAGAGCAGAAGTCCTACTTCAGCCAGATCAGGCCTGCAAAGAAACTGCGTTTCACAGGCCTTTGGAAGAGATGTTCCTCGTAGGCTGTAAGAGCACTGTGCAGAGCGAGTTGTTTCTTAGCTTCCCAAAGAGCTGGAAGCAAGATGCTGTGGGGCCCAACTCGCCCTTTGGAAAGAAGCCTGCACGTTGTGCCTTTCAGCTCTAGGGCAAAGTAGCACACCCAGAGCAGAAGTCCTACTTCAGCCAGATCAGGCCTGCAAAGAAACTGCGTTTCACAGGCCTTTGGAAGAGATGTTCCCGGTAGGCTTTAAGAGCACTGTGCAGAGCGAGTTGTTTCTTAGCTTCACAAAGAGCTGGAAGCAAGATGCTGTGGGGCCCAACTCGCCCTTTGGAAAGAAGCCTGCACGTTGTGCCTTTCAGCTCTAGGGCAATGTAGCACACCCAGAGCAGAAGTCCCACTTCAGCCAGATCAGGCCTGCAAAGAAACTGCGTTTCACAAGCCTTTGGAAGAGATGTTCCCGGTAGGCTGTAAGAGCACTGTGCAGAGCGAGTTGTTTCTTAGCTTCCCAAAGAGCTTTAAGCAAGATGCTGTGGGGCCTAACTCGCCCTTTGGAAAGAAGCCTGCATCTTGTGCCTTTCAGCTCTAGGGCAAAGTAGAACACCCAGAGCAGAAGTCCTACTTCAGCCAGATCAGGCCTGCAAAGAAACTTCGTTTCACAGGCCTTTGGAACAGATGTTCCCGGTAGGCTGTAAGAGCACTGTGCAGAGCGAGTTGTTTCTTAGCTTGCCAAAGAGCTGGAAGCAAGATGCTGTGCGGCCAACTCGCCCTTTGGAAAGAAGCCTGCACGTTGTGCCTTTCAGCTCTAGGGCAAAGTGGCACACCCAGAGCAGAAGTCCTACTTCAGCCAGATCAGGCCTGCAAAGAAACTGCGTTTCACAGGCCTTTGGAATAGATGTTCCTCGTAGGCTGTAAGAGCACTGTGCAGAGCGAGTTGTTTCTTAGCTTCCCAAAGAGCTGGAAGCAAGCTGCTGTGGGGCCCAACTCGCCCTTTGGAAAGAAGCCTGCACGTTGTGCCTTTCAGCTCTAGGGCAAAGTAGCACACCCAGAGCAGAAGTCCTAATTCAGCCAGATCAGGCCTGCAAAGAAACTGCGTTTCCCAGGCCTTTGGAAGAGATGTTCCCACTAGGCTGTAAGAGCACTGTGCAGAGCGAGTTGTTTCTTAGCTTCCCAAAGAGCTAGAAGCAAGATGCTGTGGGGCCCAACTCGCCCTTTGGAAAGAAGCCTGCACGTTGTGCCTTTCAGCTCTAGGGCAAAGTAGCACACCCAGAGCAGAAGTCCTACTTCAGCCAGATCAGGCCTGCAAAGAAACTGCGTTTCACAGGCCTTTGTAAGAGATGTTCCCGGTAGGCTGTAAGAGCACTGTGCAGAGCGAGTTGTTTCTTAGCTTCCCAAAGAGCTGGAAGCAAGATGCTGTGGTGCCCAACTCACCATTTGGAAAGAAGCCTGCACGTTGTGCCTTTCAGCTCTAGGGCAAATTAGCACACCCAGAGCAGATGTCCTACGTCAGCCAGATCAGGCCTGCATAGAAACTGCGTTTCACAGGCCTGTGGAAGAGATGTTCCCGGTAGGCTGTAAGAGCACTGTGCAGAGCGAGTTGTTTCTTAGCTTCCCAAAGAGCTTTAAGCAAGATGCTGTGGGGCCTAACTCGCCCTTTGGAAAGAAGCCTGCATCTTGTGCCTTTCAGCTCTAGGGCAAAGTAGAACACCCAGAGCAGAAGTCCTACTTCAGCCAGATCAGGCCTGCAAAGAAACTTCGTTTCACAGGCCTTTGGAACAGATGTTCCCGGTAGGCTGTAAGAGCACTGTGCAGAGCGAGTTGTTTCTTAGCTTGCCAAAGAGCTGGAAGCAAGATGCTGTGCGGCCAACTCGCCCTTTGGAAAGAAGCCTGCACGTTGTGCCTTTCAGCTCTAGGCTAAAGTAGCACCCCAGAGCAGAAGTCCTACTTCAGCCAGATCAGGCCTGCAAAGAAACTGCGTTTCACAGGCCTTTGGAATGGATGTTCCTCGTAGGCTGTAAGAGCACTGTGCAGAGCGAGTTGTTTCTTAGCTTCCCAAAGAGCTGGAAGCAAGCTGCTGTGGGGCCCAACTCGCCCTTTGGAAAGAAGCCTGCACGTTGTGCCTTTCAGCTCTAGGGCAAATTAGCACACCCAGAGCAGAAGTCCTACTTCAGCCAGATCAGGCCTGCAAAGAAACTGCGTTTCACAGGCCTTTGGAAGAGATGTTCCCGGTAGGCTGTAAGAGCACTGTGCAGAGCGAGTTTTTTCTTAGCTTCCCAAAGAGCTAGAAGGAAGATGCTGTGGGGCCCAACTCGCCCTTTGGAAAGAAGGCTGCACGTTGTGCATTTCAGCTCTCGGGCAAAGTAGCACACCCAGAGCAGAAGTCCTACTTCAGCCAGATCAGGCCTGCAAAGAAACTGCGTTTCACAGGCCTTTGTCAGAGATGTTCCCGGTAGGCTTTAAGAGCACTGTGCAGAGCGAGTTGTTTCTTAGCTTCCCAAAGAGCTGGTTGCAAGATGCTGTGGGGCCCAACTCGCCCTTTGGAAAGAAGCCTGCACGTTGTGCCTTTCAGCTCTAGGGCAAAGTAGCACACCCAGAGCAGAAGTCCTAATTCAGCCAGATCAGGCCTGCAAAGAAACTGCGTTTCACAGGCCTTTGGAAGAGATGTTCCCACTAGGCTGTAAGAGCACTGTGCAGAGCGAGTTGTTTCTTAGCTTCCCAAAGAGCTAGAAGCAAGATGCTGTGGGGCCCAACTCGCCCTTTGGAAAGAAGCCTGCACGTTGTGCCTTTCAGCTCTAGGGCAAAGTAGCACACCCAGAGCAGAAGTCCTACTTCAGCCAGATCAGGCCTGCAAAGAAACTGCGTTTCACAGGCCTTTGTAAGAGATGTTCCCGGTAGGCTGTAAGAGCACTGTGCAGAGCGAGTTGTTTCTTAGCTTCCCAAAGAGCTGGAAGCAAGATGCTGTGGTGCCCAACTCGCCCTTTGGAAAGAAGCCTGCACGTTGTGCCTTTCAGCTCTAGGGCAAATTAGCACACCCAGAGCAGATGTCCTACTTCAGCCAGATCAGGCCTGCATAGAAACTGCGTTTCACAGGCCTGTGGAAGAGATGTTCCCGGTAGGCTGTAAGAGCACTGTGCAGAGCGAGTTGTTTCTTAGCTTCCCAAAGAGCTGGAAGCAAGATGCTGTGGGGCCCAACTCGCCCTTTGGAAAGAAGCCTGCACGTTGTGCCTTTCAGCTCTAGGGCAAAGTAGCACACCCAGAGCAGCAGTCCTACTTCAGCCAGATCAGGCCTGCAAAGAAACTGCGTTTCCCAGGCCTTTGGAAGAGTTGTTCCCGGTAGTCTGTAAGAGCACTGTGCAGAGCGAGTTGTTTCTTAGCTTCCCAAAGAGCTGAAAGCAAGAGGCTGTGGGGCCCAACTCGCCCTTTGGAAAGAAGCTTGCACCTTGTGCCTTTCAGCTCTAGGGCAATGCCGCACACTCAGAGCAGAAGTTCTACTTCAAGCAGATCACGCCTGCAAAGAAGCTGCGTTTCACGTGCCTTTGGAAGAGATGTTCCCGGTAGGCTGTAAGAGCACTATGCAGAGCGAGTTGTTTCTGAGCTTCCCAAAGAGCTGGAAGCAAGATGCTGTGGGGACCAACTCGCCCTTTGGAAAGAAGCCTGCACGTTGTGCCTTTCAGCTCTAGGGCAATGTAGCACACCCAGAGCAGAAGTCTTACTTCAGCCAGATCAGGCCTGCAAAGAAACTGCGTTTCTCAGGCCTTTGGAAGAGATGTTCCCAGTAGGCTGTAAGAGCACTGTGCAGAGCGAGTTGTTTCTTAGCTTCCCAAAGAGCTGGAAGCAAGATGCTGTGGGGCCCAACTCGCCCTTTGGAAAGAAGCCTGCACGTTGTGCCTTTCAGCTCTAGGGCAAAGTAGCACACCCAGAGCAGAAGTCCTACTTCAGCCAGATCAGGCCTGCAAAGTAACTGCGTTTCACAGGCCTTTGGAAGACATGTTCCCGGTAGGCTGTAAGAGCACTGTGCAGAGCGAGTTGTTTCTTAGCTTCCCAAAGAGCTGGAAGCAAGCTGCTGTGGGGCCCAACTCGCCCTTTGGAAAGAAGCCTGCACGTTGTGCCTTTCAGCTCTAGGGCAAAGTAGCACACCCAGAGCAGAAGTCCTACTTCAGCCAGATCAGGCCTGCAAAGAAACTGCGTTTCACAGGCCTTTGGAAGAGATGTTCCCACTAGGCTGTAAGAGCACTGTGCAGAGCGAGTTGTTTCTTAGCTTCCCAAAGAGCTAGAAGCAAGATGCTGTGGGGCCCAACTCGCCCTTTGGAAAGAAGCCTGCACGTTGTGCCTTTCAGCTGTAGGGCAAAGTAGCACACCCAGAGCAGAAGTCCTACTTCAGCCAGATCAGGCCTGCAAAGAAACTGCGTTTCACAGGCCTTTAGAAGACATGTTCCCGGTAGGCTGTAAGAGCACTGTGCAGAGCGAGTTGTTTCTTAGCTTCCCAAAGAGCTGGAAGCAAGATGCTGTGGGGCCCAACTCGCCCTTTGGAAAGAAGCCTGCACGTTGTGCCTTTCTGCTCTAGGGCAATGTAGCACACCCCGAGCAGGAGTCCTACTTCAGCCAGATCAGGCCTGCAAAGAAACTGCGTTTCACAGGCCTTTGGAAGAGATGTTCCCGGTAGGCTGTAAGAGCACTGTGCAGAGCGAGTTGTTTCTTAGCTTCCCAAAGAGCTGGAAGCAATGTGCTGTGGGGCCCAACTCGCCCTTTGGAAAGAAGCCTGCACGTAGTGACTTTCAGCTCTAGGGCAATGTAGCACACCAAGAGCAGAAGTCTTACTTCAGCCAGATGAGGCCTGCAAAGAAACTGCATTTCTCAGCCTTTGGAAGAGATGTTCCCGGTAGGCTGTAAGAGCACTGTGCAGAGCGAGTTGTTTCTTAGCTTCCCAAAGAGCTGGAAGCAAGATGCTGTGAGGCCCAACTCGCCCTTTGGAAAGAAGCCTGCACGTTGTGCCTTTCAGCTCTAGGGCAATGTAGCACACCCAGAGCAGAAGTCCTACTTCAGCCAGATCAGGCCTGCAAAGAAACTGCATTTCACAGGCCTTTGGAAGAGATTTTCCCTGTAGGCTGTAAGAGCACTGTGCAGAGCGAGTTGTTTCTTAGCTTCCCAAAGAGCTGGAAGCAAGATGCTGTGGGGCCCAACTCGCCCTTTGGAAAGAAGCCTGCACGTTGTGCCTTTCAGCTCTAGGGCAAAGTAGCACACCCAGAGCAGAAGTCCTACTTCAGCCAGATCAGGCCTGCAAAGAAACTGCGTTTCACAGGCCTTTGGAAGAGATGTTCCCGGTAGGCTGTAAGAGCACTGTGCAGAGCGAGTTGTTTCTTAGCTTCCCAAAGAGCTGGAAGCAAGATGCTGTGGGGCCCAACTCGCCCTTTGGAAAGAAGCCTGCACGTTGTGCCTTTCAGCTCTAGGGCAAAGTAGCACACCCAGAGCAGAAGTCCTACTTCAGCCAGATCAGGCCTGCAAAGAAACTGCGTTTCACAGGCCTTTGGAAGAGATGTTCCCGGTAGGCTGTAAGAGCACTGTGCAGAGCGAGTTGTTTCTTAGCTTCCCAAAGAGCTGGAAGCAAGCTGCTGTGGGGCCCAACTCGCCCTTTTTAAAGAAGCCTGCACGTTGTGCCTTTCAGCTCTAGGGCAAATTAGCACACCCAGAGCAGAAGTCCTACTTCAGCCAGATCAGGCCTGCAAAGAAACTGCGTTTCACAGGCCTTTGGAAGAGATGTTCCCGGTAGGCTGTAAGAGCACTGTGCAGAGCGAGTTTTTTCTTAGCTTCCCAAAGAGCTAGAAGGAAGATGCTGTGGGGCCCAACTCGCCCTTTGGAAAGAAGGCTGCACGTTGTGCATTTCAGCTCTCGGGCAAAGTAGCACACCCAGAGCAGAAGTCCTACTTCAGCCAGATCAGGCCTGCAAAGAAACTGCGTTTCACAGGCCTTTGTCAGAGATGTTCCCGGTAGGCTTTAAGAGCACTGTGCAGAGCGAGTTGTTTCTTAGCTTCCCAAAGAGCTGGTTGCAAGATGCTGTGGGGCCCAACTCGCCCTTTGGAAAGAAGCCTGCACGTTGTGCCTTTCAGCTCTAGGGCAAAGTAGCACACCCAGAGCAGAAGTCCTAATTCAGCCAGATCAGGCCTGCAAAGAAACTGCGTTTCACAGGCCTTTGGAAGAGATGTTCCCACTAGGCTGTAAGAGCACTGTGCAGAGCGAGTTGTTTCTTAGCTTCCCAAAGAGCTAGAAGCAAGATGCTGTGGGGCCCAACTCGCCCTTTGGAAAGAAGCCTGCACGTTGTGCCTTTCAGCTCTAGGGCAAAGTAGCACACCCAGAGCAGAAGTCCTACTTCAGCCAGATCAGGCCTGCAAAGAAACTGCGTTTCACAGGCCTTTGTAAGAGATGTTCCCGGTAGGCTGTAAGAGCACTGTGCAGAGCGAGTTGTTTCTTAGCTTCCCAAAGAGCTGGAAGCAAGATGCTGTGGTGCCCAACTCGCCCTTTGGAAAGAAGCCTGCACGTTGTGCCTTTCAGCTCTAGGGCAAATTAGCACACCCAGAGCAGATGTCCTACTTCAGCCAGATCAGGCCTGCATAGAAACTGCGTTTCACAGGCCTGTGGAAGAGATGTTCCCGGTAGGCTGTAAGAGCACTGTGCAGAGCGAGTTGTTTCTTAGCTTCCCAAAGAGCTGGAAGCAAGATGCTGTGGGGCCCAACTCGCCCTTTGGAAAGAAGCCTGCACGTTGTGCCTTTCAGCTCTAGGGCAAAGTAGCACACCCAGAGCAGCAGTCCTACTTCAGCCAGATCAGGCCTGCAAAGAAACTGCGTTTCCCAGGCCTTTGGAAGAGTTGTTCCCGGTAGTCTGTAAGAGCACTGTGCAGAGCGAGTTGTTTCTTAGCTTCCCAAAGAGCTGAAAGCAAGAGGCTGTGGGGCCCAACTCGCCCTTTGGAAAGAAGCTTGCACCTTGTGCCTTTCAGCTCTAGGGCAATGCCGCACACTCAGAGCAGAAGTTCTACTTCAAGCAGATCACGCCTGCAAAGAAGCTGCGTTTCACGTGCCTTTGGAAGAGATGTTCCCGGTAGGCTGTAAGAGCACTATGCAGAGCGAGTTGTTTCTGAGCTTCCCAAAGAGCTGGAAGCAAGATGCTGTGGGGACCAACTCGCCCTTTGGAAAGAAGCCTGCACGTTGTGCCTTTCAGCTCTAGGGCAATGTAGCACACCCAGAGCAGAAGTCTTACTTCAGCCAGATCAGGCCTGCAAAGAAACTGCGTTTCTCAGGCCTTTGGAAGAGATGTTCCCAGTAGGCTGTAAGAGCACTGTGCAGAGCGAGTTGTTTCTTAGCTTCCCAAAGAGCTGGAAGCAAGATGCTGTGGGGCCCAACTCGCCCTTTGGAAAGAAGCCTGCACGTTGTGCCTTTCAGCTCTAGGGCAAAGTAGCACACCCAGAGCAGAAGTCCTACTTCAGCCAGATCAGGCCTGCAAAGTAACTGCGTTTCACAGGCCTTTGGAAGACATGTTCCCGGTAGGCTGTAAGAGCACTGTGCAGAGCGAGTTGTTTCTTAGCTTCCCAAAGAGCTGGAAGCAAGCTGCTGTGGGGCCCAACTCGCCCTTTGGAAAGAAGCCTGCACGTTGTGCCTTTCAGCTCTAGGGCAAAGTAGCACACCCAGAGCAGAAGTCCTACTTCAGCCAGATCAGGCCTGCAAAGAAACTGCGTTTCACAGGCCTTTGGAAGAGATGTTCCCACTAGGCTGTAAGAGCACTGTGCAGAGCGAGTTGTTTCTTAGCTTCCCAAAGAGCTAGAAGCAAGATGCTGTGGGGCCCAACTCGCCCTTTGGAAAGAAGCCTGCACGTTGTGCCTTTCAGCTGTAGGGCAAAGTAGCACACCCAGAGCAGAAGTCCTACTTCAGCCAGATCAGGCCTGCAAAGAAACTGCGTTTCACAGGCCTTTAGAAGACATGTTCCCGGTAGGCTGTAAGAGCACTGTGCAGAGCGAGTTGTTTCTTAGCTTCCCAAAGAGCTGGAAGCAAGATGCTGTGGGGCCCAACTCGCCCTTTGGAAAGAAGCCTGCACGTTGTGCCTTTCTGCTCTAGGGCAATGTAGCACACCCCGAGCAGGAGTCCTACTTCAGCCAGATCAGGCCTGCAAAGAAACTGCGTTTCACAGGCCTTTGGAAGAGATGTTCCCGGTAGGCTGTAAGAGCACTGTGCAGAGCGAGTTGTTTCTTAGCTTCCCAAAGAGCTGGAAGCAATGTGCTGTGGGGCCCAACTCGCCCTTTGGAAAGAAGCCTGCACGTAGTGACTTTCAGCTCTAGGGCAATGTAGCACACCAAGAGCAGAAGTCTTACTTCAGCCAGATGAGGCCTGCAAAGAAACTGCATTTCTCAGCCTTTGGAAGAGATGTTCCCGGTAGGCTGTAAGAGCACTGTGCAGAGCGAGTTGTTTCTTAGCTTCCCAAAGAGCTGGAAGCAAGATGCTGTGAGGCCCAACTCGCCCTTTGGAAAGAAGCCTGCACGTTGTGCCTTTCAGCTCTAGGGCAATGTAGCACACCCAGAGCAGAAGTCCTACTTCAGCCAGATCAGGCCTGCAAAGAAACTGCATTTCACAGGCCTTTGGAAGAGATTTTCCCTGTAGGCTGTAAGAGCACTGTGCAGAGCGAGTTGTTTCTTAGCTTCCCAAAGAGCTGGAAGCAAGATGCTGTGGGGCCCAACTCGCCCTTTGGAAAGAAGCCTGCACGTTGTGCCTTTCAGCTCTAGGGCAAAGTAGCACACCCAGAGCAGAAGTCCTACTTCAGCCAGATCAGGCCTGCAAAGAAACTGCGTTTCACAGGCCTTTGGAAGAGATGTTCCCGGTAGGCTGTAAGAGCACTGTGCAGAGCGAGTTGTTTCTTAGCTTCCCAAAGAGCTGGAAGCAAGATGCTGTGGGGCCCAACTCGCCCTTTGGAAAGAAGCCTGCACGTTGTGCCTTTCAGCTCTAGGGCAAAGTAGCACACCCAGAGCAGAAGTCCTACTTCAGCCAGATCAGGCCTGCAAAGAAACTGCGTTTCACAGGCCTTTGGAAGAGATGTTCCCGGTAGGCTGTAAGAGCACTGTGCAGAGCGAGTTGTTTCTTAGCTTCCCAAAGAGCTGGAAGCAAGCTGCTGTGGGGCCCAACTCGCCCTTTTTAAAGAAGCCTGCACGTTGTGCCTTTCAGCTCTAGGGCAAATTAGCACACCCAGAGCAGATGTCCTACTTCAGCCAGATCAGGCCTGCATAGAAACTGCGTTTCACAGGCCTGTGGAAGAGATGTTCCCGGTAGGCTGTAAGAGCACTGTGCAGAGCGAGTTGTTTCTTAGCTTCCCAAAGAGCTGGAAGCAAGATGCTGTGGGGCCCAACTCGCCCTTTGGAAAGAAGCCTGCACGTTGTGCCTTTCAGCTCTAGGGCAAAGTAGCACACCCAGAGCAGCAGTCCTACTTCAGCCAGATCAGGCCTGCAAAGAAACTGCGTTTCCCAGGCCTTTGGAAGAGATGTTCCCGGTAGTCTGTAAGAGCACTGTGCAGAGCGAGTTGTTTCTTAGCTTCCCAAAGAGCTGAAAGCAAGAGGCTGTGGGGCCCAACTCGCCCTTTGGAAAGAAGCTTGCACCTTGTGCCTTTCAGCTCTAGGGCAATGCCGCACACTCAGAGCAGAAGTTCTACTTCAAGCAGATCATGCCTGCAAAGAAGCTGCGTTTCACGTGCCTTTGGAAGAGATGTTCCCGGTAGGCTGTAAGAGCACTATGCAGAGCGAGTTGTTTCTGAGCTTCCCAAAGAGCTGGAAGCAAGATGCTGTGGGGACCAACTCGCCCTTTGGAAAGAAGCCTGCACGTTGTGCCTTTCAGCTCTAGGGCAATGTAGCACACCCAGAGCAGAAGTCTTACTTCAGCCAGATCAGGCCTGCAAAGAAACTGCGTTTCTCAGGCCTTTGGAAGAGATGTTCCCACTAGGCTGTAAGAGCACTGTGCAGAGCGAGTTGTTTCTTAGCTTCCCAAAGAGCTGGAAGCAAGATGCTGTGGGGCCCAACTCGCCCTTTGGAAAGAAGCCTGCACGTTGTGCCTTTCAGCTCTAGGGCAAAGTAGCACACCCAGAGCAGAAGTCCTACTTCAGCCAGATCAGGCCTGCAAAGTAACTGCGTTTCACAGGCCTTTGGAAGACATGTTCCCGGTAGGCTGTAAGAGCACTGTGCAGAGCGAGTTGTTTCTTAGCTTCCCAAAGAGCTGGAAGCAAGCTGCTGTGGGGCCCAACTCGCCCTTTGGAAAGAAGCCTGCACGTTGTGCCTTTCAGCTCTAGGGCAAAGTAGCACACCCAGAGCAGAAGTCCTACTTCAGCCAGATCAGGCCTGCAAAGAAACTGCGTTTCACAGGCCTTTGGAAGAGATGTTCCCACTAGGCTGTAAGAGCACTGTGCAGAGCGAGTTGTTTCTTAGCTTCCCAAAGAGCTAGAAGCAAGATGCTGTGGGGCCCAACTCGCCCTTTGGAAAGAAGCCTGCACGTTGTGCCTTTCAGCTGTAGGGCAAAGTAGCACACCCAGAGCAGAAGTCCTACTTCAGCCAGATCAGGCCTGCAAAGAAACTGCGTTTCACAGGCCTTTAGAAGACATGTTCCCGGTAGGCT
Organism: Equus caballus; assembly: GCF_041296265.1. NCBI lineage: Eukaryota > Metazoa > Chordata > Mammalia > Perissodactyla > Equidae > Equus > Equus caballus. Next base: position 73,176,591 of record NC_091684.1, read on the forward strand.
GTAAGAGCACTGTGCAGAGCGAGTTGTTTCTTAGCTTCCCAAAGAGCTGGAAGCAAGATGCTGTGGGGCCCAACTCGCCCTTTGGAAAGAAGCCTGCACGTTGTGCCTTTCTGCTCTAGGGCAATGTAGCACACCCCGAGCAGGAGTCCTACTTCAGCCAGATCAGGCCTGCAAAGAAACTGCGTTTCACAGGCCTTTGGAAGAGATGTTCCCGGTAGGCTGTAAGAGCACTGTGCAGAGCGAGTTGTTTCTTAGCTTCCCAAAGAGCTGGAAGCAATGTGCTGTGGGGCCCAACTCGCCCTTTGGAAAGAAGCCTGCACGTAGTGCCTTTCAGCTCTAGGGCAATGTAGCACACCAAGAGCAGAAGTCTTACTTCAGCCAGATGAGGCCTGCAAAGAAACTGCATTTCTCAGCCTTTGGAAGAGATGTTCCCGGTAGGCTGTAAGAGCACTGTGCAGAGCGAGTTGTTTCTTAGCTTCCCAAAGAGCTGGAAGCAAGATGCTGTGAGGCCCAACTCGCCCTTTGGAAAGAAGCCTGCACGTTGTGCCTTTCAGCTCTAGGGCAATGTAGCACACCCAGAGCAGAAGTCCTACTTCAGCCAGATCAGGCCTGCAAAGAAACTGCATTTCACAGGCCTTTGGAAGAGATTTTCCCTGTAGGCTGTAAGAGCACTGTGCAGAGCGAGTTGTTTCTTAGCTTCCCAAAGAGCTGGAAGCAAGATGCTGTGGGGCCCAACTCGCCCTTTGGAAAGAAGCCTGCACGTTGTGCCTTTCAGCTCTAGGGCAAAGTAGCACACCCAGAGCAGAAGTCCTACTTCAGCCAGATCAGGCCTGCAAAGAAACTGCGTTTCACAGGCCTTTGGAAGAGATGTTCCCGGTAGGCTGTAAGAGCACTGTGCAGAGCGAGTTGTTTCTTAGCTTCCCAAAGAGCTGGAAGCAAGATGCTGTGGGGCCCAACTCGCCCTTTGGAAAGAAGCCTGCACGTTGTGCCTTTCAGCTCTAGGGCAAAGTAGCACACCCAGAGCAGAAGTCCTACTTCAGCCAGATCAGGCCTGCAAAGAAACTGCGTTTCACAGGCCTTTGGAAGAGATGTTCCCGGTAGGCTGTAAGAGCACTGTGCAGAGCGAGTTGTTTCTTAGCTTCCCAAAGAGCTGGAAGCAAGCTGCTGTGGGGCCCAACTCGCCCTTTTTAAAGAAGCCTGCACGTTGTGCCTTTCAGCTCTAGGGCAAAGTAGCACACCCAGAGCAGAAGTCCTACTTCAGCCAGATCAGGCCTGCAAAGAAACTGCGTTTCACAGGCCTTTGGAAGACATGTTCCCGGTAGGCCGTAAGAGCACTGTGCAGAGCGAGTTGTTTCTTAGCTTCCCAAAGAGCTGGAAGCAAGCTGCTGTGGGGCCCAACTCGCCCTTTGGAAAGAAGCCTGCACGTTGTGCCTTTCAGCTCTAGGGCAAAGTAGCACACCCAGAGCAGAAGTCCTACTTCAGCCAGATTAGGCCTGCAAAGAAACTGCGTTTCACAGGCCTTTGGAAGACATGTTCCCGTTAGGCCGTAAGAGCACTGTGCAGAGCGAGTTGTTTCTTAGCTTCCCAAAGAGCTGGAAGCAATCTGCTGTGGGGCCCAACTCGCCCTTTGGAAAGAAGCCTGCACGTTGTGCCTTTCAGCTCTAGGGCAAAGTAGCACACCCAGAGCAGAAGTCCTACTTCAGCCAGATCAGGCCTGCAAAGAAACTGCGTTTCACAGGCCTTTGGAAGACATGTTCCCGGTAGGCCGTAAGAGCACTCTGCAGAGCGAGTTGTTTCTTAGCTTCCCAAAGAGCTGGAAGCAAGCTGCTGTGGGGCCCAACTCGCCCTTTGGAAAGAAGCCTGCACGTTGTGCCTTTCAGCTCTAGGGCAAAGTAGCACACCCAGAGCAGAAGTCCTACTTCAGCCAGATCAGGCCTGCAAAGAAACTGCGTTTCACAGGCCTTTGGAAGAGATGTTCCCGGTAGGCTGTAAGAGCACTGTGCAGAGCGAGTTGTTTCTTAGCTTCCCAAAGAGCTGAAAGCAAGATGCTGTGGGGCCCAACTCGCCCTTTGGAAAGAAGCTTGCACCTTGTGCCTTTCAGCTCTAGGGCAATGCCGCACACTCAGAGCAGAAGTGCTACTTCAAGCAGATCACGCCTGCAAAGAAGCTGCGTTTCACGTGCCTTTGGAAGAGATGTTCCCGGTAGGCTGTAAGAGCACTATGCAGAGCGAGTTGTTTCTGAGCTTCCCAAAGAGCTGGAAGCAAGATGCTGTGGGGCCCAACTCGCCCTTTGGAAAGAAGCCTGCACGTTGTGCCTTTCAGCTCTATGGCAATGTAGCACACCCAGAGCAGAAGTCTTACTTCAGCCAGATCAGGCCTGCAAAGAAACTGCATTTCTCAGGCCTTTGGAAGAGATGTTCCCAGTAGGCTGTAAGAGCACTGTGCAGAGCGAGTTGTTTCTTAGCTTCCCAAAGAGCTGGAAGCAAGATGCTGTGGGGCCCAACTCGCCCTTTGGAAAGAAGCCTGCACGTTGTGCCTTTCAGCTCTAGGGCAAAGTAGCACACCCAGAGCAGAAGTCCTACTTCAGCCAGATCAGGCCTGCAAAGAAACTGCGTTTCACAGGCCTTTGGAAGACATGTTCCCGGTAGGCTGTAAGAGCACTGTGCAGAGCGAGTTGTTTCTTAGCTTCCCAAAATGCTGGAAGCAAGCTGCTGTGGGGCCCAACTCGCCCTTTGGAAAGAAGCCTGCACGTTGTGCCTTTCAGCTCTAGGGCAAAGTAGCACACCCAGAGCAGAAGTCCTACTTCAGCCAGATCAGGCCTGCAAACAAACTGCGTTTCACAGCCCTTTGGAAGAGATGTTCCCACTAGGCTGTAAGAGCACTGTGCAGAGCGAGTTGTTTCTTAGCTTCCCAAAGAGCTAGAAGCAAGATGCTGTGGGGCCCAACTCGCCCTTTGGAAAGAAGCCTGCACGTTGTGCCTTTCAGCTCTAGGGCAAAGTAGCACACCCAGAGCAGAAGTCCTACTTCAGCCAGATCAGGCCTGCAAAGAAACTGCTTTTCACAGGCCTTTAGAAGACATGTTCCCGGTAGGCTGTAAGAGCACTGTGCAGAGCGAGATGTTTCTTAGCTTCCCAAAGAGCTGGAAGCAAGATGCTGTGGGGCCCAACTCGCCCTTTGGAAAGAAGCCTGCACGTTGTGCCTTTCTGCTCTAGGGCAATGTAGCACACCCCGAGCAGGAGTCCTACTTCAGCCAGATCAGGCCTGCAAAGAAACTGCGTTTCACAGGCCTTTGGAAGAGATGTTCCCGGTAGGCTGTAAGAGCACTGTGCAGAGCGAGTTGTTTCTTAGCTTCCCAAAGAGCTGGAAGCAAGATGCTGTGGGGCCCAACTCGCCCTTTGGAAAGAAGCCTGCACGTAGTGCCTTTCAGCTCTAGGGCAATGTAGCACACCAAGAGCAGAAGTCTTACTTCAGCCAGATGAGGCCTGCAAAGAAACTGCATTTCTCAGGCCTTTGGAAGAGATGTTCCCGGTAGGCTGTAAGAGCACTGTGCAGAGCGAGTTGTTTCTTAGCTTCCCAAAGAGCTGGAAGCAAGATGCTGTAGGGCCCAACTCGCCCTTTGGAAAGAAGCCTGCACGTTGTGCCTTTCAGCTCTAGGGCAATGTAGCACACCCAGAGCAGGAGTCCTACTTCAGCCAGATCAGGCCTGCAAAGAAACTGCGTTTCACAGGCCTTTGGAAGAGATTTTCCCGGTAGGCTGTAAGAGCACTGTGCAGAGCGAGTTGTTTCTTAGCTTCCCAAAGAGCTGGAAGCAAGATGCTGTGGGGCCCAACTCGCCCTTTGGAAAGAAGCCTGCACGTTGTGCCTTTCAGCTCTAGGGCAAAGTAGCACACCCAGAGCAGAAGTCCTACTTCAGCCAGATCAGGCCTGCAAAGAAACTGCGTTTCACAGGCCTTTGGAAGAGATGTTCCCGGTAGGCTGTAAGAGCACTGTGCAGAGCGAGTTGTTTCTTAGCTTCCCAAAGAGCTGGAAGCAAGATGCTGTGGGGCCCAACTCGCCCTTTGGAAAGAAGCCTGCACGTTGTGCCTTTCAGCTCTAGGGCAAAGTAGCACACCCAGAGCAGAAGTCCTACTTCAGCCAGATCAGGCCTGCAAAGAAACTGCGTTTCACAGGCCTTTGGAAGAGATGTTCCCGGTAGGCTGTAAGAGCACTGTGCAGAGCGAGTTGTTTCTTAGCTTCCCAAAGAGCTGGAAGCAAGCTGCTGTGGGGCCCAACTCGCCCTTTTTAAAGAAGCCTGCACGTTGTGCCTTTCAGCTCTAGGGCAAAGTAGCACACCCAGAGCAGAAGTCCTACTTCAGCCAGATCAGGCCTGCAAAGAAACTGCGTTTCACAGGCCTTTGGAAGACATGTTCCCGGTAGGCCGTAAGAGCACTGTGCAGAGCGAGTTGTTTCTTAGCTTCCCAAAGAGCTGGAAGCAAGCTGCTGTGGGGCCCAACTCGCCCTTTGGAAAGAAGCCTGCACGTTGTGCCTTTCTGCTCTAGGGCAAAGTAGCACACCCAGAGCAGAAGTCCTACTTCAGCCAGATTAGGCCTGCAAAGAAACTGCGTTTCACAGGCCTTTGGAAGACATGTTCCCGTTAGGCCGTAAGAGCACTGTGCAGAGCGAGTTGTTTCTTAGCTTCCCAAAGAGCTGGAAGCAATCTGCTGTGGGGCCCAACTCGCCCTTTGGAAAGAAGCCTGCACGTTGTGCCTTTCAGCTCTAGGGCAAAGTAGCACACCCAGAGCAGAAGTCCTACTTCAGCCAGATCAGGCCTGCAAAGAAACTGCGTTTCACAGGCCTTTGGAAGACATGTTCCCGGTAGGCCGTAAGAGCACTGTGCAGAGCGAGTTGTTTCTTAGCTTCCCAAAGAGCTGGAAGCAAGCTGCTGTGGGGCCCAACTCGCCCTTTGGAAAGAAGCCTGCACGTTGTGCCTTTCAGCTCTAGGGCAAAGTAGCACACCCAGAGCAGAAGTCCTACTTCAGCCAGATCAGGCCTGCAAAGAAACTGCGTTTCACAGGCCTTTGGAAGAGATGTTCCCGGTAGGCTGTAAGAGCACTGTGCAGAGCGAGTTGTTTCTTAGCTTCCCAAAGAGCTGAAAGCAAGATGCTGTGGGGCCCAACTCGCCCTTTGGAAAGAAGCTTGCACCTTGTGCCTTTCAGCTCTAGGGCAATGCCGCACACTCAGAGCAGAAGTGCTACTTCAAGCAGATCACGCCTGCAAAGAAGCTGCGTTTCACGTGCCTTTGGAAGAGATGTTCCCGGTAGGCTGTAAGAGCACTATGCAGAGCGAGTTGTTTCTGAGCTTCCCAAAGAGCTGGAAGCAAGATGCTGTGGGGCCCAACTCGCCCTTTGGAAAGAAGCCTGCACGTTGTGCCTTTCAGCTCTATGGCAATGTAGCACACCCAGAGCAGAAGTCTTACTTCAGCCAGATCAGGCCTGCAAAGAAACTGCGTTTCTCAGGCCTTTGGAAGAGATGTTCCCAGTAGGCTGTAAGAGCACTGTGCAGAGCGAGTTGTTTCTTAGCTTCCCAAAGAGCTGGAAGCAAGATGCTGTGGGGACCAACTCGCCCTTTGGAAAGAAGCCTGCACGTTGTGCCTTTCAGCTCTAGGGCAAAGTAGCACACCCAGAGCAGAAGTCCTACTTCAGCCAGATCAGGCCTGCAAAGAAACTGCGTTTCACAGGCCTTTGGAAGACATGTTCCCGGTAGGCTGTAAGAGCACTGTGCAGAGCGAGTTGTTTCTTAGCTTCCCAAAATGCTGGAAGCAAGCTGCTGTGGGGCCCAACTCGCCCTTTGGAAAGAAGCCTGCACGTTGTGCCTTTCAGCTCTAGGGCAAAGTAGCACACCCAGAGCAGAAGTCCTACTTCAGCCAGATCAGGCCTGCAAACAAACTGCGTTTCACAGGCCTTTGGAAGAGATGTTCCCACTAGGCTGTAAGAGCACTGTGCAGAGCGAGTTGTTTCTTAGCTTCCCAAAGAGCTAGAAGCAAGATGCTGTGGGGCCCAACTCGCCCTTTGGAAAGAAGCCTGCACGTTGTGCCTTTCAGCTCTAGGGCAAAGTAGCACACCCAGAGCAGAAGTCCTACTTCAGCCAGATCAGGCCTGCAAAGAAACTGCTTTTCACAGGCCTTTAGAAGACATGTTCCCGGTAGGCTGTAAGAGCACTGTGCAGTTCGAGATGTTTCTTAGCTTCCCAAAGAGCTGGAAGCAAGATGCTGTGGGGCCCAACTGGCCCTTTGGAAAGAAGCCTGCACGTTGTGCCTTTCTGCTCTAGGGCAATGTAGCACACCCCGAGCAGGAGTCCTACTTCAGCAAGATCAGGCCTGCAAAGAAACTGCGTTTCACAGGCCTTTGGAAGAGATGTTCCCGGTAGGCTGTAAGAGCACTGTGCAGAGCGAGTTGTTTCTTAGCTTCCCAAAGAGCTGGAAGCAAGATGCTGTGGGGCCCAACTCGCCCTTTGGAAAGAAGCCTGCACGTAGTGCCTTTCAGCTCTAGGGCAATGTAGCACACCAAGAGCAGAAGTCTTACTTCAGCCAGATGAGGCCTGCAAAGAAACTGCATTTCTCAGGCCTTTGGAAGAGATGTTCCCGGTAGGCTGTAAGAGCACTGTGCAGAGCGAGTTGTTTCTTAGCTTCCCAAAGAGCTGGAAGCAAGATGCTGTAGGGCCCAACTCGCCCTTTGGAAAGAAGCCTGCACGTTGTGCCTTTCAGCTCTAGGGCAATGTAGCACACCCAGAGCAGGAGTCCTACTTCAGCCAGATCAGGCCTGCAAAGAAACTGCGTTTCACAGGCCTTTGGAAGAGATTTTCCCGGTAGGCTGTAAGAGCACTGTGCAGAGCGAGTTGTTTCTTAGCTTCCCAAAGAGCTGGAAGCAAGATGCTGTGGGGCCCAACTCGCCCTTTGGAAAGAAGCCTGCACGTTGTGCCTTTCAGCTCTAGGGCAAAGTAGCACACCCAGAGCAGAAGTCCTACTTCAGCCAGATCAGGCCTGCAAAGAAACTGCGTTTCACAGGCCTTTGGAAGAGATGTTCCCGGTAGGCTGTAAGAGCACTGTGCAGAGCGAGTTGTTTCTTAGCTTCCCAAAGAGCTGGAAGCAAGATGCTGTGGGGCCCAACTCGCCCTTTGGAAAGAAGCCTGCACGTTGTGCCTTTCAGCTCTAGGGCAAAGTAGCACACCCAGAGCAGAAGTCCTACTTCAGCCAGATCAGGCCTGCAAAGAAACTGCGTTTCACAGGCCTTTGGAAGAGATGTTCCCGGTAGGCTGTAAGAGCACTGTGCAGAGCGAGTTGTTTCTTAGCTTCCCAAAGAGCTGGAAGCAAGCTGCTGTGGGGCCCAACTCGCACTTTGGAAAGAAGCCTGCACGTTGTGCCTTTCAGCTCTAGGGCAAAGTAGCACACCCAGAGCAGAAGTCCTACTTCAGCCAGATCAGGCCTGCAAAGAAACTGCGTTTCACAGGCCTTTGGAAGACATGTTCCCGGTAGGCCGTAAGAGCACTGTGCAGAGCGAGTTGTTTCTTAGCTTCCCAAAGAGCTGGAAGCAAGCTGCTGTGGGGCCCAACTCGCCCTTTGGAAAGAAGACTGCACGTTGTGCCTTTCAGCTCTAGGGCAAAGTAGCACACCCAGAGCAGAAGTCCTACTTCAGCCAGATCAGGCCTGCAAAGAAACTGCGTTTCACAGGCCTTTGGAAGAGATGTTCCCCGTAGGCTGTAAGAGCACTGTGCAGAGCGAGTTGTTTCTTAGCTTCCCAAAGAGCTGGAAGCAAGATGCTGTGGGGCCCAACTCGCCCTTTGGAAAGAAGCCTGCACGTTGTGCCTTTCAGCTCTAGGGCAAAGTAGCACACCCAGAGCAGAAGTCCTACTTCAGCCAGATCAGGCCTGCAAAGAAACTGCGTTTCACAGGCCTTTGGAAGAGATGTTCCCGGTAGGCTGTAAGAGCACTGTGCAGAGCGAGTTGTTTCTTAGCTTCCCAAAGAGCTGGAAGCAAGATGCTGTGGGGCCCAACTCGCCCTTTGGAAAGAAGCCTGCACGTTGTGCCTTTCAGCTCTAGGGCAAAGTAGCACACCCAGAGCAGAAGTCCTACTTCAGCCAGATCAGGCCTGCAAAGAAACTGCGTTTCACAGGCCTTTGGAAGAGATGTTCCCGGTAGGCTGTAAGAGCACTGTGCAGAGCGAGTTGTTTCTTAGATTCCCAAAGAGCTAGAAGCAAGATGCTGTGGGGCCCAACTCGCCCTTTGGAAAGAAGCCTGCACGTTGTGCCTTTCAGCTCTAGGGCAAAGTAGCAGACCCAGAGCAGAAGTCCTACTTCAGCCAGATCAGGCCTGCAAAGAAACTGCGTTTCACAGGCCTTTGGAAGAGATGTTCCCGGTAGGCTGTAAGAGCACTGTGCAGAGCGAGTTGTTTCTTAGCTTCCCAAAGAGCTGGAAGCAAGATGCTGTGGGGCCCAACTCGCCCTTTGGAAAGAAGCCTGCACGTTGTGCCTTTCAGCTCTAGGGCAAAGTAGCACACCCAGAGCAGAAGTCCTACTTCAGCCAGATCAGGCCTGCAAAGAAACTGCGTTTCACAGGCCTTTGGAAGAGATGTTCCCGGTAGGCTGTAAGAGCACTGTGCAGAGCGAGTTGTTTCTTAGATTCCCAAAGAGCTAGAAGCAAGATGCTGTGGGGCCCAACTCGCCCTTTGGAAAGAAGCCTGCACGTTGTGCCTTTCAGCTCTAGGGCAAAGTAGCACACCCAGAGCAGAAGTCCTACTTCAGCCAGATCAGGCCTGCAAAGAAACTGCGTTTCACAGGCCTTTGGAAGAGATGTTCCCGGTAGGCTGTAAGAGCACTGTGCAGAGCGAGTTGTTTCTTAGCTTCCCAAAGAGCTAGAAGCAAGATGCTGTGGGGCCCAACTCGCCCTTTGGAAAGAAGCCTGCACGTTGTGCCTTTCAGCTCTAGGGCAAAGTAGCACACCCAGAGCAGAAGTCCTACTTCAGCCAGATCAGGCCTGCAAAGAAACTGCGTTTCACAGGCCTTTGGAAGAGATGTTCCCGGTAGGCTGTAAGAGCACTGTGCAGAGCGAGTTGTTACTTAGCTTCCCAAAGAGCTGGAAGCAAGATGCTGTGGGGCCCAACTCGCCCTTTGGTAAGAAGCCTGCACGTTGTGCCTTTCAGCTCTAGGGCAAAGTAGCACAGCCAGAGCAGAAGTCCCACTTCAGCCAGATCAGGCCTGCAAAGAATCTGCGTTTCACAGGCCTTTGGAAGAGATGTTCCCACTAGGCTGTAAGAGCACTGTGCAGAGCGAGTTGTTTCTTAGCTTCCCAAAGAGCTGGAAGCAAGCTGCTGTGGGGCCCAACTCGCCCTTTGGAAAGAAGCCTGCACGTTGTGCCTTTCAGCTCTAGGGCAAAGTAGCACACCCAGAGCAGAAGTCCTACTTCAGCCAGATCAGGCCTGCAAAGAAACTGCGTTTCACAGGCCTTTGGAAGAGATGTTCCCGGTAGGCTGTAAGAGCACTGTGCAGAGCGAGTTGTTTCTTAGCTTCCCAAAGAGCTGGAAGCAAGATGCTGTGGGGCCCAACTCGCCCTTTGGAAAGAAGCCTGCACGTTGTGCCTTTCAGCTCTAGGGCAAAGTAGCACACCCAGAACAGAAGTCCTACTTCAGCCAGATCAGGCCTGCAAAGAAACTGCGTTTCCCAGGCCTTTGGAAGACATGTTCCCGGTAGGCTGTAAGAGCACTGTGCAGAGCGAGTTGTTTCTTAGCTTCCCAAAGAGCTGGAAGCAAGATGCTGTGGGGCCCATCTCGCCCTTTGGAAAGAAGGCTGCTCGTTGTGCCTTTCAGCTCTAGGGCAATGTAGCACACCCAGAGCAGAAGTCCTACTTCAACCAGATCAGGAGTGCAAAGAAACTGCGTTTCACAGGCCATGGAAGAGATGTTCCCGGTAGGCTGTAAGTGCACTGTGCAGAGCGAGTTGTTTCTTAGCTTCCCAAAGAGCTGGAAGCAAGATGCTGTGGGGCCCAACTCGCCCTTTGGAAAGAAGCCTGCACGTTGTGCCTTTCAGCTCTAGGGCAATGTAGCACACCCAGAGCAGAAGTCCCACTTCAGCCAGATCAGGCCTGCAAAGAAACTGCGTTTCACAGGCCTTTGGAAGAGATGTTCCCGGTAGGCTGTAAGAGCACTGTGCAGAGCGAGTTGTTTCTTAGCTTCCCAAAGAGCTTTAAGCAAGATGCTGTGGGGCCTAACTCGCCCTTTGGAAAGAAGCCTGCATGTTGTGCCTTTCAGCTCTAGGGCAAAGTAGCACACCCAGAGCAGAAGTCCTACTTCAGCCAGATCAGGCCTGCAAAGAAACTTCGTTTCACAGGCCTTTGGAACAGATGTTCCCGGTAGGCTGTAAGAGCACTGTGCAGAGCGAGTTGTTTCTTGGCTTGCCAAAGAGCTGAAAGCAAGATGCTGTGCGGCCAACTCGCCCTTTGGAAAGAAGCCTGCACGTTGTGCCTTTCAGCTCTAGGGCAAAGTAGCACCCCAGAGCAGAAGTCCTACTTCAGCCAGATCAGGCCTGCAAAGAAACTGCGTTTCACAGGCCTTTGGAATAGATGTTCCTCGTAGGCTGTAAGAGCACTGTGCAGAGCGAGTTGTTTCTTAGCTTCCCAAAGAGCTGGAAGCAAGCTGCTGTGGGGCCCAACTCGCCCTTTGGAAAGAAGCCTGTACGTTGTGCCTTTCAGCTCTAGGGCAAAGTAGCACACCCAGAGCAGAAGTCCTACTTCAGCCAGATCAGGCCTGCAAAGAAACTGCATTTCACAGGCCTTTGGAAGAGATTTTCCCTGTAGGCTGTAAGAGCACTGTGCAGAGCGAGTTGTTTCTTAGCTTACCAAAGAGCTGGAAGCAAGATGCTGTGGGGCCCAACTCGCCCTTTGGAAAGAAGCCTGCATGTTGTGCCTTTCAGCTCTAGGGCAAAGTAGCACACCCAGAGCAGAAGTCCTACTTCAGCCAGATCAGGCCTGCAAAGAAACTGGGTTTCACAGGCCTTTGGAAGAGATGTTCCCGGTAGGCTGCAAGAGCACTGTGCAGAGCGAGTTGTTTCTTAGCTTCCCAAAGAGCTAGAAGCAAGATGCTGTGGGGCCCAACTCGCCCTTTGGAAAGAAGGCTGCACGTTGTGCCTTTCAGCTCTCGGGCAAAGTAGCACACCCAGAGCAGAAGTCCTACTTCAGCCAGATCAGGCCTGCAAAGAAACTGCGTTTCACAGCCCTTTGGCAGAGATGTTCCCGGTAGCCTGTAAGAGCACTGTGCAGAGCGAGTTGTTTCTTAGCTTCCCAAAGAGCTGGAAGCAAGATGCTGTGGGGCCCAACTCGCCCTTTGGAAAGAAGCTTGCACCTTGTGCCTTTCAGCTCTAGGGCAATGCCGCACACTCAGAGCAGAAGTTCTACTTCAAGCAGATCACGCCTGCAAAGAAGCTGCGTTTCACGTGCCTTTGGAAGAGATGTTCCCGGTAGGCTGTAAGAGCACTATGCAGAGCGAGTTGTTTCTGAGCTTCCCAAAGAGCTGGAAGCAAGATGCTGTGGGGACCAACTCGCCCTTTGGAAAGAAGCCTGCACGTTGTGCCTTTCAGCTCTAGGGCAATGTAGCACACCCAGAGCAGAAGACTTACTTCAGCCAGATCAGGCCTGCAAAGAAACTGCGTTTCTCAGGCCTTTGGAAGAGATGTTCCCAGTAGGCTGTAAGAGCACTGTGCAGAGCGAGTTGTTTCTTAGCTTCCCAAAGAGCTGGAAGCAAGATGCTGTGGGGCCCAACTCGCCCTTTGGAAAGAAGCCTGCACGTTGTGCCTTTCAGCTCTAGGGCAAAGTAGCACACCCAGAGCAGAAGTCCTACTTCAGCCAGATCAGGCCTGCAAAGAAACTGCGTTTCACAGGCCTTTGGAAGAGATGTTCCCGGTAGGCTGTAAGAGCACTGTGCAGAGCGAGTTGTTTCTTAGCTTCCCAAAGAGCTGGAAGCAAGCTGCTGTGGGGCCCAACTCGCCCTTTGGAAAGAAGCCTGCACGTTGTGCCTTTCAGCTCTGGGGCAAAGTAGCACACCCAGAGCAGAAGTCCTACTTCAGCCAGATCAGGCCTGCAAACAAACTGCGTTTCACAGGCCTTTGGAAGAGATGTTCCCAGTAGGCTGTAAGAGCACTGTGCAGAGCGAGTTGTTTCTTAGCTTCCCAAAGAGCTGGAAGCAAGATGCTGTGGGGCCCAACTCGCCCTTTGGAAAGAAGCCTGCACGTTGTGCCTTTCAGCTCTAGGGCAAAGTAGCACACCCAGAGCAGAAGTCCTACTTCAGCCAGATCAGGCCTGCAAAGAAACTGCGTTTCACAGGCCTTTGGAAGAGATGTTCCCGGTAGGCTGTAAGAGCACTGTGCAGAGCGAGTTGTTTCTTAGCTTCCCAAAGAGCTGGAAGCAAGCTGCTGTGGGGCCCAACTCGCCCTTTGGAAAGAAGCCTGCACGTTGTGCCTTTCAGCTCTGGGGCAAAGTAGCACACCCAGAGCAGAAGTCCTACTTCAGCCAGATCAGGCCTGCAAACAAACTGCGTTTCACAGGCCTTTGGAAGAGATGTTCCCAGTAGGCTGTAAGAGCACTGTGCAGAGCGAGTTGTTTCTTAGCTTCCCAAAGAGCTGGAAGCAAGATGCTGTGGGGCCCAACTCGCCCTTTGGAAAGAAGCCTGCACGTTGTGCCTTTCAGCTCTAGGGCAAAGTAGCACACCCAGAGCAGAAGTCCTACTTCAGCCAGATCAGGCCTGCAAAGAAACTGCGTTTCACAGGCCTTTGGAAGAGATGTTCCCGGTAGGCTGTAAGAGCACTGTGCAGAGCGAGTTGTTTCTTAGCTTCCCAAAGAGCTGGAAGCAAGCTGCTGTGGGGCCCAACTCGCCCTTTGGAAAGAAGCCTGCACGTTGTGCCTTTCAGCTCTGGGGCAAAGTAGCACACCCAGAGCAGAAGTCCTACTTCAGCCAGATCAGGCCTGCAAACAAACTGCGTTTCACAGGCCTTTGGAAGAGATGTTCCCACTAGGCTGTAAGAGCACTGTGCAGAGCGAGTTGTTTCTTAGCTTCCCAAAGAGCTAGAAGCAAGATGCTGTGGGGCCCAACTCGCCCTTTGGAAAGAAGCCTGCACGTTGCGCCTTTCAGCTGTAGGGCAAAGTAGCACACCCAGAACAGAAGTCCTACTTCAGCCAGATCAGGCCTGCAAAGAAACTGCGTTTCCCAGGCCTTTGGAAGACATGTTCCCGGTAGGCTGTAAGAGCACTGTGCAGAGCGAGTTGTTTCTTAGCTTCCCAAAGAGCTGGAAGCAAGATGCTGTGGGGCCCATCTCGCCCTTTGGAAAGAAGGCTGCTCGTTGTGCCTTTCAGCTCTAGGGCAATGTAGCACACCCAGAGCAGAAGTCCTACTTCAACCAGATCAGGAGTGCAAAGAAACTGCGTTTCACAGGCCATGGAAGAGATGTTCCCGGTAGGCTGTAAGTGCACTGTGCAGAGCGAGTTGTTTCTTAGCTTCCCAAAGAGCTGGAAGCAAGATGCTGTGGGGCCCAACTCGCCCTTTGGAAAGAAGCCTGCACGTTGTGCCTTTCAGCTCTAGGGCAATGTAGCACACCCAGAGCAGAAGTCCCACTTCAGCCAGATCAGGCCTGCAAAGAAACTGCGTTTCACAGGCCTTTGGAAGAGATGTTCCCGGTAGGCTGTAAGAGCACTGTGCAGAGCGAGTTGTTTCTTAGCTTCCCAAAGAGCTTTAAGCAAGATGCTGTGGGGCCTAACTCGCCCTTTGGAAAGAAGCCTGCATGTTGTGCCTTTCAGCTCTAGGGCAAAGTAGCACACCCAGAGCAGAAGTCCTACTTCAGCCAGATCAGGCCTGCAAAGAAACTTCGTTTCACAGGCCTTTGGAACAGATGTTCCCGGTAGGCTGTAAGAGCACTGTGCAGAGCGAGTTGTTTCTTGGCTTGCCAAAGAGCTGAAAGCAAGATGCTGTGCGGCCAACTCGCCCTTTGGAAAGAAGCCTGCACGTTGTGCCTTTCAGCTCTAGGGCAAAGTAGCACCCCAGAGCAGAAGTCCTACTTCAGCCAGATCAGGCCTGCAAAGAAACTGCGTTTCACAGGCCTTTGGAATAGATGTTCCTCGTAGGCTGTAAGAGCACTGTGCAGAGCGAGTTGTTTCTTAGCTTCCCAAAGAGCTGGAAGCAAGCTGCTGTGGGGCCCAACTCGCCCTTTGGAAAGAAGCCTGTACGTTGTGCCTTTCAGCTCTAGGGCAAAGTAGCACACCCAGAGCAGAAGTCCTACTTCAGCCAGATCAGGCCTGCAAAGAAACTGCGTTTCACAGGCCTTTGGAAGAGATGTTCCCGGTAGGCTGTAAGAGCACTGTGCAGAGCGAGTTGTTTCTTAGCTTACCAAAGAGCTGGAAGCAAGATGCTGTGGGGCCCAACTCGCCCTTTGGAAAGAAGCCTGCATGTTGTGCCTTTCAGCTCTAGGGCAAAGTAGCACACCCAGAGCAGAAGTCCTACTTCAGCCAGATCAGGCCTGCAAAGAAACTGGGTTTCACAGGCCTTTGGAAGAGATGTTCCCGGTAGGCTGCAAGAGCACTGTGCAGAGCGAGTTGTTTCTTAGCTTCCCAAAGAGCTAGAAGCAAGATGCTGTGGGGCCCAACTCGCCCTTTGGAAAGAAGGCTGCACGTTGTGCCTTTCAGCTCTCGGGCAAAGTAGCACACCCAGAGCAGAAGTCCTACTTCAGCCAGATCAGGCCTGCAAAGAAACTGCGTTTCACAGCCCTTTGGCAGAGATGTTCCCGGTAGCCTGTAAGAGCACTGTGCAGAGCGAGTTGTTTCTTAGCTTCCCAAAGAGCTGGAAGCAAGATGCTGTGGGGCCCAACTCGCCCTTTGGAAAGAAGCTTGCACCTTGTGCCTTTCAGCTCTAGGGCAATGCCGCACACTCAGAGCAGAAGTTCTACTTCAAGCAGATCACGCCTGCAAAGAAGCTGCGTTTCACGTGCCTTTGGAAGAGATGTTCCCGGTAGGCTGTAAGAGCACTATGCAGAGCGAGTTGTTTCTGAGCTTCCCAAAGAGCTGGAAGCAAGATGCTGTGGGGACCAACTCGCCCTTTGGAAAGAAGCCTGCACGTTGTGCCTTTCAGCTCTAGGGCAATGTAGCACACCCAGAGCAGAAGACTTACTTCAGCCAGATCAGGCCTGCAAAGAAACTGCGTTTCTCAGGCCTTTGGAAGAGATGTTCCCAGTAGGCTGTAAGAGCACTGTGCAGAGCGAGTTGTTTCTTAGCTTCCCAAAGAGCTGGAAGCAAGATGCTGTGGGGCCCAACTCGCCCTTTGGAAAGAAGCCTGCACGTTGTGCCTTTCAGCTCTAGGGCAAAGTAGCACACCCAGAGCAGAAGTCCTACTTCAGCCAGATCAGGCCTGCAAAGAAACTGCGTTTCACAGGCCTTTGGAAGAGATGTTCCCGGTAGGCTGTAAGAGCACTGTGCAGAGCGAGTTGTTTCTTAGCTTCCCAAAGAGCTGGAAGCAAGCTGCTGTGGGGCCCAACTCGCCCTTTGGAAAGAAGCCTGCACGTTGTGCCTTTCAGCTCTGGGGCAAAGTAGCACACCCAGAGCAGAAGTCCTACTTCAGCCAGATCAGGCCTGCAAACAAACTGCGTTTCACAGGCCTTTGGAAGAGATGTTCCCACTAGGCTGTAAGAGCACTGTGCAGAGCGAGTTGTTTCTTAGCTTCCCAAAGAGCTGGAAGCAAGATGCTGTGGGGCCCAACTCGCCCTTTGGAAAGAAGCCTGCACGTTGTGCCTTTCAGCTCTAGGGCAAAGTAGCACACCCAGAGCAGAAGTCCTACTTCAGCCAGATCAGGCCTGCAAAGAAACTGCGTTTCACAGGCCTTTGGAAGAGATGTTCCCGGTAGGCTGTAAGAGCACTGTGCAGAGCGAGTTGTTTCTTAGCTTCCCAAAGAGCTGGAAGCAAGCTGCTGTGGGGCCCAACTCGCCCTTTGGAAAGAAGCCTGCACGTTGTGCCTTTCAGCTCTGGGGCAAAGTAGCACACCCAGAGCAGAAGTCCTACTTCAGCCAGATCAGGCCTGCAAACAAACTGCGTTTCACAGGCCTTTGGAAGAGATGTTCCCAGTAGGCTGTAAGAGCACTGTGCAGAGCGAGTTGTTTCTTAGCTTCCCAAAGAGCTGGAAGCAAGATGCTGTGGGGCCCAACTCGCCCTTTGGAAAGAAGCCTGCACGTTGTGCCTTTCAGCTCTAGGGCAAAGTAGCACACCCAGAGCAGAAGTCCTACTTCAGCCAGATCAGGCCTGCAAAGAAACTGCGTTTCACAGGCCTTTGGAAGAGATGTTCCCGGTAGGCTGTAAGAGCACTGTGCAGAGCGAGTTGTTTCTTAGCTTCCCAAAGAGCTGGAAGCAAGCTGCTGTGGGGCCCAACTCGCCCTTTGGAAAGAAGCCTGCACGTTGTGCCTTTCAGCTCTGGGGCAAAGTAGCACACCCAGAGCAGAAGTCCTACTTCAGCCAGATCAGGCCTGCAAACAAACTGCGTTTCACAGGCCTTTGGAAGAGATGTTCCCACTAGGCTGTAAGAGCACTGTGCAGAGCGAGTTGTTTCTTAGCTTCCCAAAGAGCTAGAAGCAAGATGCTGTGGGGCCCAACTCGCCCTTTGGAAAGAAGCCTGCACGTTGCGCCTTTCAGCTGTAGGGCAAAGTAGCACACCCAGAGCAGAAGTCCTACTTCAGCCAGATCAGGCCTGCAAAGAAACTGCGTTTCACAGGCCTTTAGAAGACATGTTCCCGGTAGGCTGTAAGAGCACTGTGCAGAGCGAGATGTTTCTTAGCTTCCCAAAGAGCTGGAAGCAAGATGCTGTGGGGCCCAACTCGCCCTTTGGAAAGAAGCCTGCACGTTGTGCCTTTCTGCTCTAGGGCAATGTAGCACACCCCGAGCAGGAGTCCTACTTCAGCCAGATCAGGCCTGCAAAGAAACTGCGTTTCACAGGCCTTTGGAAGAGATGTTCCCGGTAGGCTGTAAGAGCACTGTGCAGAGCGAGTTGTTTCTTAGCTTCCCAAATAGCTGGAAGCAATGTGCTGTGGGGCCCAACTCGCCCTTTGGAAAGAAGCCTGCACGTAGTGCCTTTCAGCTCTAGGGCAATGTAGCACACCAAGAGCAGAAGTCTTACTTCAGCCAGATGAGGCCTGCAAAGAAACTGCATTTCTCAGCCTTTGGAAGAGATGTTCCCGGTAGGCTGTAAGAGCACTGTGCAGAGCGAGTTGTTTCTTAGCTTCCCAAAGAGCTGGAAGCAAGATGCTGTGGGGCCCAACTCGCCCTTTGGAAAGAAGCCTGCACGTTGTGCCTTTCAGCTCTAGGGCAATGTAGCACACCCAGAGCAGGAGTCCTACTTCAGCCAGATCAGGCCTGCAAAGAAACTGCGTTTCACAGGCCTTTGGAAGAGATGTTCCCGGTAGGCTGTAAGAGCACTGTGCAGAGCGAGTTGTTTCTTAGCTTCCCAAAGAGCTGGAAGCAAGATGCTGTGGGGCCCAACTCGCCCTTTGGAAAGAAGCCTGCACGTTGTGCCTTTCAGCTCTAGGGCAAAGTAGCACACCCAGAGCAGAAGTCCTACTTCAGCCAGATCAGGCCTGCAAAGAAACTGCGTTTCACAGGCCTTTGGAAGAGATGTTCCCGGTAGGCTGTAAGAGCACTGTGCAGAGCGAGTTGTTTCTTAGCTTCCCAAAGAGCTGGAAGCAAGATGCTGTGGGGCCCAACTCGCCCTTTGGAAAGAAGCCTGCACGTTGTGCCTTTCAGCTCTAGGGCAAAGTAGCACACCCAGAGCAGAAGTCCTACTTCAGCCAGATCAGGCCTGCAAAGAAACTGCGTTTCACAGGCCTTTGGAAGAGATGTTCCCGGTAGGCTGTAAGAGCACTGTGCAGAGCGAGTTGTTTCTTAGCTTCCCAAAGAGCTGGAAGCAAGCTGCTGTGGGGCCCAACTCGCCCTTTGGAAAGAAGCCTGCACGTTGTGCCTTTCAGCTCTAGGGCAAAGTAGCACACCCAGAGCAGAAGTCCTACTTCAGCCAGATCAGGCCTGCAAAGAAACTGCGTTTCACAGGCCTTTGGAAGACATGTTCCCGGTAGGCCGTAAGAGCACTGTGCAGAGCGAGTTGTTTCTTAGCTTCCCAAAGAGCTGGAAGCAAGCTGCTGTGGGGCCCAACTCGCCCTTTGGAAAGAAGCCTGCACGTTGTGCCTTTCAGCTCTAGGGCAAAGTAGCACACCCAGAGCAGAAGTCCTACTTCAGCCAGATTAGGCCTGCAAAGAAACTGCGTTTCACAGGCCTTTGGAAGACATGTTCCCGTTAGGCCGTAAGAGCACTGTGCAGAGCGAGTTGTTTCTTAGCTTCCCAAAGAGCTGGAAGCAAGCTGCTGTGGGGCCCAACTCGCCCTTTGGAAAGAAGCCTGCACGTTGTGCCTTTCAGCTCTAGGGCAAAGTAGCACACCCAGAGCAGAAGTCCTACTTCAGCCAGATCAGGCCTGCAAAGAAACTGCGTTTCACAGGCCTTTGGAAGAGATGTTCCCAGTAGGCTGTAAGAGCACTGTGCAGAGCGAGTTGTTTCTTAGCTTCACAAAGAGCTGGAAGCAAGATGCTGTGGGGCCCAACTCGCCCTTTGGAAAGAAGCCTGCACGTTGTGCCTTTCAGCTCTAGGGCAAAGTAGCACACCCAGAGCAGAAGTCCTACTTCAGCCAGATCAGGCCTGCAAAGAAACTGCGTTTCACAGGCCTTTGGAAGAGGTGTTCCCGGTAGGCTGTGCGAGCACTGTGCAGAGCGAGTTGTTTCTTAGCTTCCCAAAGAGCTGGAAGCAAGATGCTGTGCGGCCCAACTCGCCCTTTGGAAAGAAGCCTGCACGTTGTGCCTTTCAGCTCTAGGGCAAAGTAGCACACCCAGAGCAGAAGTCCTACTTCAGCCAGATCAGGCCTGCAAAGAAACTGCGTTTCACAGGCCTTTGGAAGAGATGTTCCCGGTAGGCCGTAAGAGCACTGTGCAGAGCGAGTTGTTTCTTAGCTTCCCAAAGAGCTGGAAGCAAGCTGCTGTGGGGCCCAACTCGCCCTTTGGAAAGAAGCCTGCACGTTGTGCCTTTCAGCTCTATGGCAATGTAGCACACCCAGAGCAGAAGTCCTACTTCAGCCAGATCAGGCCTGCAAAGAAACTGCTTTTCACAGGCCTTTGGTAGAGATGTTCCCGGTAGGCTGTAAGAGCACTGTGCAGAGCGAGTTGTTTCTTAGCTTCCCAAAGAGCTGGAAGTAAGATGCTGTGGGGCCCAACTCGCCCTTTGGAAAGAAGCCTGCACGTTGTGCCTTTCAGCTCTAGGGCAAAGTAGCACACCCAGAGCAGAAGTCCTACTTCAGCCAGATCAGGGCTGCAAAGAAACTGCGTTTCCCAGGCCTTTGGAAGAGATGTTCCCGGTAGGCTGTAAGAGCACTGTGCAGAGCGAGTTGTTTCTTAGCTTCCCAAAGAGCTGAAAGCAAGATGCTGTGGGGCCCAACTCGCCCTTTGGAAAGAAGCTTGCACCTTGTGCCTTTCAGCTCTAGGGCAATGCCGCACACTCAGAGCAGAAGTTCTACTTCAAGCAGATCACGCCTGCAAAGAAGCTGCGTTTCACGTGCCTTTGGAAGAGATGTTCCCGGTAGGCTGTAAGAGCACTATGCAGAGCGAGTTGTTTCTGAGCTTCCCAAAGAGCTGGAAGCAAGATGCTGTGGGGACCAACTCGCCCGTTGGAAAGAAGCCTGCACGTTCTGCCTTTCAGCTCTAGGGCAATGTAGCACACCCAGAGCAGAAGTCTTACTTCAGCCAGATCAGGCCTGCAAAGAAACTGCGTTTCTCAGGCCTTTGGAAGAGATGTTCCCAGTAGGCTGTAAGAGCACTGTGCAGAGCGAGTTGTTTCTTAGCTTCCCAAAGAGCTGGAAGCAAGATGCTGTGGGGCCCAACTCGCCCTTTGGAAAGAAGCCTGCACGTTGTGCCTTTCAGCTCTAGGGCAAAGTAGCACACCCAGAGCAGAAGTCCTACTTCAGCCAGATCAGGCCTGCAAAGAAACTGCGTTTCACAGGCCTTTGGAAGACATGTTCCCGGTAGGCTGTAAGAGCACTGTGCAGAGCGAGTTGTTTCTTAGCTTCCCAAAGAGCTGGAAGCAAGCTGCTGTGGGGCCCAACTCGCCCTTTGGAAAGAAGCCTGCACGTTGTGCCTTTCAGCTCTAGGGCAAAGTAGCACACCCAGAGCAGAAGTCCTACTTCAGCCAGATCAGGCCTGCAAACAAACTGCGTTTCACAGGCCTTTGGAAGAGATGTTCCCACTAGGCTGTAAGAGCACTGTGCAGAGCGAGTTGTTTCTTAGCTTCCCAAAGAGCTAGAAGCAAGATGCTGTGGGGCCCAACTCGCCCTTTGGAAAGAAGCCTGCACGTTGTGCCTTTCAGCTCTAGGGCAAAGTAGCACACCCAGAGCAGAAGTCCTACTTCAGCCAGATCAGGCCTGCAAAGAAACTGCGTTTCACAGGCCTTTAGAAGACATGTTCCCGGTAGGCTGTAAGAGCACTGTGCAGAGCGAGATGTTTCTTAGCTTCCCAAAGAGCTGGAAGCAAGATGCTGTGGGGCCCAACTCGCCCTTTGGAAAGAAGCCTGCACGTTGTGCCTTTCTGCTCTAGGGCAATGTAGCACACCCCGAGCAGGAGTCCTACTTCAGCCAGATCAGGCCTGCAAAGAAACTGCGTTTCACAGGCCTTTGGAAGAGATGTTCCCGGTAGGCTGTAAGAGCACTGTGCAGAGCGAGTTGTTTCTTAGCTTCCCAAAGAGCTGGAAGCAAGATGCTGTGGGGCCCAACTCGCCCTTTGGAAAGAAGCCTGCACGTTGTGCCTTTCAGCTCTAGGGCAAAGTAGCACACCCAGAGCAGAAGTCCTACTTCAGCCAGATCAGGCCTGCAAAGAAACTGCGTTTCACAGGCCTTTGGAAGACATGTTCCCGGTAGGCTGTAAGAGCACTGTGCAGAGCGAGTTGTTTCTTAGCTTCCCAAAGAGCTGGAAGCAAGCTGCTGTGGGGCCCAACTCGCCCTTTGGAAAGAAGCCTGCACGTTGTGCCTTTCAGCTCTAGGGCAAAGTAGCACACCCAGAGCAGAAGTCCTACTTCAGCCAGATCAGGCCTGCAAAGAAACTGCGTTTCACAGGCCTTTGGAAGACATGTTCCCGGTAGGCTGTAAGAGCACTGTGCAGAGCGAGTTGTTTCTTAGCTTCCCAAAGAGCTGGAAGCAAGCTGCTGTGGGGCCCAACTCGCCCTTTTGAAAGAAGACTGCACGTTGTGCCTTTCAGCTCTAGGGAAAAGTAGCACACCCAGAGCAGAAGTCCTACTTCAGCCAGATCAGGCCTGCAAAGAAACTGCGTTTCACAGGCCTTTGGAAGACATGTTCCCGGTAGGCCGTAAGAGCACTGTGCAGAGCGAGTTGTTTCTTAGCTTCCCAAAGAGCTGGAAGCAAGCTGCTGTGGGGCCCAACTCGCCCTTTGGAAAGAAGCCTGCACGTTGTGCCTTTCAGCTCTAGGGCAAAGTAGCACACCCAGAGCAGAAGTCCTACTTCAGCCAGATCAGGCCTGCAAAGAAACTGCGTTTCACAGGCCTTTGGAAGACATGTTCCCCGTAGGCCGTAAGAGCACTGTGCAGAGCGAGTTGTTTCTTAGCTTCCCAAAGAGCTGGAAGCAAGCTGCTGTGGGGCCCAACTCGCCCTTTGGAAAGAAGCCTGCACGTTGTGCCTTTCAGCTCTAGGGCAAAGTAGCACACCCAGAGCAGAAGTCCTACTTCAGCCAGATCAGGCCTGCAAAGAAACTGCGTTTCACAGGCCTTTGGAAGAGATGTTCCCGGTAGGCTGTAAGAGCACTGTGCAGAGCGAGTTGTTTCTTAGCTTCCCAAAGAGCTGGAAGCAAGATGCTGTGGGGCCCAACTCGCCCTTTGGAAAGAAGCCTGCATGTTGTGCCTTTCAGCTCTAGGGCAAAGTAGCACACCCAGAGCAGAAGTCCTACTTCAGCCAGATCAGGCCTGCAAAGAAACTGCGTTTCACAGGCCTTTGGAAGAGATGTTCCCGGTAGGCTGTAAGAGCACTGTGCAGAGCGAGTTGTTTCTTAGCTTCCCAAAGAGCTGGAAGCAAGATGCTGTGGGGCCCAACTCGCCCTTTGGAAAGAAGCCTGCACGTTGTGCCTTTCAGCTCTAGGGCAAAGTAGCACACCCAGAGCAGAAGTCCTACTTCAGCCAGATCAGGCCTGCAAAGAAACTGCGTTTCACAGGCCTTTGGAAGACATGTTCCCGGTAGGCTGTAAGAGCACTGTGCAGAGCGAGTTGTTTCTTAGCTTCCCAAAGAGCTGGAAGCAAGATGCTGTGGGGCCCAACTCGCCCTTTGGAAAGAAGCCTGCACGTTGTGCCTTTCAGCTCTAGGGCAAACTAGCACACCCAGAGCAGAAGTCCTACTTCAGCCAGATCAGGCCTGCAAAGAAACTGCGTTTCACAGGCCTTTGGAAGAGATGTTCCCGGTAGGCTGTAAGAGCACTGTGCAGAGCGAGTTGTTTCTTAGATTCCCAAAGAGCTAGAAGCAAGATGCTGTGGGGCCCAACTCGCCCTTTGGAAAGAAGCCTGCACGTTGTGCCTTTCAGCTCAAGGGCAAAGTAGCACACCCAGAGCAGAAGTCCTACTTCAGCCAGATCAGGCCTGCAAAGAAACTGCGTTTCACAGGCCTTTGGAAGAGATGTTCCCGGTAGGCTGTAAGAGCACTGTGCAGAGCGAGTTGTTTCTTAGCTTCCCAAAGAGCTAGAAGCAAGATGCTGTGGGGCCCAACTCGCCCTTTGGAAAGAAGCCTGCACGTTGTGCCTTTCAGCTCTAGGGCAAAGTAGCACACCCAGAGCAGAAGTCCTACTTCAGCCAGATCAGGCCTGCAAAGAAACTGCGTTTCACAGGCCTTTGGAAGAGAAGTACCCACTAGGCTGTAAGAGCACTGTGTAGACCGAGTTGTTTCTTAGCTTCCCAAAGAGCTGGAAGCAAGATGCTGTGGAGCCCAACTCGCCCTTTGGGAAGAAGCCTGCACGTTGTGCCTTTCAGCTCTAGGGCAAAGTAGCACACCCAGAGCAGAAGTCCTACTTCAGCCAGATCAGGCCTGCAAAGAAACCGCGTTTCACAGGCCTTTGGAAGAGATGTTCCCGGTAGGCTGTAAGAGCACTGTGCAGAGCGAGTTGTTACTTAGCTTCCCAAAGAGCTGGAAGCAAGATGCTTTGGGGCCCAACTCGCCCTTTGGAAAGAAGCCTGCACGTTGTGCCTTTCAGCTCAAGGGCAAAGTAGCACACCCAGAGCAGAAGTCCTAATTCAGCCAGATCAGGCCTGCAAAGAAACTGCGTTTCACAGGCCTTTGGAAGAGATGTTCCCACTAGGCTGTAAGAGCACTGTGCAGAGCGAGTTGTTTCTTAGCTTCCCAAAGAGCTGGAAGCAAGATGCTGTGGAGACCAACTCGCCCTTTGGAAAGAAGCCTGCACGTTGTGCCTTTCAGCTCTAGGGCAAAGTAGCACACCCAGAGCAGAAGTCCTACTTCAGCCAGATCAGGCCTGCAAAGAAACTGCGTTTCACAGGCCTTTGGAAGAGATGTTCCCGGTAGGCTGTAAGAGCACTGTGCAGAGCGAGTTGTTACTTAGCTTCCCAAAGAGCTGGAAGCAAGATGCTGTGGGGCCCAACTCGCCCTTTGGAAAGAAGCCTGCACGTTGTGCCTTTCAGCTCTAGGGCAAAGTAGCACACCCAGAGCAGAAGTCCCACTTCAGCCAGATCAGGCCTGCAAAGAATCTGCGTTTCACATGCCTTTGGAAGAGATGTTCCCGGTAGGCTGTAAGAGCACTATGCAGAGCGAGTTGTTTCTTAGCTTCCCAAAGAGCTGGAAGCAAGATGCTGTGCGGCCCAACTCGCCCTTTGGAAAGAAGCCTGCACGTTGTGCCTTTCAGCTCTAGGGCAATGTAGCACACCAAGAGCAGATGTCTTACTTCAGCCAGATCAGGCCTGCAAAGAAACTGCATTTCTCAGGCCTTTGGAAGAGATGTTCCCGGTAGGCTGTAAGAGCACTGTGCAGAGCGAGTTGTTTCTTAGCTTCCCAAAGAGCTGGAAGCAAGATGCTGTGGGGCCCAACTCGCCCTTTGGAAAGAAGCCTGCACGTTGTGCCTTTCAGCTCTAGGGCAATGTAGCACACCCAGAGCAGGAGTCCTACTTCAGCCAGATCAGGCCTGCAAAGAAACTGCGTTTCACAGGCCTTTGGAAGAGATTTTCCCGGTAGGCTGTAAGAGCACTGTGCAGAGCGAGTTGTTTCTTAGCTTCCCAAAGAGCTGGAAGCAAGATGCTGTGGGGCCCAACTCGCCCTTTGGAAAGAAGCCTGCACGTTGTGCCTTTCAGCTCTAGGGCAAAGTAGCACACCCAGAGCAGAAGTCCTACTTCAGCCAGATCAGGCCTGCAAAGAAACTGCGTATCACACGCCTTTGGAAGAGATGTTCCCGGTAGGCTGTAAGAGCACTGTGCAGAGCGAGTTGTTTCTTAGCTTCCCAAAGAGCTGGAAGCAAGATGCTGTGGGGCCCAACTCGCCCTTTGGAAAGAAGCCTGCACGTTGTGCCTTTCAGCTCTAGGACAATGTAGCACACCCAGAGCAGAAGTCCTACTTCAGCCAGATCAGGCCTGCAAAGAAACTGCGTTTCACAGGCCTTTGGAAGAGATTTTCCCGGTAGGCTGTAAGAGCACTGTGCAGAGCGAGTTGTTTCTTAGCTTCCCAAAGAGCTGGAAGCAAGATGCTGTGGGGCCCAACTCGCCCTTTGGAAAGAAGCCTGCACGTTGTGCCTTTCAGCTCTATGGCAATGTAGCACACCCAGAGCAGAAGTCCTACTTCAGCCAGATCAGGCCTGCAAAGAAACTGCTTTTCACAGGCCTTTGGTAGAGATGTTCCCGGTAGGCTGTAAGAGCACTGTGCAGAGCGAGTTGTTTCTTAGCTTCCCAAAGAGCTGGAAGTAAGATGCTGTGGGGCCCAACTCGCCCTTTGGAAAGAAGCCTGCACGTTGTGCCTTTCAGCTCTAGGGCAAAGTAGCACACCCAGAGCAGAAGTCCTACTTCAGCCAGATCAGGCCTGCAAAGAAACTGCGTTTCACAGGCCTTTGGAAGAGATGTTCCCAGTAGGCTGTAAGAGCACTGTGCAGAGCGAGTTGTTTCTTAGCTTCACAAAGAGCTGGAAGCAAGATGCTGTGGGGCCCAACTCGCCCTTTGGAAAGAAGCCTGCACGTTGTGCCTTTCAGCTCTAGGGCAAAGTAGCACACCCAGAGCAGAAGTCCTACTTCAGCCAGATCAGGCCTGCAAAGAAACTGCGTTTCACAGGCCTTTGGAAGACATGTTCCCGGTAGGCTGTAAGAGCACTGTGCAGAGCGAGTTGTTTCTTAGCTTCCCAAAGAGCTGGAAGCAAGATGCTGTGCGGCCCAACTCGCCCTTTGGAAAGAAGCCTGCACGTTGTGCCTTTCAGCTCTAGGGCAACGTAGCACACCCAGATCAGAAGTCCTACTTCAGCCAGATCAGGCCTGCAAACAAACTGCGTTTCACAGGCCTTTGGAAGAGATGTTCCCACTAGGCTGTAAGAGCACTGTGCAGAGCGAGTTGTTTCTTAGCTTCCCAAAGAGCTAGAAGCAAGATGCTGTGGGGCCCAACTCGCCCTTTGGAAAGAAGCCTGCACGTTGTGCCTTTCAGCTCTAGGGCAAAGTAGCACACCCAGAGCAGAAGTCCTACTTCAGCCAGATCAGGCCTGCAAAGAAACTGCGTTTCACAGGCCTTTAGAAGACATGTTCCCGGTAGGCTGTAAGAGCACTGTGCAGAGCGAGATGTTTCTTAGCTTCCCAAAGAGCTGGAAGCAAGATGCTGTGGGGCCCAACTCGCCCTTTGGAAAGAAGCCTGCACGTTGTGCCTTTCTGCTCTAGGGCAATGTAGCACACCCCGAGCAGGAGTCCTACTTCAGCCAGATCAGGCCTGCAAAGAAACTGCGTTTCACAGGCCTTTGGAAGAGATGTTCCCGGTAGGCTGTAAGAGCACTGTGCAGAGCGAGTTGTTTCTTAGCTTCCCAAAGAGCTGGAAGCAAGATGCTGTGGGGCCCAACTCGCCCTTTGGAAAGAAGCCTGCACGTTGTGCCTTTCAGCTCTAGGGCAAAGTAGCACACCCAGAGCAGAAGTCCTACTTCAGCCAGATCAGGCCTGCAAAGAAACTGCGTTTCACAGGCCTTTGGAAGAGATGTTCCCGGTAGGCTGTAAGAGCACTGTGCAGAGCGAGTTGTTTCTTAGCTTCCCAAAGAGCTGGAAGCAAGCTGCTGTGGGGCCCAACTCGCCCTTTGGAAAGAAGCCTGCACGTTGTGCCTTTCAGCTCTAGGGCAAAGTAGCACACCCAGAGCAGAAGTCCTACTTCAGCCAGATCAGGCCTGCAAAGAAACTGCGTTTCACAGGCCTTTGGAAGACATGTTCCCGGTAGGCTGTAAGAGCACTGTGCAGAGCGAGTTGTTTCTTAGCTTCCCAAAGAGCTGGAAGCAAGCTGCTGTGGGGCCCAACTCGCCCTTTGGAAAGAAGACTGCACGTTGTGCCTTTCAGCTCTAGAGCAAAGTAGCACACCCAGAGCAGAAGTCCTACTTCAGCCAGATCAGGCCTGCAAAGAAACTGCGTTTCACAGGCCTTTGGAAGACATGTTCCCGGTAGGCCGTAAGAGCACTGTGCAGAGCGAGTTGTTTCTTAGCTTCCCAAAGAGCTGGAAGCAAGCTGCTGTGGGGCCCAACTCGCCCTTTGGAAAGAAGCCTGCACGTTGTGCCTTTCAGCTCTAGGGCAAAGTAGCACACCCAGAGCAGAAGTCCTACTTCAGCCAGATCAGGCCTGCAAAGAAACTGCGTTTCACAGGCCTTTGGAAGACATGTTCCCCGTACGCCGTAAGAGCACTGTGCAGAGCGAGTTGTTTCTTAGCTTCCCAAAGAGCTGGAAGCAAGCTGCTGTGGGGCCCAACTCGCCCTTTGGAAAGAAGCCTGCACGTTGTGCCTTTCAGCTCTAGGGCAAAGTAGCACACCCAGAGCAGAAGTCCTACTTCAGCCAGATCAGGCCTGCAAAGAAACTGCGTTTCACAGGCCTTTGGAAGAGATGTTCCCGGTAGGCTGTAAGAGCACTGTGCAGAGCGAGTTGTTTCTTAGCTTCCCAAAGAGCTGGAAGCAAGATGCTGTGGGGCCCAACTCGCCCTTTGGAAAGAAGCCTGCACGTTGTGCCTTTCAGCTCTAGGGCAAAGTAGCACACCCAGAGCAGAAGTCCTACTTCAGCCAGATCAGGTCTGCAAAGAAACTGCGTTTCACAGGCCTTTGGAAGAGATGTTCCCGGTAGGCTGTAAGAGCACTGTGCAGAGCGAGTTGTTTCTTAGCTTCCCAAAGAGCTGGAAGCAAGCTGCTGTGGGGCCCAACTCGCCCTTTGGAAAGAAGCCTGCACGTTGTGCCTTTCAGCTCTAGGGCAAAGTAGCACACCCAGAGCAGAAGTCCTACTTCAGCCAGATCAGGCCTGCAAAGAAACTGCGTTTCACAGGCCTTTGGAAGACATGTTCCCGGTAGGCTGTAAGAGCACTGTGCAGAGCGAGTTGTTTCTTAGCTTCCCAAAGAGCTGGAAGCAAGATGCTGTGGGGCCCAACTCGCCCTTTGGAAAGAAGCCTGCACGTTGTGCCTTTCAGCTCTAGGGCAAACTAGCACACCCAGAGCAGAAGTCCTACTTCAGCCAGATCAGGCCTGCAAAGAAACTGCGTTTCACAGGCCTTTGGAAGAGATGTTCCCGGTAGGCTGTAAGAGCACTGTGCAGAGCGAGTTGTTTCTTAGATTCCCAAAGAGCTAGAAGCAAGATGCTGTGGGGCCCATCTCGCCCTTTGGAAAGAAGCCTGCACGTTGTGCCTTTCAGCTCTAGGGCAAAGTAGCACACCCAGAGCAGAAGTCCTACTTCAGCCAGATCAGGCCTGCAAAGAAACTGCGTTTCACAGGCCTTTGGAAGAGATGTTCCCGGTAGGCTGTAAGAGCACTGTGCAGAGCGAGTTGTTTCTTAGCTTCCCAAAGAGCTAGAAGCAAGATGCTGTGGGGCCCAACTCGCCCTTTGGAAAGAAGCCTGCACGTTGTGCCTTTCAGCTCTAGGGCAAAGTAGCACACCCAGAGCAGAAGTCCTACTTCAGCCAGATCAGGCCTGCAAAGAAACTGCATTTCACAGGCCTTTGGAAGAGAAGTACCCACTAGGCTGTAAGAGCACTGTGCAGAGCGAGTTGTTTCTTAGCTTCCCAAAGAGCTGGAAGCAAGATGCTGTGGAGCCCAACTCGCCCTTTGGGAAGAAGCCTGCACGTTGTGCCTTTCAGCTCTAGGGCAAAGTAGCACACCCAGAGCAGAAGTCCTACTTCAGCCAGATCAGGCCTGCAAAGAAACTGCGTTTCACAGGCCTTTGGAAGAGATGTTCCCGGTAGGCTGTAAGAGCACTGTGCAGAGCGAGTTGTTACTTAGCTTCCCAAAGAGCTGGAAGCAAGATGCTGTGGGGCCCAACTCGCCCTTTGGAAAGAAGCCTGCACGTTGTGCCTTTCAGCTCAAGGGCAAAGTAGCACACCCAGAGCAGAAGTCCTAATTCAGCCAGATCAGGCCTGCAAAGAAACTGCGTTTCACAGGCCTTTGGAAGAGATGTTCCCACTAGGCTGTAAGAGCACTGTGCAGAGCGAGTTGTTTCTTAGCTTCCCAAAGAGCTGGAAGCAAGATGCTGTGGAGCCCAACTCGCCCTTTGGAAAGAAGCCTGCACGTTGTGCCTTTCAGCTCTAGGGCAAAGTAGCACACCCAGAGCAGAAGTCCTACTTCAGCCAGATCAGGCCTGCAAAGAAACTGCGTTTCACAGGCCTTTGGAAGAGATGTTCCCGGTAGGCTGTAAGAGCACTGTGCAGAGCGAGTTGTTACTTAGCTTCCCGAAGAGCTGGAAGCAAGATGCTGTGGGGCCCTACTCGCCCTTTGGAAAGAAGCCTGCACGTTGTGCCTTTCAGCTCTAGGGCAAAGTAGCACACCCAGAGCAGAAGTCCCACTTCAGCCAGATCAGGCCTGCAAAGAATCTGCGTTTCACAGGCCTTTGGAAGAGATGTTCCCACTAGGCTGTAAGAGCACTGTGCAGAGCGAGTTGTTTATTAGCTTCCCAAAGAGCTGGAAGCAAGCTGCTGTGGGGCCCAACTCG
Source organism: Equus caballus (assembly GCF_041296265.1). Taxonomy (NCBI): domain Eukaryota; kingdom Metazoa; phylum Chordata; class Mammalia; order Perissodactyla; family Equidae; genus Equus; species Equus caballus. The sequence goes on from NC_091684.1 coordinate 73,205,832, forward strand.
CCCTTTGGAAAGAAGCCTGCACGTTGTGCCTTTCAGCTCTAGGGCAAAGTAGCACACCCAGAGCAGAAGTCCTACTTCAGCCAGATCAGGCCTGCAAAGAAACTGCGTTTCACAGGCCTTTGGAAGACATGTTCCCGGTAGGCTGTAAGAGCACTGTGCAGAGCGAGTTGTTTCTTAGCTTCCCAAAGAGCTGGAAGCAAGATGCTGTGGGGCCCATCTCGCCCTTTGGAAAGAAGCCTGCTCGTTGTGACTTTCAGCTCTAGGGCAATGTAGCACACCCAGAGCAGAAGTCCTACTTCAAACAGATCAGGAGTGCAAAGAAACTGCGTTTCACAGGCCATGGAAGAGATGTTCCCGGTAGGCTGTAAGAGCACTCTGCAGAGCGAGTTGTTTCTTAGCTTCCCAAAGAGGTGAAAGTAAGATGCTGTGGGGACCAACTCGCCCTTTGGATAGAAGCCTGCACGTTGTGCCTTTCAGCTCTAGGGCAAAGTAGCACACCCAGAGCAGAAGTCCTACTTCAGCCAGATCAGGCCTGCAAAGAAACTGCGTTTCACAGGCCTTTGGAAGAGATGTTCCCGGTAGGCTGTAAGAGCACTGTGCAGAGCTAGTTGTTTCTTAGCTTCCCAAAGAGCTGGAAGCAAGATGCTGTGGGGCCCAACTCGCCCTTTGGAAAGAAGCCTGCACGTTGTGCCTTTCAGCTCTAGGGCAAAGTAGCACACCCAGAGCAGAAGTCCTACTTCAGCCAGATCAGGCCTGCAAAGAAACTGCGTTTCACAGGCCTTTGGAAGACATGTTCCCGGTAGGCTGTAAGAGCACTGTGCAGAGCGAGTTGTTTCTTAGCTTCCCAAAGAGCTGGAAGCAAGATGCTGTGGGGCCCAACTCGCCCTTTGGAAAGAAGCCTGCACGTTGTGCCTTTCAGCTCTAGGGCAAAGTAGCACACCCAGAGCAGAAGTCCTACTTCAGCCAGATCAGGCCTGCAAAGAAACTGCTTTTCACAGGCCTTTGGAAGAGGTGTTCCCGGTAGGCTGTGCGAGCACTGTGCAGAGCGAGTTGTTTCTTAGCTTCCCAAAGAGCTGGAAGCAAGATGCTGTGGGGCCCATCTCTCCCTTTGGAAAGAAGCCTGCACGTTGTGCCTTTCAGCTCTAGGGCAATGTAGCACACCCAGAGCAGAAGTTCTACTTCAGCGAGATCAGGCCTGCAAAGAAACTGCTTTTCACAGGCCTTTGGAAGAGATGTTCCCGGTTGGCTGTAAGAGCACTGTGCAGAGCGAGTTGTTTCTTAGCTTCCCAAAGAGATGGAAGCAAGCTGCTGTGTGGCCCAACTCGCCCTTTGGAAAGAAGCCTGCACGTTGTGCCTTTCAGCTCTAGGGCAATGTAGCACACCCAGAGCAGAAGTCCTACTTCAGCCAGATCAGGCCTGCAAAGAAACTGCGTTTCACAGGCCTTTGGAAGAGATGTTCCCGGTAGGCTGTGCGAGCACTGTGCAGAGCGAGTTGTTTCTTAGCTTCCCAAAGAGCTGGAAGCAAGATGCTGTGGGGCCCAACTCGCCCTTTGGAAAGAAGCCGGCACGTTGTGCCTTTCAGCTCTAGGGCAATGTAGTACACCCAGAGCAGAAGTCCTACTTCAGCCAGATCAGGAGTGCAAAGAAACTGCATTTCACAGGCCATGGAAGAGATGTTCCCGGTAGGCTGTAAGAGCACTGTGCAGAGCGAGTTGTTTCTTAGCTTCCCAAAGAGCTGAAAGCAAGATGCTGTGGGGCCCAACTCGCCCTTTGGAAAGAAGCCTGCACCTTGTGCCTTTCAGCTCTAGGGCAATTCCGCACACTCAGAGCAGAAGTTCTACTTCAAGCAGATCACGCCTGCAAAGAAGCTGCGTTTCACGTGCCTTTGGAAGAGATGTTCCCGGTAGGCTGTAAGAGCACTATGCAGAGCGAGTTGTTTCTTAGCTTCCCAAAGAGCTGGAAGCAAGATGCTGTGGGGCCCAACTCGCCCTTTGGAAAGAAGCCTGCACGTTGTGCCTTTCAGCTCTAGGGCAATGTAGCACACCCAGAGCAGGAGTCTTACTTCAGCCAGATCAGGCCTGCAAAGAAACTGCGTTTCTCAGGCCTTTGGAAGAGATGTTCCCGGTAGGCTGTAAGAGCACTGTGCAGAGCGAGTTGTTTCTTAGCTTCCCAAAGAGCTGGAAGCAAGATGCTGTGGGGCCCAACTCGCCCTTTGGAAAGAAGCCTCCACGTTGTGCCTTTCAGCTCTAGGGCAAAGTAGCACACCCAGAGCAGAAGTCCTAATACAGCCAGATCAGGCCTGCAAAGAAACTGCGTTTCACAGGCCTTTGGAACTGATGTTCCCACTAGGCTGTAAGAGCACTGTGCAGAGCGAGTTGTTTCTTAGCTTCCCAAAGAGCTAGAAGCAAGATGCTGTGGGGCCCAACTCGCCCTTTGGAAAGAAGCCTGCACGTTGTGCCTTTCAGCTCTAGGGCAAAGTAGCACACCCAGAGCAGAAGTCCTACTTCAGCCAGATCAGGCCTGCAAAGAAACTGCGTTTCACAGGCCTTTGGAAGAGATGTTCCCGGTAGGCTGTAAGAGCACTGTGCAGAGCGAGTTGTTTCTTAGCTTCCCAAAGAGCTGGAAGCAAGATGCTGTGGGGCCCAACTCGCCCTTTGGAAAGAAGCCTGCACGTTGTGCCTTTCAGCTCTAGGGCAAAGTAGCACACCCAGAGCAGAAGTCCTACTTCAGCCAGATCAGGCCTGCAAAGAAACTGCGTTTCACAGGCCTTTGGAAGAGATGTTCCCGGTAGGCTGTAAGAGCACTGTGCAGAGCGAGTTGTTTCTTAGCTTCCCAAAGAGCTGAAAGCAAGATGCTGTGGGGCCCAACTCGCCCTTTGGAAAGAAGCCTGCACGTTGTGCCTTTCAGCTCTAGGGCAAAGTAGCACACCCAGAGCAGAAGTCCTACTTCAGCCAGATCAGGCCTGCAAAGAAACTGCTTTTCACAGGCCTTTGGAAGAGGTGTTCCCGGTAGGCTGTGCGAGCACTGTGCAGAGCGAGTTGTTTCTTAGCTTCCCAAAGAGCTGGAAGCAAGATGCTGTGGGGCCCATCTCTCCCTTTGGAAAGAAGCCTGCACGTTGTGCCTTTCAGCTCTAGGGCAATGTAGCACACCCAGAGCAGAAGTTCTACTTCAGCGAGATCAGGCCTGCAAAGAAACTGCTTTTCACAGGCCTTTGGAAGAGATGTTCCCGGTTGGCGGTAAGAGCACTGTGCAGAGCGAGTTGTTTCTTAGCTTCCCAAAGAGCTGGAAGCAAGATGCTGTGGGGCCCAACTCGCCCTTTGGAAAGAAGCCTGCACGTTGTGCCTTTCAGCTCTAGGGCAATGTAGCACACCCAGAGCAGAAGTCCTACTTCAGCCAGATCAGGCCTGCAAAGAAACTGCTTTTCACAGGCCTTTGGAAGAGGTGTTCCCGGTAGGCTGTGCGAGCACTGTGCAGAGCGAGTTGTTTCTTAGCTTCCCAAAGAGCTGGAAGCAAGATGCTGTGGGGCCCATCTCTCCCTTTGGAAAGAAGCCTGCACGTTGTGCCTTTCAGCTCTAGGGCAATGTAGCACACCCAGAGCAGAAGTTCTACTTCAGCGAGATCAGGCCTGCAAAGAAACTGCTTTTCACAGGCCTTTGGAAGAGATGTTCCCGGTTGGCTGTAGGAGCACTGTGCAGAGCGAGTTGTTTCTTAGCTTCCCAAAGAGATGGAAGCAAAATGCTGTGGGGCCCAACTCGCCCTTTGGAAAGAAGCCTGCACGTTGTGCCTTTCAGCTCTAGGGCAATGTAGCACACCCAGAGCAGAAGTCCTACTTCAGCCAGATCAGGCCTGCAAAGAAACTGCGTTTCACAGGCCTTTGGAAGAGATGTTCCCGGTAGGCTGTAAGAGCACTGTGCAGAGCGAGTTGTTTCTTAGCTTCCCAAAGAGCTGGAAGCAAGATGCTGTGGGGCCCAACTCGCCCTTTGGAAAGAAGCCTGCACGTTGTGCCTTTCAGCTCTAGGGCAATGTAGTACACCCAGAGCAGAAGTCCTACTTCAGCCAGATCAGGAGTGCAAAGAAACTGCATTTCACAGGCCATGGAAGAGATGTTCCCGGTAGGCTGTAAGAGCACTGTGCAGAGCGAGTTGTTTCTTAGCTTCCCAAAGAGCTGAAAGCAAGATGCTGTGGGGCCCAACTCGCCCTTTGGAAAGAAGCCTGCACCTTGTGCCTTTCAGCTCTAGGGCAATGCCGCACACTCAGAGCAGAAGTTCTACTTCAAGCAGATCACGCCTGCAAAGAAGCTGCGTTTCACGTGCCTTTGGAAGAGATGTTCCCGGTAGGCTGTAAGAGCACTATGCAGAGCGAGTTGTTTCTTAGCTTCCGAAAGAGCTGGAAGCAAGATGCTGTGGGGCCCAACTCGCCCTTTGGAAAGAAGCCTGCACGTTGTGCCTTTCAGCTCTAGGGCAATGTAGCACACCCAGAGCAGGAGTCTTACTTCAGCCAGATCAGGCTTGCAAAGAAACTGCGTTTCTCAGGCCTTTGGAAGAGATGTTCCCGGTAGGCTGTAAGAGCACTGTGCAGAGCGAGTTGTTTCTTAGCTTCCCAAAGAGCTGGAAGCAAGATGCTGTGGGGCCCAACTCGCCCTTTGGAAAGAAGCCTCCACGTTGTGCCTTTCAGCTCTAGGGCAAAGTAGCACACCCAGAGCAGAAGTCCTAATACAGCCAGATCAGGCCTGCAAAGAAACTGCGTTTCACAGGCCTTTGGAAGTGATGTTCCCACTAGGCTGTAAGAGCACTGTGCAGAGCGAGTTGTTTCTTAGCTTCCCAAAGAGCTAGAAGCAAGATGCTGTGGGGCCCAACTCGCCCTTTGGAAAGAAGCCTGCACGTTGTGCCTTTCAGCTCTAGGGCAAAGTAGCACACCCAGAGCAGAAGTCCTACTTCAGCCAGATCAGGCCTGCAAAGAAACTGCGTTTCACAGGCCTTTGGAAGAGATGTTCCCGGTAGGCTGTAAGAGCACTGTGCAGAGCGAGTTGTTTCTTAGCTTCCCAAAGAGCTGGAAGCAAGATGCTGTGGGGCCCAACTCGCCCTTTGGAAAGAAGCCTGCACGTTGTGCCTTTCAGCTCTAGGGCAAAGTAGCACACCCAGAGCAGAAGTCCTACTTCAGCCAGATCAGGCCTGCAAAGAAACTGCGTTTCACAGGCCTTTGGAAGAGATGTCCCCGGTAGGCTGTAAGAGCACTGTGCAGAGCGAGTTGTTTCTTAGCTTCCCAAAGAGCTGGAAGCAAGATGCTGTGGGGCCCAACTCGCCCTTTGGAAAGAAGCCTGCACGTTGTGCCTTTCAGCTCTAGGGCAAAGTAGCACACCCAGAGCAGAAGTCCTACTTCAGCCAGATCAGGCCTGCAAAGAAACTGCTTTTCACAGGCCTTTGGAAGAGGTGTTCCCGGTAGGCTGTGCGAGCACTGTGCAGAGCGAGTTGTTTCTTAGCTTCCCAAAGAGCTGGAAGCAAGATGCTGTGGGGCCCATCTCTCCCTTTGGAAAGAAGCCTGCACGTTGTGCCTTTCAGCTCTAGGGCAATGTAGCACACCCAGAGCAGAAGTTCTACTTCAGCGAGATCAGGCCTGCAAAGAAACTGCTTTTCACAGGCCTTTGGAAGAGATGTTCCCGGTTGGCGGTAAGAGCACTGTGCAGAGCGAGTTGTTTCTTAGCTTCCCAAAGAGATGGAAGCAAGATTCTGTGGGGCCCAACTCGCCCTTTGGAAAGAAGCCTGCACGTTGTGCCTTTCAGCTCTAGGGCAATGTAGCACACCCAGAGCAGAAGTCCTACTTCAGCCAGATCAGGCCTGCAAAGAAACTGCGTTTCACAGGCCTTTGGAAGAGATGTTCCCGGTAGGCTGTAAGAGCACTGTGCAGAGCGAGTTGTTTCTTAGCTTCCCAAAGAGCTGGAAGCAAGATGCTGTGGGGCCCAACTCGCCCTTTGGAAAGAAGCCGGCACGTTGTGCCTTTCAGCTCTAGGGCAATGTAGTACACCCAGAGCAGAATTCCTACTTCAGCCAGATCAGGAGTGCAAAGAAACTGCATTTCACAGGCCATGGAAGAGATGTTCCCGGTAGGCTGTAAGAGCACTGTGCAGAGCGAGTTGTTTCTTAGCTTCCCAAAGAGCTGAAAGCAAGATGCTGTGGGGCCCAACTCGCCCTTTGGAAAGAAGCCTGCACCTTGTGCCTTTCAGCTCTAGGGCAATGCCGCACACTCAGAGCAGAAGTTCTACTTCAAGCAGATCACGCCTGCAAAGAAGCTGCGTTTCACATGCCTTTGGAAGAGATGTTCCCGGTAGGCTGTAAGAGCACTATGCAGAGCGAGTTGTTTCTTAGCTTCCCAAAGAGCTGGAAGCAAGATGCTGTGGGGCCCAACTCGCCCTTTGGAAAGAAGCCTGCACGTTGTGCCCTTCAGCTCTAGGGCAATGTAGCACAACCAGAGCAGGAGTCTTACTTCAGCCAGATCAGGCCTGCAAAGAAACTGCGTTTCTCAGGCCTTTGGAAGAGATGTTCCCGGTAGGCTGTAAGAGCACTGTGCAGAGCGAGTTGTTTCTTAGCTTCCCAAAGAGCTGGAAGCAAGATGCTGTGGGGCCCAACTCGCCCTTTGGAAAGAAGCCTGCACGTTGTGCCTTTCAGCTCTAGGGCAAAGTAGCACACTCAGAGCAGAAGTCCTACTTCAGCCAGATCAGGCCTGCAAAGAAACTGCGTTTCACAGGCCTTTGGAAGAGATGTTCCCGGTAGGCTGTAAGAGCACTGTGCAGAGCGAGTTGTTTCTTAGCTTCCCAAAGAGCTGGAGGCAAGCTGCTGTGGGGCCCAACTCGCTCTTTGGAAAGAAGCCGGCACGTTGTGCCTTTCAGCTCTAGGGCAAAGTAGCACACCCAGAGCAGAAGTCCTACTTCAGCCAGATCAGGCCTGCAAAGAAACTGCGTTTCACAGGCCTTTGGAAGACATGTTCCCGGTAGGCTGTAAGAGCACTGTGCAGAGCGAGTTGTTTCTTAGCTTCCCAAAGAGCTGGAAGCAAGATGCTGTGGAGCCCAACTCGCCCATTGGAAAGAAGCCTCCACGTTGTGCCTTTCAGCTCTAGGGCAAAGTAGCACACCCAGAGCAGAAGTCCTAATACAGCCAGATCAGGCCTGCAAAGAAACTGCGTTTCACAGGCCTTTGGAAGAGATGTTCCCACTAGGCTGTAGGAGCACTGTGCAGAGCGAGTTTTTTCTTAGCTTCCCAAAGAGCTAGAAGCAAGATGCTGTGGGGACCAACTCGCCCTTTGGAAAGAAGCCTGCACGTTGTGCCTTTCAGCTCTAGGGCAAAGTAGCACACCCAGAGCAGAAGTCCTACTTCAGCCAGATCAGGCCTGCAATGAAACTGCGTTTCACAGGCCTTTGGAAGACATGTTCCCGGTAGGCTGTAAGAGCACTGTGCAGAGCGAGTTGTTTCTTAGCTTCCCAAAGAGCTGGAAGCAAGATGCTGTGGGGCCCAACTCGCCCATTGGAAAGAAGCCTGCACGTTGTGCCTTTCAGCTCTAGGGCAAAGTAGCACACCCAGAGCAGAAGTCCTAATACAGCCAGATCAGGCCTGCAAAGAAACTGCGTTTCACAGGCCTTTGGAAGAGATGTTCCCACTAGGCTGCAAGAGCACTGTGCAGAGCGAGTTTTTTCTTAGCTTCCCAAAGAGCTAGAAGCAAGATGCTGTGGGGCCCAACTCGCCCTTTGGAAAGAAGCCTGCACGTTGTGGCTTTCAGCTCTAGGGCAAAGTAGCACACCCAGAGCAGAAGTCCTACTTCAGCCAGATCAGGCCTGCAAAGAAACTGCGTTTCACAGGCCTTTGGAAGAGATGTTCCCGGTAGGCTGTAAGAGCACTGTGCAGAGCGAGTTGTTTCTTAGCTTCCCAAAGAGCTGGAAGCAAGCTGCTGTGGGGCCCAACTCGCCCTTTGGAAAGAAGCCTGCACGTTGTGCCTTTCAGCTCTAGGGCAAAGTAGCACACCCAGAGCAGAAGTCCTACTTCAGCCAGATCAGGCCTGCAAAGAAACTGCGTTTCACAGGCCTTTGGAAGAGATGTTCCCGGTAGGCTGTAAGAGCACTGTGCAGAGCGAGTTGTTTCTTAGCTTCCCAAAGAGCTGGAAGCAAGCTGCTGTGTGGCCCAACTCGCCCTTTGGAAAGAAGCCTGCACGTTGTGCCTTTCAGCTCTAGGGCAAAGTAGCACACCCAGAGCAGAAGTCCTACTTCAGCCAGATCAGGCCTGAAAAGAAACTGCGTTTCACAGGCCTTTGGAAGAGATGTTCCCACTAGGCTGTAAGAGCACTGTGCAGAGCGAGTTTTTTCTTAGCTTCCCAAAGAGCTGGAAGCAAGCTGCTGTGGGGCCCAACTCGCCCTTTGGAAAGAAGCCTGCACGTTGTGCCTTTCAGCTCTAGGGCAAAGTAGCACACCCAGAGCAGAAGTCCTACTTCAGCCAGATCAGGCCTGCAAAGAAACTGCGTTTCACAGGCCTTTGGAAGAGGTGTTCCCGGTAGGCTGTGCGAGCACTGTGCAGAGCGAGTTGTTTCTTAGCTTCCCAAAGAGCTGGAAGCAAGATGCTGTGGGGCCCATCTCTCCCTTTGGAAAGAAGCCTGCACGTTGTGCCTTTCAGCTCTAGGGCAATGTAGCACACCCAGAGCAGAAGTTCTACTTCAGCGAGATCAGGCCTGCAAAGAAACTGCTTTTCACAGGCCTTTGGAAGAGATGTTCCCGGTTGGCTGTAAGAGCACTGTGCAGAGCGAGTTGTTTCTTAGCTTCCCAAAGAGATGGAAGCAAGATGCTGTGGGGCCCAACTCGCCCTTTGGAAAGAAGCCTGCACGTTGTGCCTTTCAGCTCTAGGGCAATGTAGCACACCCAGAGCAGAAGTCCTACTTCAGCCAGATCAGGCCTGCAAAGAAACTGCGTTTCACAGGCCTTTGGAAGAGATGTTCCCGGTAGGCTGTAAGAGCACTGTGCAGAGCGAGTTGTTTCTTAGCTTCCCAAAGAGCTGGAAGCAAGATGCTGTGGGGCCCAACTCGCCCTTTGGAAAGAAGCCTGCACGTTGTGCCTTTCAGCTCTAGGGCAATGTAGTACACCCAGAGCAGAATTCCTACTTCAGCCAGATCAGGAGTGCAAAGAAACTGCATTTCACAGGCCATGGAAGAGATGTTCCCGGTAGGCTGTAAGAGCACTGTGCAGAGCGAGTTGTTTCTTAGCTTCCCAAAGAGCTGAAAGCAAGATGCTGTGGGGCCCAACTCGCCCTTTGGAAAGAAGCCTGCACCTTGTGCCTTTCAGCTCTAGGGCAATGCCGCACACTCAGAGCAGAAGTTCTACTTCAAGCAGATCACGCCTGCAAAGAAGCTGCGTTTCACGTGCCTTTGGAAGAGATGTTCCCGGTAGGCTGTAAGAGCACTATGCAGAGCGAGTTGTTTCTTAGCTTACCAAAGAGCTGGAAGCAAGATGCTGTGGGGCCCAACTCGCCCTTTGGAAAGAAGCCTGCACGTTGTGCCTTTCAGCTCTAGGGCAATGTAGCACAACCAGAGCAGGAGTCTTACTTCAGCCAGATCAGGCCTGCAAAGAAACTGCGTTTCTCAGGCCTTTGGAAGAGATGTTCCCGGTAGGCTGTAAGAGCACTGTGCAGAGCGAGTTGTTTCTTAGCTTCCCAAAGAGCTGGAAGCAAGATGCTGTGGGGCCCAACTCGCCCTTTGGAAGGAAGCCTGCACGTTGTGCCTTTCAGCTCTAGGGCAAAGTAGCACACTCAGAGCAGAAGTCCTACTTCAGCCAGATCAGGCCTGCAAAGAAACTGCTTTTCACAGGCCTTTGGAAGAGATGTTCCCGGTAGGCTGTAAGAGCACTGTGCAGAGCGAGTTGTTTCTTAGCTTCCCAAAGAGCTGGAGGCAAGCTGCTGTGGGGCCCAACTCGCTCTTTGGAAAGAAGCCTGCACGTTGTGCCTTTCAGCTCTAGGGCAAAGTAGCACACCCAGAGCAGAAGTCCTACTTCAGCCAGATCAGGCCTGCAAAGAAACTGCGTTTCACAGGCCTTTGGAAGACATGTTCCCGGTAGGCTGTAAGAGCACTGTGCAGAGCGAGTTGTTTCTTAGCTTCCCAAAGAGCTGGAAGCAAGATGCTGTGGGGCCCAACTCGCCCATTGGAAAGAAGCCTCCACGTTGTGCCTTTCAGCTCTAGGGCAAAGTAGCACACCCAGAGCAGAAGTCCTAATACAGCCAGATCAGGCCTGCAAAGAAACTGCGTTTCACAGGCCTTTGGAAGAGATGTTCCCACTAGGCTGTAAGAGCACTGTGCAGAGCGAGTTTTTTCTTAGCTTCCCAAAGAGCTAGAAGCAAGATGCTGTGGGGACCAACTCGCCCTTTGGAAAGAAGCCTGCACGTTGTGCCTTTCAGCTCTAGGGCAAAGTAGCACACCCAGAGCAGAAGTCCTACTTCAGCCAGATAAGGCCTGCAATGAAACTGCGTTTCACAGGCCTTTGGAAGACATGTTCCCGGTAGGCTGTAAGAGCACTGTGCAGAGCGAGTTGTTTCTTAGCTTCCCAAAGAGCTGGAAGCAAGATGCTGTGGGGCCCAACTCGCCCATTGGAAAGAAGCCTGCATGTTGTGCCTTTCAGCTCTAGGGCAAAGTAGCACACCCAGAGCAGAAGTCCTAATACAGCCAGATCAGGCCTGCAAAGAAACTGCGTTTCACAGGCCTTTGGAAGAGATGTTCCCACTAGGCTGTAAGAGCACTGTGCAGAGCGAGTTTTTTCTTAGCTTCCCAAAGAGCTAGAAGCAAGATGCTGTGGGGCCCAACTCGCCCTTTGGAAAGAAGCCTGCACGTTGTGCCTTTCAGCTCTAGGGCAAAGTAGCACACCCAGAGCAGAAGTCCTACTTCAGCCAGATCAGGCCTGCAAAGAAACTGCGTTTCACAGGCCTTTGGAAGAGATGTTCCCGGTAGGCTGTAAGAGCACTGTGCAGAGCGAGTTGTTTCTTAGCTTCCCAAAGAGCTGGAAGCAAGCTGCTGTGGGGCCCAACTCGCCCTTTGGAAAGAAGCCTGCACGTTGTGCCTTTCAGCTCTAGGGCAAAGTAGCACACCCAGAGCAGAAGTCCTACTTCAGCCAGATCAGGCCTGCAAAGAAACTGCGTTTCACAGGCCTTTGGAAGAGATGTTCCCGGTAGGCTGTAAGAGCACTGTGCAGAGCGAGTTGTTTCTTAGCTTCCCAAAGAGCTGGAAGCAAGATGCTGTGGGGCCCAACTCGCCCTTTGGAAAGAAGCCTGCACGTTGTGCCTTTCAGCTCTAGGGCAAAGTAGCACACCCAGAGCAGAAGTCCTACTTCAGCCAGATCAGGCCTGAAAAGAAACTGCGTTTCACAGGCCTTTGGAAGAGATGTTCCCACTAGGCTGTAAGAGCACTGTGCAGAGCGAGTTTTTTCTTAGCTTCCCAAAGAGCTGGAAGCAAGCTGCTGTGGGGCCCAACTCGCCCTTTGGAAAGAAGCCTGCACGTTGTGCCTTTCAGCTCTAGGGCAAAGTAGCACACCAAGAGCAGAAGTCCTACTTCAGCCAGATCAGGCCTGCAAAGAAACTGCGTTTCCCAGGCCTTTGGAAGACATGTTCCCGGTAGGCTGTAAGAGCACTGTGCAGAGCGAGTTGTTTCTTAGCTTCCGAAAGAGCTGGAAGCAAGATGCTGTGGGGCCCATCTCGCCCTTTGGAAAGAAGCCTGCACGTTGTGCCTTTCAGCTCTAGGGCAATGTAGCACACCCAGAGCAGAAGTTCTACTTCAGCGAGATCAGGCCTGCAAAGAAACTGCTTTTCACAGGCCTTTGGAAGAGATGTTCCCAGTTGGCTGTAAGAGCACTGTGCAGAGCGAGTTGTTTCTTAGCTTCCCAAAGAGATGGAAGCAAGATGCTGTGGGGCCCAACTCGCCCTTTGGAAAGAAGCCTGCACGTTGTGCCTTTCAGCTCTAGGGCAATGTAGCACACCCAGAGCAGAAGTCCTACTTCAGCCAGATCAGGCCTGCAAAGAAACTGCGTTTCACAGGCCTTTGGAAGAGATGTTCCCGGTAGGCTGTAAGAGCACTGTGCAGAGCGAGTTGTTTCTTAGCTTCCCAAAGAACTGGAAGCAAGATGCTGTGGGGCCCAACTCGCCCTTTGGAAAGAAGCCGGCACGTTGTGCCTTTCAGCTCTAGGGCAATGTAGTACACCCAGAGCAGAAGTCCTACTTCAGCCAGATCAGGAGTGCAAAGAAACTGCATTTCACAGGCCATGGAAGAGATGTTCCCGGTAGGCTGTAAGAGCACTGTGCAGAGCGAGTTGTTTCTTAGCTTCCCAAAGAGCTGAAAGCAAGATGCTGTGGGGCCCAACTCGCCCTTTGGAAAGAAGCCTGCACCTTGTGCCTTTCAGCTCTAGGGCAATGCCGCACACTCAGAGCAGAAGTTCTACTTCAAGCAGATCACGCCTGCAAAGAAGCTGCGTTTCACGTGCCTTTGGAAGAGATGTTCCCGGTAGGCTGTAAGAGCAGTATGCAGAGCGAGTTGTTTCTTAGCTTCCCAAAGAGCTGGAAGCAAGATGCTGTGGGGCCCAACTCGCCCTTTGGAAAGAAGCCTGCACGTTGTGCCTTTCAGCTCTAGGGAAATGTAGCACACCCAGAGCAGGAGTCCTACTTCAGCCAGATCAGGCCTGCAAAGAAACTGCGTTTCACAGGCCTTTGGAAGAGATGTTCCCGGTAGGCTGTAAGAGCACTGTGCAGAGCGAGTTGTTTCTTAGCTTCCCAAAGAGCTGGAAGCAAGCTGCTGTGGGGCCCAACTCGCCCTTTGGAAAGAAGCCTGCACGTTGTGCCTTTCAGCTCTAGGGCAATGTAGCACACCCAGAGCAGGAGTCCTACTTCAGCCAGATCAGGCCTGCAAAGAAACTGCGTTTCACAGGCCTTTGGAAGAGATGTTCCCGGTAGGCTGTAAGAGCACTGTGCAGAGCGAGTTGTTTCTTAGCTTCCCAAAGAGCTGGAAGCAAGCTGCTGTGGGGCCCAACTCGCCCTTTGGAAAGAAGCCTGCACGTTGTGCCTTTCAGCTCTAGGGCAATGTAGCACACCCAGAGCAGGAGTCCTACTTCAGCCAGATCAGGCCTGCAAAGAAACTGCGTTTCACAGGCCTTTGGAAGAGATGTTCCCGGTAGGCTGTGCGAGCACTGTGCAGAGCGAGTTGTTTCTTAGCTTCCCAAAGAGCTGGAAGCAAGATGCTGTGGGGCCCAACTCGCCCTTTGGAAAGAAGCCTGCACGTTGTGCCTTTCAGCTCTAGGACAATGTAGCACACCCAGAGCAGAAGTCCTACTTCAGCCAGATCAGGCCTGCAAAGAAACTGCGTTTCACAGGCCTTTGGAAGAGATGTTCCCGGTAGGCTGTAAGAGCACTGTGCAGAGCGAGTTGTTTCTTAGCTTCCCAAAGAGCTGGAAGCAAGATGCTGTGGGGCCCAACTCGCCCTTTGGAAAGAAGCCTGCACGTTGTGCCTTTCAGCTCTATGGCAATGTAGCACACCCAGAGCAGAAGTCCTACTTCAGCCAGATCAGGCCTGCAAAGAAACTGCTTTTCACAGGCCTTTGGTAGAGATGTTCCCGGTAGGCTGTAAGAGCACTGTGCAGAGCGAGTTGTTTCTTAGCTTCCCAAAGAGCTGGAAGTAAGATGCTGTGGGGCCCAACTCGCCCTTTGGAAAGAAGCCTGCACGTTGTGCCTTTCAGCTCTAGGGCAAAGTAGCACACCCAGAGCAGAAGTCCTACTTCAGCCAGATCAGGCCTGCAAAGAAACTGCGTTTCACAGGCCTTTGGAAGAGATGTTCCCAGTAGGCTGTAAGAGCACTGTGCAGAGCGAGTTGTTTCTTAGCTTCCCAAAGAGCTGGAAGCAAGATGCTGTGGGGCCCAACTCGCCCTTTGGAAAGAAGCCTGCACGTTGTGCCTTTCAGCTCTAGGGCAAAGTAGCACACCCAGAGCAGAAGTCCTACTTCAGCCAGATCAGGCCTGCAAAGAAACTGCGTTTCACAGGCCTTTGGAAGAGATGTTCCCGGTAGGCTGTAAGAGCACTGTGCAGAGCGAGTTGTTTCTTAGCTTCCCAAAGAGCTGGAAGCAAGATGCTGTGCGGCCCAACTCGCCCTTTGGAAAGAAGCCTGCACGTTGTGCCGTTCAGCTCTAGGGCAAAGTAGCACACCCAGAGCAGAAGTCCTACTTCAGCCAGATCAGGCCTGCAAAGAAACTGCGTTTCACAGGCCTTTGGAAGAGATGTTCCCGGTAGGCTGTAAGAGCACTGTGCAGAGCGAGTTGTTTCTTAGCTTCCCAAAGAGCTGGAAGCAAGCTGCTGTGGGGCCCAACTCGCCCTTTGGAAAGAAGCCTGCACGTTGTGCCTTTCAGCTCTAGGGCAAAGTAGCACACCCAGAGCAGAAGTCCTACTTCAGCCAGATCAGGCCTGCAAAGAAACTGCGTTTCACAGGCCTTTGGAAGACATGTTCCCGGTAGGCTGTAAGAGCACTGTGCAGAGCGAGTTGTTTCTTAGCTTCCCAAAGAGCTGGAAGCAAGCTGCTGTGGGGCCCAACTCGCCCTTTGGAAAGAAGCCTGCACGTTGTGCCTTTCAGCTCTAGGGCAAAGTAGCACACCCAGAGCAGAAGTCCTACTTCAGCCAGATCAGGCCTGCAAAGAAACTGCGTTTCACAGGCCTTTGGAAGACATGTTCCCGGTAGGCCGTAAGAGCACTGTGCAGAGCGAGTTGTTTCTTAGCTTCCCAAAGAGCTGGAAGCAAGCTGCTGTGGGGCCCAACTCGCCCTTTGGAAAGAAGCCTGCACGTTGTGCCTTTCAGCTCTAGGGCAAAGTAGCACACCCAGAGCAGAAGTCCTACTTCAGCCAGATCAGGCCTGCAAAGAAACTGCGTTTCACAGGCCTTTGGAAGACATGTTCCCGTTAGGCCGTAAGAGCACTGTGCAGAGCGAGTTGTTTCTTAGCTTCCCAAAGAGCTGGAAGCAAGCTGCTGTGGGGCCCAACTCGCCCTTTGGAAAGAAGCCTGCACGTTGTGCCTTTCAGCTCTAGGGCAAAGTAGCACACCCAGAGCAGAAGTCCTACTTCAGCCAGATCAGGCCTGCAAAGAAACTGCGTTTCACAGGCCTTTGGAAGAGATGTTCCCACTAGGCTGTAAGAGCACTGTGCAGAGCGAGTTGTTTCTTAGCTTCCCAAAGAGCTGGAAGCAAGATGCTGTGGGGCCCAACTCGCCCTTTGGAAAGAAGCCTGCACGTTGTGCCTTTCAGCTCTAGGGCAAAGTAGCACACCCAGAGCAGAAGTCCTACTTCAGCCAGATCAGGCCTGCAAAGAAACTGCGTTTCACAGGCCTTTGGAAGAGATGTTCCCGGTATGCTGTAAGAGCACTGTGCAGAGCGAGTTGTTTCTTAGCTTACCAAAGAGCTGGAAGCAAGATGCTGTGCGGCCCAACTCGCCCTTTGGAAAGAAGCCTGCACGTTGTGCCTTTCAGCTCTAGGGCAAAGTAGCACACCCAGAGCAGAAGTCCTACTTCAGCCAGATCAGGCCTGCAAAGAAACTGCGTTTCACAGGCCTTTGGAAGAGATGTTCCCGGTAGGCTGTATGAGCACTGTGCAGAGCGAGTTGTTTCTTAGCTTCCCAAAGAGCTGGAAGCAAGCTGCTGTGGGGCCCAACTCGCCCTTTGGAAAGAAGCCTGCACGTTGTGCCTTTCAGCTCTAGGGCAAAGTAGCACACCCAGAGCAGAAGTCCTACTTCAGCCAGATCAGGCCTGCAAAGAAACTGCGTTTCACAGGCCTTTGGAAGAGATGTTCCCGGTAGGCTGTAAGAGCACTGTGCAGAGCGAGTTGTTTCTTAGCTTCCCAAAGAGCTGGAAGCAAGATGCTGTGGGGCCCAACTCGCCCTTTGGAAAGAAGCCTGCACGTTGTGCCTTTCAGCTCTAGGGCAAACTAGCACACCCAGAGCAGAAGTCCTACTTCAGCCAGATCAGGCCTGCAAAGAAACTGCGTTTCACAGGCCTTTGGAAGAGATGTTCCCGGTAGGCTGTAAGAGCACTGTGCAGAGCGAGTTGTTTCTTAGCTTCCCAAAGAGCTGGAAGCAAGCTGCTGTGGGGCCCAACTCGCCCTTTGGAAAGAAGCCTGCACGTTGTGCCTTTCAGCTCTAGGGCAAAGTAGCACACCCAGAGCAGAAGTCCTACTTCAGCCAGATCAGGCCTGCAAAGAAACTGCGTTTCACAGGCCTTTGGAAGAGATGTTCCCGGTAGGCTGTAAGAGCACTGTGCAGAGCGAGTTGTTTCTTAGCTTCCCAAGGAGCTGGAAGCAAGCTGCTGTGGGGCCCAACTCGCCCTTTGGAAAGAAGCCTGCACGTTGTGCCTTTCAGCTCTAGGGCAAAGTAGCACACCCAGAGCAGAAGTCCTACTTCAGCCAGATCAGGCCTGCAAAGAAACTGCGTTTCACAGTCCTTTGGAAGAGATGTTCCCGGTAGGCTGTAAGAGCACTGTGCAGAGCGAGTTGTTTCTTAGCTTCCCAAAGAGCTGGAAGCAAGCTGCTGTGGGGCCCAACTCGCCCTTTGGAATGAAGCCTGCACGTTGTGCCTTTCAGCTCTAGGGCAAAGTAGCACACCCAGAGCAGAAGTCCTACTTCAGCCAGATAAGGCCTGCAAAGAAACTGCGTTTCACAGGCCTTTGGAAGACATGTTCCCGGTAGGCCGTAAGAGCACTGTGCAGAGCGAGTTGTTTCTTAGCTTCCCAAAGAGCTGGAAGCAAGCTGCTGTGGGGCCCAACTCGCCCTTTGGAAAGAAGCCTGCACGTTGTGCCTTTCAGCTCTAGGGCAAAGTAGCACACCCAGAGCAGAAGTCCTACTTCAGCCAGATCAGGCCTGCAAAGAAACTGCGTTTCACAGGCCTTTGGAAGAGATGTTCCCGGTAGGCTGTAAGAGCACTGTGCAGAGCGAGTTGTTTCTTAGCTTCCCAAAGAGCTGGAAGCAAGATGCTGTGGGGCCCAACTCGCCCTTTGGAAAGAAGCCTGCACGTTGTGCCTTTCAGCTCTAGGGCAAAGTAGCACACCCAGAGCAGAAGTCCTACTTCAGCCAGATCAGGCCTGCAAAGAAACTGCGTTTCACAGGCCTTTGGAAGAGATGTTCCCGGTAGGCTGTAAGAGCACTGTGCAGAGCGAGTTGTTTCTTAGATTCCCAAAGAGCTAGAAGCAAGATGCTGTGGGGCCCAACTCGCCCTTTGGAAAGAAGCCTGCACGTTGTGCCTTTCAGCTCTAGGGCAAAGTAGCACACCCAGAGCAGAAGTCCTACTTCAGCCAGATCAGGCCTGCAAAGAAACTGCGTTTCACAGGCCTTTGGAAGAGATGTTCCCGGTAGGCTGTAAGAGCACTGTGCAGAGCGAGTTGTTTCTTAGCTTCCCAAAGAGCTGGAAGCAAGATGCTGTGGGGCCCAACTCGCCCTTTGGAAAGAAGCCTGCCCGTTGTGCCTTTCAGCTCTAGGGCAAAGTAGCACACCCAGAGCAGAAGTCCTACTTCAGCCAGATCAGGCCTGCAAAGAAACTGCGTTTCACAGGCCTTTGGAAGAGATGTTCCCGGTAGGCTGTAAGAGCACTGTGCAGAGCGAGTTGTTTCTTAGATTCCCAAAGAGCTAGAAGCAAGATGCTGTGGGCCCAACTCGCCCTTTGGAAAGAAGCCTGCACGTTGTGCCTTTCAGCTCTAGGGCAAAGTAGCACACCCAGAGCAGAAGTCCCACTTCAGCCAGATCAGGCCTGCAAAGAATCTGCGTTTCACAGGCCTTTGGAAGAGATGTTTCCACTAGGCTGTAAGAGCACTGTGCAGAGCGAGTTGTTTCTTAGCTTCCCAAAGAGCTGGAAGCAAGCTGCTGTGGGGCCCAACTCGCCCTTTGGAAAGAAGCCTGCACGTTGTGCCTTTCAGCTCTAGGGCAAAGTAGCACACCCAGAGCAGAAGTCCTACTTCAGCCAGATCAGGCCTGCAAAGAAACTGCGTTTCACAGGCCTTTGGAAGACATGTTCCCGGTAGGCTGTAAGAGCACTGTGCAGAGCGAGTTGTTTCTTAGCTTCCCAAAGAGCTGGAAGCAAGCTGCTGTGGGGCCCAACTCGCCCTTTGGAAAGAAGCCTGCACGTTGTGCCTTTCAGCTCTAGGGCAAAGTAGCACACCCAGAGCAGAAGTCCTACTTCAGCCAGATCAGGCCTGCAAAGAAACTGCGTTTCCCAGGCCTTTGGAAGACATGTTCCCGGTAGGCTGTAAGAGCACTGTGCAGAGCGAGTTGTTTCTTAGCTTCCCAAAGAGCTGGAAGCAAGATGCTGTGGGGCCCATCTCGCCCTTTGGAAAGAAGCCTGCACGTTGTGCCGTTCAGCTCTAGGGCAATGTAGCACACCCAGAGCAGAAGTCCTACTTCAACCAGATCAGGAGTGCAAAGAAACTGCGTTTCACAGGCCATGGAAGAGATGTTCCCGGTAGGCTGTAAGAGCACTGTTCAGAGCGAGTTGTTTCTTAGCTTCCCCAAGAGCTGGAAGCAAGCTGCTGTGGGGCCCAACTCGCCCTTTGGAAAGAAGCCTGCACGTTGTGCCTTTCAGCTCTAGGGCAAAGTAGCACACCCAGAGCAGAAGTCCTACTTCAGCCAGATCACGCCTGAAAACAAACTGCGTTTCACAGCCCTTTGGAAGAGATGTTCCCAGTAGGCTGTAAGAGCACTGTGCAGAGCGAGTTGTTTCTTAGCTTCCCAAAGAGCTAGAAGCAAGATGCTGTGGGGCCCAACTCGCCCTTTGGAAAGAAGCCTGCACGTTGTGCCTTTCAGCTCTTGGGCAAAGTAGCACACCCAGAGCAGAAGTCCTACTTCAGCCAGATCAGGCCTGCAAAGAAACTGCGTTTCACAGGCCTTTAGAAGACATGTTCCCGGTAGGCTGTAAGAGCACTGTGCAGAGCGAGATGTTTCTTAGCTTCCCAAAGAGCTGGAAGCAAGATGCTGTGGGGCCCAACTCGCCCTTTGGAAAGAAGCCTGCACGTTGTGCCTTTCTGCTCTAGGTCAATGTAGCACACCCAGAGCAGGAGTCCTACTTCAGCCAGATCAGGCCTGCAAAGAAACTGCGTTTCACAGACCTTTGGAAGAGATGTTCCCGGTAGGCTGTAAGAGCACTGTGCAGAGCGAGTTGTTTCTTAGCTTCCCAAAGAGCTGGAAGCAAGATGCTGTGGGGCCCAACTCGCCCTTTGGAAAGAAGCCTGCACGTTGTGCCTTTCAGCTCTAGGGCAATGCCGCACACTCAGAGCAGAAGTTCTACTTCAAGCAGATCACGCCTGCAAAGAAGCTGCGTTTCACATGCCTTTGGAAGAGATGTTCCCGGTAGGCTGTAAGAGCACTATGCAGAGCGAGTTGTTTCTTAGCTTCCCAAAGAGCTGGAAGCAAGCTGCTGTGGGGCCAAACTCGCCCTTTGGAAAGAAGCCTGCACGTTGTGCCTTTCAGCTCTAGGGCAATGTAGCACACCCAGAGCAGAAGTCCTACTTCAGCCAGATCAGGCCTGCAAAGAAACTGCGTTTCACAGGCCTTTGGAAGAGATGTTCCCGGTAGGCTGTAAGAGCACTGTGCAGAGCGAGTTGTTTCTTAGCTTCCCAAAGAGCTGGAAGCAAGATGCTGTGGGGCCCAACTCGCCCTTTGGAAAGAAGCCTGCACGTTGTGCCTTTCAGCTCTATGGCAATGTAGCACACCCAGAGCAGAAGTCCTACTTCAGCCAGATCAGGCCTGCAAAGAAACTGCGTTTCACAGGCCTTTGGAAGAGATGTTCCCGGTAGGCTGTAAGAGCACTGTGCAGAGCGAGTTGTTTCTTAGCTTCCCAAAGAGCTGGAAGCAAGCTGCTGTGGGGCCCAACTCGCCCTTTGGAAAGAAGCCTGCACGTTGTGCCTTTCAGCTCTAGGGCAAAGTAGCACACCCAGAGCAGAAGTCCTACTTCAGCCAGATCAGGCCTGCAAAGAAACTGCGTTTCACAGGCCTTTGGAAGAGATGTTCCCGGTAGGCTGTAAGAGCACTGTGCAGAGCGAGTTGTTTCTTAGCTTCCCAAAGAGCTGGAAGCAAGCTGCTGTGGGGCCCAACTCGCCCTTTGGAAAGAAGCCTGCACGTTGTGCCTTTCAGCTCTAGGGCAAAGTAGCACACCCAGAGCAGAAGTCCTACTTCAGCCAGATCAGGCCTGCAAAGAAACTGCGTTTCACAGGCCTTTGGAAGAGATGTTCCCGGTAGGCTGTAAGAGCACTGTGCAGAGCGAGTTGTTTCTTAGCTTCCCAAGGAGCTGGAAGCAAGCTGCTGTGGGGCCCAACTCGCCCTTTGGAAAGAAGCCTGCACGTTGTGCCTTTCAGCTCTAGGGCAAAGTAGCACACCCAGAGCAGAAGTCCTACTTCAGCCAGATCAGGCCTGCAAAGAAACTGCGTTTCACAGTCCTTTGGAAGAGATGTTCCCGGTAGGCTGTAAGAGCACTGTGCAGAGCGAGTTGTTTCTTAGCTTCCCAAAGAGCTGGAAGCAAGCTGCTGTGGGGCCCAACTCGCCCTTTGGAATGAAGCCTGCACGTTGTGCCTTTCAGCTCTAGGGCAAAGTAGCACACCCAGAGCAGAAGTCCTACTTCAGCCAGATAAGGCCTGCAAAGAAACTGCGTTTCACAGGCCTTTGGAAGACATGTTCCCGGTAGGCCGTAAGAGCACTGTGCAGAGCGAGTTGTTTCTTAGCTTCCCAAAGAGCTGGAAGCAAGCTGCTGTGGGGCCCAACTCGCCCTTTGGAAAGAAGCCTGCACGTTGTGCCTTTCAGCTCTAGGGCAAAGTAGCACACCCAGAGCAGAAGTCCTACTTCAGCCAGATCAGGCCTGCAAAGAAACTGCGTTTCACAGGCCTTTGGAAGAGATGTTCCCGGTAGGCTGTAAGAGCACTGTGCAGAGCGAGTTGTTTCTTAGCTTCCCAAAGAGCTGGAAGCAAGATGCTGTGGGGCCCAACTCGCCCTTTGGAAAGAAGCCTGCACGTTGTGCCTTTCAGCTCTAGGGCAAAGTAGCACACCCAGAGCAGAAGTCCTACTTCAGCCAGATCAGGCCTGCAAAGAAACTGCGTTTCACAGGCCTTTGGAAGAGATGTTTCCGGTAGGCTGTAAGAGCACTGTGCAGAGCGAGTTGTTTCTTAGATTCCCAAAGAGCTAGAAGCAAGATGCTTTGGGGCCCAACTCGCCCTTTGGAAAGAAGCCTGCACGTTGTGCCTTTCAGCTCTAGGGCAAAGTAGCACACCCAGAGAAGAAGTCCTACTTCAGCCAGATCAGGCCTGCAAAGAAACTGCGTTTCACAGGCCTTTGGAAGAGATGTTCCCGGTAGGCTGTAAGAGCACTGTGCAGAGCGAGTTGTTTCTTAGCTTCCCAAAGAGCTGGAAGCAAGATGCTGTGGGGCCCAACTCGCCCTTTGGAAAGAAGCCTGCCCGTTGTGCCTTTCAGCTCTAGGGCAAAGTAGCACACCCAGAGCAGAAGTCCTACTTCAGCCAGATCAGGCCTGCAAAGAAACTGCGTTTCACAGGCCTTTGGAAGAGATGTTCCCGGTAGGCTGTAAGAGCACTGTGCAGAGCGAGTTGTTTCTTAGATTCCCAAAGAGCTAGAAGCAAGATGCTGTGGGCCCAACTCGCCCTTTGGAAAGAAGCCTGCACGTTGTGCCTTTCAGCTCTAGGGCAAAGTAGCACACCCAGAGCAGAAGTCCCACTTCAGCCAGATCAGGCCTGCAAAGAATCTGCGTTTCACAGGCCTTTGGAAGAGATGTTTCCACTAGGCTGTAAGAGCACTGTGCAGAGCGAGTTGTTTCTTAGCTTCCCAAAGAGCTGGAAGCAAGCTGCTGTGGGGCCCAACTCGCCCTTTGGAAAGAAGCCTGCACGTTGTGCCTTTCAGCTCTAGGGCAAAGTAGCACACCCAGAGCAGAAGTCCTACTTCAGCCAGATCAGGCCTGCAAAGAAACTGCGTTTCACAGGCCTTTGGAAGACATGTTCCCGGTAGGCTGTAAGAGCACTGTGCAGAGCGAGTTGTTTCTTAGCTTCCCAAAGAGCTGGAAGCAAGCTGCTGTGGGGCCCAACTCGCCCTTTGGAAAGAAGCCTGCACGTTGTGCCTTTCAGCTCTAGGGCAAAGTAGCACACCCAGAGCAGAAGTCCTACTTCAGCCAGATCAGGCCTGCAAAGAAACTGCGTTTCCCAGGCCTTTGGAAGACATGTTCCCGGTAGGCTGTAAGAGCACTGTGCAGAGCGAGTTGTTTCTTAGCTTCCCAAAGAGCTGGAAGCAAGATGCTGTGGGGCCCATCTCGCCCTTTGGAAAGAAGCCTGCACGTTGTGCCGTTCAGCTCTAGGGCAATGTAGCACACCCAGAGCAGAAGTCCTACTTCAACCAGATCAGGAGTGCAAAGAAACTGCGTTTCACAGGCCATGGAAGAGATGTTCCCGGTAGGCTGTAAGAGCACTGTTCAGAGCGAGTTGTTTCTTAGCTTCCCAAAGAGCTGGAAGCAAGCTGCTGTGGGGCCCAACTCGCCCTTTGGAAAGAAGCCTGCACGTTGTGCCTTTCAGCTCTAGGGCAAAGTAGCACACCCAGAGCAGAAGTCCTACTTCAGCCAGATCACGCCTGAAAACAAACTGCGTTTCACAGCCCTTTGGAAGAGATGTTCCCAGTAGGCTGTAAGAGCACTGTGCAGAGCGAGTTGTTTCTTAGCTTCCCAAAGAGCTAGAAGCAAGATGCTGTGGGGCCCAACTCGCCCTTTGGAAAGAAGCCTGCACGTTGTGCCTTTCAGCTCTTGGGCAAAGTAGCACACCCAGAGCAGAAGTCCTACTTCAGCCAGATCAGGCCTGCAAAGAAACTGCGTTTCACAGGCCTTTAGAAGACATGTTCCCGGTAGGCTGTAAGAGCACTGTGCAGAGCGAGATGTTTCTTAGCTTCCCAAAGAGCTGGAAGCAAGATGCTGTGGGGCCCAACTCGCCCTTTGGAAAGAAGCCTGCACGTTGTGCCTTTCTGCTCTAGGTCAATGTAGCACACCCAGAGCAGGAGTCCTACTTCAGCCAGATCAGGCCTGCAAAGAAACTGCGTTTCACAGACCTTTGGAAGAGATGTTCCCGGTAGGCTGTAAGAGCACTGTGCAGAGCGAGTTGTTTCTTAGCTTCCCAAAGAGCTGGAAGCAAGATGCTGTGGGGCCCAACTCGCCCTTTGGAAAGAAGCCTGCACGTTGTGCCTTTCAGCTCTAGGGCAATGCCGCACACTCAGAGCAGAAGTTCTACTTCAAGCAGATCACGCCTGCAAAGAAGCTGCGTTTCACATGCCTTTGGAAGAGATGTTCCCGGTAGGCTGTAAGAGCACTATGCAGAGCGAGTTGTTTCTTAGCTTCCCAAAGAGCTGGAAGCAAGCTGCTGTGGGGCCAAACTCGCCCTTTGGAAAGAAGCCTGCACGTTGTGCCTTTCAGCTCTAGGGCAATGTAGCACACCCAGAGCAGAAGTCCTACTTCAGCCAGATCAGGCCTGCAAAGAAACTGCGTTTCACAGGCCTTTGGAAGAGATGTTCCCGGTAGGCTGTAAGAGCACTGTGCAGAGCGAGTTGTTTCTTAGCTTCCCAAAGAGCTGGAAGCAAGATGCTGTGGGGCCCAACTCGCCCTTTGGAAAGAAGCCTGCACGTTGTGCCTTTCAGCTCTATGGCAATGTAGCACACCCAGAGCAGAAGTCCTACTTCAGCCAGATCAGGCCTGCAAAGAAACTGCGTTTCACAGGCCTTTGGAAGAGATGTTCCCGGTAGGCTGTAAGAGCACTGTGCAGAGCGAGTTGTTTCTTAGCTTCCCAAAGAGCTGGAAGCAAGCTGCTGTGGGGCCCAACTCGCCCTTTGGAAAGAAGCCTGCACGTTGTGCCTTTCAGCTCTAGGGCAAAGTAGCACACCCAGAGCAGAAGTCCTACTTCAGCCAGATCAGGCCTGCAAAGAAACTGCGTTTCACAGGCCTTTGGAAGACGTGTTCCCGGTAGGCTGTAAGAGCACTGTGCAGAGCGAGTTGTTTCTTAGCTTCCCAAAGAGCTGGAAGCAAGCTGCTGTGGGGCCCAACTCGCCCTTTGGAAAGAAGCCTGCACGTTGTGCCTTTCAGCTCTAGGGCAAAGTAGCACACCCAGAGCAGAAGTCCTACTTCAGCCAGATCAGGCCTGCAAAGAAACTGCGTTTCACAGGCCTTTGGAAGACATGTTCCCGGTAGGCCGTAAGATCACTGTGCAGAGCGAGTTGTTTCTTAGCTTCCCAAAGAGCTGGAAGCAAGCTGCTGTGGGGCCCAACTCGCCCTTTGGAAAGAAGCCTGCACGTTGTGCCTTTCAGCTCTAGGGCAAAGTAGCACACCCAGAGCAGAAGTCCTACTTCAGCCAGATCAGGCCTGCAAAGAAACTGCGTTTCACAGGCCTTTGGAAGACATGTTCCCGGTAGGCCGTAAGAGCACTGTGCAGAGCGAGTTGTTTCTTAGCTTCCCAAAGAGCTGGAAGCAAGCTGCTGTGGGGCCCAACTCGCCCTTTGGAAAGAAGCCTGCACGTTGTGCCTTTCAGCTCTAGGGCAAAGTAGCACACCCAGAGCAGAAGTCCTACTTCAGCCAGATCAGGCCTGCAAAGAAACTGCGTTTCACAGGCCTTTGGAAGAGATGTTCCCGGTAGGCTGTAAGAGCACTGTGCAGAGCGAGTTGTTTCTTAGCTTCCCAAAGAGCTGGAAGCAAGATGCTGTGGGGCCCAACTCGCCCTTTGGAAAGAAGCCTGCACGTTGTGCCTTTCAGCTCTAGGGCAAAGTAGCACACCCAGAGCAGAAGTCCTACTTCAGCCAGATCAGGCCTGCAAACAAACTGCGTTTCACAGGCCTTTGGAAGAGATGTTCCCGGTAGGCTGTAAGAGCACTGTGCAGAGCGAGTTGTTTCTTAGATTCCCAAAGAGCTAGAAGCAAGATGCTGTGGGGCCCAACTCGCCCTTTGGAAAGAAGCCTGCACGTTGTGCCTTTCAGCTCTAGGGCAAAGTAGCACACCCAGAGCAGAAGTCCTACTTCAGCCAGATCAGGCCTGCAAAGAAACTGCGTTTCACAGGCCTTTGGAAGAGATGTTCCCGGTAGGCTGTAAGAGCACTGTGCAGAGCGAGTTGTTTCTTAGCTTCCCAAAGAGCTGGAAGCAAGATGCTGTGGGGCCCAACTCGCCCTTTGGAAAGAAGCCTGCACGTTGTGCCTTTCAGCTCTAGGGCAAACTAGCACACCCAGAGCAGAAGTCCTACTTCAGCCAGATCAGGCCTGCAAAGAAACTGCGTTTCACAGGCCTTTGGAAGAGATGTTCCCGGTAGGCTGTAAGAGCACTGTGCAGAGCGAGTTGTTTCTTAGCTTCCCAAAGAGCTGGAAGCAAGCTGCTGTGGGGCCCAACTCGCCCTTTGGAAAGAAGCCTGCACGTTGTGCCTTTCAGCTCTAGGGCAAAGTAGCACACCCAGAGCAGAAGTCCTACTTCAGCCACATCAGGCCTGCAAAGAATCTGCGTTTCACAGGCCTTTGGAAGAGATGTTCCCACTAGGCTGTAAGAGCACTGTGCAGAGGGAGTAGTTTCTTAGCTTCCCAAAGAGCTGGAAGCAAGATGCTGTGGGGCCCAACTCGCCCTTTGGAAAGAAGCCTGCACGTTGTGCCTTTCAGCTCTAGGGCAAAGTAGCACACCCAGAGCAGAAGTCCTACTTCAGCCAGATCAGGCCTGCAAAGAAACTGCGTTTCACAGGCCTTTGGAAGAGATGTTCCCGGTAGGCTGGAAGAGCACTGTGCAGAGCGAGTTGTTTCTTAGCTTCCCAAAGAGCTGGAAGCAAGATGCTGTGGGGCCCAACTCGCCCTTTGGAAAGAAGCCTGCACGTTGTGCCTTTCAGCTCTAGGGCAAAGTAGCACACCCAGAGCAGAAGTCCTACTTCAGCCAGATCAGGCCTGCAAAGAAACTGCGTTTCCCAGGCCTTTGGAAGACATGTTCCCGGTAGGCTGTAAGAGCACTGTGCAGAGCGAGTTGTTTCTTAGCTTCCCAAAGAGCTGGAAGCAAGATGCTGTGGGGCCCATCTCGCCCTTTGGAAAGAAGCCTGCACGTTGTGCCTTTCAGCTCTAGGGCAATGTAGCACACCCAGAGCAGAAGTCCTACTTCAACCAGATCAGGAGTGCAAAGAAACTGCGTTTCACAGGCCATGGAAGAGATGTTCCCGGTAGGCTGTAAGAGCACTGTGCAGAGCGAGTTGTTTCTTAGCTTCCCAAAGAGCTGGAAGCAAGATGCTTTGGGGACCAACTCGCCCTTTGGAAAGTTGCCTGCACGTTGTGCCTTTCAGCTGTAGGGCAAAGTAGCACACCCAGAGCAGAAGTCCTACTTCAGCCAGATCAGGCCTGCAAAGAAACTGCGTTTCACAGGCCTTTGGAAGAGATGTTCCCGGTAGGCTGTAAGAGCACTGTGCAGAGCGAGTTGTTTCTTAGCTTCCCAAAGATCTGGAAGCATGATGCTGTGGGGCCCAACTCGCCCTTTGGAAAGAAGCCTGCACGTTGTGCCTTTCAGCTCTAGGGCAAAGTAGCACACCCAGAGCAGAAGTCCTACTTCAGCCAGATCAGGCCTGCAAAGAAACTGCGTTTCACAGGCCTTTGGAAGACATGTTCCCGGTAGGCTGTAAGAGCACTGTGCAGAGCGAGTTGTTTCTTAGCTTCCCAAAGAGCTGGAAGCAAGATGCTGTGGGGCCTAACTCGCCCTTTGGAAAGAAGCCTGCATGTTGTGCCTTTCAGCTCTAGGGCAAAGTAGCACACCCAGAGCAGAAGTCCTACTTCAGCCAGATCAGGCCTGCAAAGAAACTTCGTTTCACAGGCCTTTGGAAGAGATGTTCCCGGTAGGCTGTAAGAGCACTGTGCAGAGCGAGTTGTTTCTTAGCTTGCCAAAAGGCTGGAAGCAAGATGCTGTGCGGCCAACTCGCCCTTTGGAAAGAAGCCTGCACGTTGTGCCTTTCAGCTCTAGGGCAAAGTAGCACCCCAGAGCAGAAGTCCTACTTCAGCCAGATCAGGCCTGCAAAGAAACTGCATTTCACAGGCCTTTGGAAGAGATGTTCCCACTAGGCTGTAAGAGCACTGTGCAGAGCGAGTTGTTTCTTAGCTTCCCAAAGAGCTGGAAGCAAGATGCTGTGGGGCCCAACTCGCCCTTTGGAAAGAAGCCTGCACGTTGTGCCTTTCAGCTCTAGGGCAATGTAGCACACCCAGAGCAGAAGTCCCACTTCAGCCAGATCAGGCCTGCAAAGAAACTGCGTTTCACAGGCCTTTGGAAGAGATGTTCCCACTAGGCTGTAAGAGCACTGTGCAGAGCGAGTTGTTTCTTAGCTTCCCAAAGAGCTGGAAGCAAGATGCTGTGGGGCCCATCTCGCCCTTTGGAAAGAAGCCTGCACGTTGTGCCTTTCAGCTCTAGGGCAATGTAGCACACCCAGAGCAGAAGTCCTACTTCAACCAGATCAGGAGTGCAAAGAAACTGCGTTTCACAGGCCATGGAAGAGATGTTCCCGGTAGGCTGTAAGAGCACTGTGCAGAGCGAGTTGTTTCTTAGCTTCCCAAAGAGCTGGAAGCAAGATGCTTTGGGGACCAACTCGCCCTTTGGAAAGTTGCCTGCACGTTGTGCCTTTCAGCTGTAGGGCAAAGTAGCACACCCAGAGCAGAAGTCCTACTTCAGCCAGATCAGGCCTGCAAAGAAACTGCGTTTCACAGGCCTTTGGAAGAGATGTTCCCGGTAGGCTGTAAGAGCACTGTGCAGAGCGAGTTGTTTCTTAGCTTCCCAAAGAGCTGGAAGCAAGATGCTGTGGGGCCCAACTCGCCCTTTGGAAAGAAGCCTGCACGTTGTGCCTTTCAGCTCTAGGGCAATGCCGCACACTCAGAGCAGAAGTTCTACTTCAAGCAGATCACGCCTGCAAAGAAGCTGCGTTTCACATGCCTTTGGAAGAGATGTTCCCGGTAGGCTGTAAGAGCACTATGCAGAGCGAGTTGTTTCTTAGCTTCCCAAAGAGCTGGAAGCAAGCTGCTGTGGGGCCAAACTCGCCCTTTGGAAAGAAGCCTGCACGTTGTGCCTTTCAGCTCTAGGGCAATGTAGCACACCCAGAGCAGAAGTCCTACTTCAGCCAGATCAGGCCTGCAAAGAAACTGCGTTTCACAGGCCTTTGGAAGAGATGTTCCCGGTAGGCTGTAAGAGCACTGTGCAGAGCGAGTTGTTTCTTAGCTTCCCAAAGAGCTGGAAGCAAGATGCTGTGGGGCCCAACTCGCCCTTTGGAAAGAAGCCTGCACGTTGTGCCTTTCAGCTCTATGGCAATGTAGCACACCCAGAGCAGAAGTCCTACTTCAGCCAGATCAGGCCTGCAAAGAAACTGCGTTTCACAGGCCTTTGGAAGAGATGTTCCCGGTAGGCTGTAAGAGCACTGTGCAGAGCGAGTTGTTTCTTAGCTTCCCAAAGAGCTGGAAGCAAGCTGCTGTGGGGCCCAACTCGCCCTTTGGAAAGAAGCCTGCACGTTGTGCCTTTCAGCTCTAGGGCAAAGTAGCACACCCAGAGCAGAAGTCCTACTTCAGCCAGATCAGGCCTGCAAAGAAACTGCGTTTCACAGGCCTTTGGAAGAGATGTTCCCGGTAGGCTGTAAGAGCACTGTGCAGAGCGAGTTGTTTCTTAGCTTCCCAAAGAGCTGGAAGCAAGCTGCTGTGGGGCCCAACTCGCCCTTTGGAAAGAAGCCTGCACGTTGTGCCTTTCAGCTCTAGGGCAAAGTAGCACACCCAGAGCAGAAGTCCTACTTCAGCCAGATCAGGCCTGCAAAGAAACTGCGTTTCACAGGCCTTTGGAAGAGATGTTCCCGGTAGGCTGTAAGAGCACTGTGCAGAGCGAGTTGTTTCTTAGCTTCCCAAGGAGCTGGAAGCAAGCTGCTGTGGGGCCCAACTCGCCCTTTGGAAAGAAGCCTGCACGTTGTGCCTTTCAGCTCTAGGGCAAAGTAGCACACCCAGAGCAGAAGTCCTACTTCAGCCAGATCAGGCCTGCAAAGAAACTGCGTTTCACAGTCCTTTGGAAGAGATGTTCCCGGTAGGCTGTAAGAGCACTGTGCAGAGCGAGTTGTTTCTTAGCTTCCCAAAGAGCTGGAAGCAAGCTGCTGTGGGGCCCAACTCGCCCTTTGGAATGAAGCCTGCACGTTGTGCCTTTCAGCTCTAGGGCAAAGTAGCACACCCAGAGCAGAAGTCCTACTTCAGCCAGATAAGGCCTGCAAAGAAACTGCGTTTCACAGGCCTTTGGAAGACATGTTCCCGGTAGGCCGTAAGAGCACTGTGCAGAGCGAGTTGTTTCTTAGCTTCCCAAAGAGCTGGAAGCAAGCTGCTGTGGGGCCCAACTCGCCCTTTGGAAAGAAGCCTGCACGTTGTGCCTTTCAGCTCTAGGGCAAAGTAGCACACCCAGAGCAGAAGTCCTACTTCAGCCAGATCAGGCCTGCAAAGAAACTGCGTTTCACAGGCCTTTGGAAGAGATGTTCCCGGTAGGCTGTAAGAGCACTGTGCAGAGCGAGTTGTTTCTTAGCTTCCCAAAGAGCTGGAAGCAAGATGCTGTGGGGCCCAACTCGCCCTTTGGAAAGAAGCCTGCACGTTGTGCCTTTCAGCTCTAGGGCAAAGTAGCACACCCAGAGCAGAAGTCCTACTTCAGCCAGATCAGGCCTGCAAAGAAACTGCGTTTCACAGGCCTTTGGAAGAGATGTTTCCGGTAGGCTGTAAGAGCACTGTGCAGAGCGAGTTGTTTCTTAGATTCCCAAAGAGCTAGAAGCAAGATGCTTTGGGGCCCAACTCGCCCTTTGGAAAGAAGCCTGCACGTTGTGCCTTTCAGCTCTAGGGCAAAGTAGCACACCCAGAGAAGAAGTCCTACTTCAGCCAGATCAGGCCTGCAAAGAAACTGCGTTTCACAGGCCTTTGGAAGAGATGTTCCCGGTAGGCTGTAAGAGCACTGTGCAGAGCGAGTTGTTTCTTAGCTTCCCAAAGAGCTGGAAGCAAGATGCTGTGGGGCCCAACTCGCCCTTTGGAAAGAAGCCTGCCCGTTGTGCCTTTCAGCTCTAGGGCAAAGTAGCACACCCAGAGCAGAAGTCCTACTTCAGCCAGATCAGGCCTGCAAAGAAACTGCGTTTCACAGGCCTTTGGAAGAGATGTTCCCGGTAGGCTGTAAGAGCACTGTGCAGAGCGAGTTGTTTCTTAGATTCCCAAAGAGCTAGAAGCAAGATGCTGTGGGCCCAACTCGCCCTTTGGAAAGAAGCCTGCACGTTGTGCCTTTCAGCTCTAGGGCAAAGTAGCACACCCAGAGCAGAAGTCCCACTTCAGCCAGATCAGGCCTGCAAAGAATCTGCGTTTCACAGGCCTTTGGAAGAGATGTTTCCACTAGGCTGTAAGAGCACTGTGCAGAGCGAGTTGTTTCTTAGCTTCCCAAAGAGCTGGAAGCAAGCTGCTGTGGGGCCCAACTCGCCCTTTGGAAAGAAGCCTGCACGTTGTGCCTTTCAGCTCTAGGGCAAAGTAGCACACCCAGAGCAGAAGTCCTACTTCAGCCAGATCAGGCCTGCAAAGAAACTGCGTTTCACAGGCCTTTGGAAGACATGTTCCCGGTAGGCTGTAAGAGCACTGTGCAGAGCGAGTTGTTTCTTAGCTTCCCAAAGAGCTGGAAGCAAGCTGCTGTGGGGCCCAACTCGCCCTTTGGAAAGAAGCCTGCACGTTGTGCCTTTCAGCTCTAGGGCAAAGTAGCACACCCAGAGCAGAAGTCCTACTTCAGCCAGATCAGGCCTGCAAAGAAACTGCGTTTCCCAGGCCTTTGGAAGACATGTTCCCGGTAGGCTGTAAGAGCACTGTGCAGAGCGAGTTGTTTCTTAGCTTCCCAAAGAGCTGGAAGCAAGATGCTGTGGGGCCCATCTCGCCCTTTGGAAAGAAGCCTGCACGTTGTGCCGTTCAGCTCTAGGGCAATGTAGCACACCCAGAGCAGAAGTCCTACTTCAACCAGATCAGGAGTGCAAAGAAACTGCGTTTCACAGGCCATGGAAGAGATGTTCCCGGTAGGCTGTAAGAGCACTGTTCAGAGCGAGTTGTTTCTTAGCTTCCCAAAGAGCTGGAAGCAAGCTGCTGTGGGGCCCAACTCGCCCTTTGGAAAGAAGCCTGCACGTTGTGCCTTTCAGCTCTAGGGCAAAGTAGCACACCCAGAGCAGAAGTCCTACTTCAGCCAGATCACGCCTGAAAACAAACTGCGTTTCACAGCCCTTTGGAAGAGATGTTCCCAGTAGGCTGTAAGAGCACTGTGCAGAGCGAGTTGTTTCTTAGCTTCCCAAAGAGCTAGAAGCAAGATGCTGTGGGGCCCAACTCGCCCTTTGGAAAGAAGCCTGCACGTTGTGCCTTTCAGCTCTTGGGCAAAGTAGCACACCCAGAGCAGAAGTCCTACTTCAGCCAGATCAGGCCTGCAAAGAAACTGCGTTTCACAGGCCTTTAGAAGACATGTTCCCGGTAGGCTGTAAGAGCACTGTGCAGAGCGAGATGTTTCTTAGCTTCCCAAAGAGCTGGAAGCAAGATGCTGTGGGGCCCAACTCGCCCTTTGGAAAGAAGCCTGCACGTTGTGCCTTTCTGCTCTAGGTCAATGTAGCACACCCAGAGCAGGAGTCCTACTTCAGCCAGATCAGGCCTGCAAAGAAACTGCGTTTCACAGACCTTTGGAAGAGATGTTCCCGGTAGGCTGTAAGAGCACTGTGCAGAGCGAGTTGTTTCTTAGCTTCCCAAAGAGCTGGAAGCAAGATGCTGTGGGGCCCAACTCGCCCTTTGGAAAGAAGCCTGCACGTTGTGCCTTTCAGCTCTAGGGCAATGCCGCACACTCAGAGCAGAAGTTCTACTTCAAGCAGATCACGCCTGCAAAGAAGCTGCGTTTCACATGCCTTTGGAAGAGATGTTCCCGGTAGGCTGTAAGAGCACTATGCAGAGCGAGTTGTTTCTTAGCTTCCCAAAGAGCTGGAAGCAAGCTGCTGTGGGGCCAAACTCGCCCTTTGGAAAGAAGCCTGCACGTTGTGCCTTTCAGCTCTAGGGCAATGTAGCACACCCAGAGCAGAAGTCCTACTTCAGCCAGATCAGGCCTGCAAAGAAACTGCGTTTCACAGGCCTTTGGAAGAGATGTTCCCGGTAGGCTGTAAGAGCACTGTGCAGAGCGAGTTGTTTCTTAGCTTCCCAAAGAGCTGGAAGCAAGATGCTGTGGGGCCCAACTCGCCCTTTGGAAAGAAGCCTGCACGTTGTGCCTTTCAGCTCTATGGCAATGTAGCACACCCAGAGCAGAAGTCCTACTTCAGCCAGATCAGGCCTGCAAAGAAACTGCGTTTCACAGGCCTTTGGAAGAGATGTTCCCGGTAGGCTGTAAGAGCACTGTGCAGAGCGAGTTGTTTCTTAGCTTCCCAAAGAGCTGGAAGCAAGCTGCTGTGGGGCCCAACTCGCCCTTTGGAAAGAAGCCTGCACGTTGTGCCTTTCAGCTCTAGGGCAAAGTAGCACACCCAGAGCAGAAGTCCTACTTCAGCCAGATCAGGCCTGCAAAGAAACTGCGTTTCACAGGCCTTTGGAAGACGTGTTCCCGGTAGGCTGTAAGAGCACTGTGCAGAGCGAGTTGTTTCTTAGCTTCCCAAAGAGCTGGAAGCAAGCTGCTGTGGGGCCCAACTCGCCCTTTGGAAAGAAGCCTGCACGTTGTGCCTTTCAGCTCTAGGGCAAAGTAGCACACCCAGAGCAGAAGTCCTACTTCAGCCAGATCAGGCCTGCAAAGAAACTGCGTTTCACAGGCCTTTGGAAGACATGTTCCCGGTAGGCCGTAAGATCACTGTGCAGAGCGAGTTGTTTCTTAGCTTCCCAAAGAGCTGGAAGCAAGCTGCTGTGGGGCCCAACTCGCCCTTTGGAAAGAAGCCTGCACGTTGTGCCTTTCAGCTCTAGGGCAAAGTAGCACACCCAGAGCAGAAGTCCTACTTCAGCCAGATCAGGCCTGCAAAGAAACTGCGTTTCACAGGCCTTTGGAAGACATGTTCCCGGTAGGCCGTAAGAGCACTGTGCAGAGCGAGTTGTTTCTTAGCTTCCCAAAGAGCTGGAAGCAAGCTGCTGTGGGGCCCAACTCGCCCTTTGGAAAGAAGCCTGCACGTTGTGCCTTTCAGCTCTAGGGCAAAGTAGCACACCCAGAGCAGAAGTCCTACTTCAGCCAGATCAGGCCTGCAAAGAAACTGCGTTTCACAGGCCTTTGGAAGAGATGTTCCCGGTAGGCTGTAAGAGCACTGTGCAGAGCGAGTTGTTTCTTAGCTTCCCAAAGAGCTGGAAGCAAGATGCTGTGGGGCCCAACTCGCCCTTTGGAAAGAAGCCTGCACGTTGTGCCTTTCAGCTCTAGGGCAAAGTAGCACACCCAGAGCAGAAGTCCTACTTCAGCCAGATCAGGCCTGCAAACAAACTGCGTTTCACAGGCCTTTGGAAGAGATGTTCCCGGTAGGCTGTAAGAGCACTGTGCAGAGCGAGTTGTTTCTTAGATTCCCAAAGAGCTAGAAGCAAGATGCTGTGGGGCCCAACTCGCCCTTTGGAAAGAAGCCTGCACGTTGTGCCTTTCAGCTCTAGGGCAAAGTAGCACACCCAGAGCAGAAGTCCTACTTCAGCCAGATCAGGCCTGCAAAGAAACTGCGTTTCACAGGCCTTTGGAAGAGATGTTCCCGGTAGGCTGTAAGAGCACTGTGCAGAGCGAGTTGTTTCTTAGCTTCCCAAAGAGCTGGAAGCAAGATGCTGTGGGGCCCAACTCGCCCTTTGGAAAGAAGCCTGCACGTTGTGCCTTTCAGCTCTAGGGCAAACTAGCACACCCAGAGCAGAAGTCCTACTTCAGCCAGATCAGGCCTGCAAAGAAACTGCGTTTCACAGGCCTTTGGAAGAGATGTTCCCGGTAGGCTGTAAGAGCACTGTGCAGAGCGAGTTGTTTCTTAGCTTCCCAAAGAGCTGGAAGCAAGCTGCTGTGGGGCCCAACTCGCCCTTTGGAAAGAAGCCTGCACGTTGTGCCTTTCAGCTCTAGGGCAAAGTAGCACACCCAGAGCAGAAGTCCTACTTCAGCCACATCAGGCCTGCAAAGAATCTGCGTTTCACAGGCCTTTGGAAGAGATGTTCCCACTAGGCTGTAAGAGCACTGTGCAGAGGGAGTAGTTTCTTAGCTTCCCAAAGAGCTGGAAGCAAGATGCTGTGGGGCCCAACTCGCCCTTTGGAAAGAAGCCTGCACGTTGTGCCTTTCAGCTCTAGGGCAAAGTAGCACACCCAGAGCAGAAGTCCTACTTCAGCCAGATCAGGCCTGCAAAGAAACTGCGTTTCACAGGCCTTTGGAAGAGATGTTCCCGGTAGGCTGTAAGAGCACTGTGCAGAGCGAGTTGTTTCTTAGCTTCCCAAAGAGCTGGAAGCAAGATGCTGTGGGGCCCAACTCGCCCTTTGGAAAGAAGCCTGCACGTTGTGCCTTTCAGCTCTAGGGCAAAGTAGCACACCCAGAGCAGAAGTCCTACTTCAGCCAGATCAGGCCTGCAAAGAAACTGCGTTTCCCAGGCCTTTGGAAGACATGTTCCCGGTAGGCTGTAAGAGCACTGTGCAGAGCGAGTTGTTTCTTAGCTTCCCAAAGAGCTGGAAGCAAGATGCTGTGGGGCCCATCTCGCCCTTTGGAAAGAAGCCTGCACGTTGTGCCTTTCAGCTCTAGGGCAATGTAGCACACCCAGAGCAGAAGTCCTACTTCAACCAGATCAGGAGTGCAAAGAAACTGCGTTTCACAGGCCATGGAAGAGATGTTCCCGGTAGGCTGTAAGAGCACTGTGCAGAGCGAGTTGTTTCTTAGCTTCCCAAAGAGCTGGAAGCAAGATGCTTTGGGGACCAACTCGCCCTTTGGAAAGTTGCCTGCACGTTGTGCCTTTCAGCTGTAGGGCAAAGTAGCACACCCAGAGCAGAAGTCCTACTTCAGCCAGATCAGGCCTGCAAAGAAACTGCGTTTCACAGGCCTTTGGAAGAGATGTTCCCGGTAGGCTGTAAGAGCACTGTGCAGAGCGAGTTGTTTCTTAGCTTCCCAAAGATCTGGAAGCATGATGCTGTGGGGCCCAACTCGCCCTTTGGAAAGAAGCCTGCACGTTGTGCCTTTCAGCTCTAGGGCAAAGTAGCACACCCAGAGCAGAAGTCCTACTTCAGCCAGATCAGGCCTGCAAAGAAACTGCGTTTCACAGGCCTTTGGAAGACATGTTCCCGGTAGGCTGTAAGAGCACTGTGCAGAGCGAGTTGTTTCTTAGCTTCCCAAAGAGCTGGAAGCAAGATGCTGTGGGGCCTAACTCGCCCTTTGGAAAGAAGCCTGCATGTTGTGCCTTTCAGCTCTAGGGCAAAGTAGCACACCCAGAGCAGAAGTCCTACTTCAGCCAGATCAGGCCTG
Source organism: Equus caballus (assembly GCF_041296265.1). Taxonomy (NCBI): domain Eukaryota; kingdom Metazoa; phylum Chordata; class Mammalia; order Perissodactyla; family Equidae; genus Equus; species Equus caballus. Next base: position 73,241,269 of record NC_091684.1, read on the forward strand.
CAAAGAAACTTCGTTTCACAGGCCTTTGGAAGAGATGTTCCCGGTAGGCTGTAAGAGCACTGTGCAGAGCGAGTTGTTTCTTAGCTTGCCAAAAGGCTGGAAGCAAGATGCTGTGCGGCCAACTCGCCCTTTGGAAAGAAGCCTGCACGTTGTGCCTTTCAGCTCTAGGGCAAAGTAGCACCCCAGAGCAGAAGTCCTACTTCAGCCAGATCAGGCCTGCAAAGAAACTGCATTTCACAGGCCTTTGGAAGAGATGTTCCCACTAGGCTGTAAGAGCACTGTGCAGAGCGAGTTGTTTCTTAGCTTCCCAAAGAGCTGGAAGCAAGATGCTGTGGGGCCCAACTCGCCCTTTGGAAAGAAGCCTGCACGTTGTGCCTTTCAGCTCTAGGGCAATGTAGCACACCCAGAGCAGAAGTCCCACTTCAGCCAGATCAGGCCTGCAAAGAAACTGCGTTTCACAGGCCTTTGGAAGAGATGTTCCCACTAGGCTGTAAGAGCACTGTGCAGAGCGAGTTGTTTCTTAGCTTCCCAAAGAGCTGGAAGCAAGATGCTGTGGGGCCCATCTCGCCCTTTGGAAAGAAGCCTGCACGTTGTGCCTTTCAGCTCTAGGGCAATGTAGCACACCCAGAGCAGAAGTCCTACTTCAACCAGATCAGGAGTGCAAAGAAACTGCGTTTCACAGGCCATGGAAGAGATGTTCCCGGTAGGCTGTAAGAGCACTGTGCAGAGCGAGTTGTTTCTTAGCTTCCCAAAGAGCTGGAAGCAAGATGCTTTGGGGACCAACTCGCCCTTTGGAAAGTTGCCTGCACGTTGTGCCTTTCAGCTGTAGGGCAAAGTAGCACACCCAGAGCAGAAGTCCTACTTCAGCCAGATCAGGCCTGCAAAGAAACTGCGTTTCACAGGCCTTTGGAAGAGATGTTCCCGGTAGGCTGTAAGAGCACTGTGCAGAGCGAGTTGTTTCTTAGCTTCCCAAAGATCTGGAAGCATGATGCTGTGGGGCCCAACTCGCCCTTTGGAAAGAAGCCTGCACGTTGTGCCTTTCAGCTCTAGGGCAAAGTAGCACACCCAGAGCAGAAGTCCTACTTCAGCCAGATCAGGCCTGCAAAGAAACTGCGTTTCACAGGCCTTTGGAAGACATGTTCCCGGTAGGCTGTAAGAGCACTGTGCAGAGCGAGTTGTTTCTTAGCTTCCCAAAGAGCTGGAAGCAAGATGCTGTGGGGCCTAACTCGCCCTTTGGAAAGAAGCCTGCATGTTGTGCCTTTCAGCTCTAGGGCAAAGTAGCACACCCAGAGCAGAAGTCCTACTTCAGCCAGATCAGGCCTGCAAAGAAACTTCGTTTCACAGGCCTTTGGAAGAGATGTTCCCGGTAGGCTGTAAGAGCACTGTGCAGAGCGAGTTGTTTCTTAGCTTGCCAAAAGGCTGGAAGCAAGATGCTGTGCGGCCAACTCGCCCTTTGGAAAGAAGCCTGCACGTTGTGCCTTTCAGCTCTAGGGCAAAGTAGCACCCCAGAGCAGAAGTCCTACTTCAGCCAGATCAGGCCTGCAAAGAAACTGCATTTCACAGGCCTTTGGAAGAGATGTTCCCACTAGGCTGTAAGAGCACTGTGCAGAGCGAGTTGTTTCTTAGCTTCCCAAAGAGCTGGAAGCAAGATGCTGTGGGGCCCAACTCGCCCTTTGGAAAGAAGCCTGCACGTTGTGCCTTTCAGCTCTAGGGCAATGTAGCACACCCAGAGCAGAAGTCCCACTTCAGCCAGATCAGGCCTGCAAAGAAACTGCGTTTCACAGGCCTTTGGAAGAGATGTTCCCACTAGGCTGTAAGAGCACTGTGCAGAGCGAGTTGTTTCTTAGCTTCCCAAAGAGCTGGAAGCAAGCTGCTGTGGGGCCCAACTCGCCCTTTGGAAAGAAGCCTGCACGTTGTGCCTTTCAGCTCTAGGGCAAAGTAGCACACCCAGAGCAGAAGTCCTACTTCAGCCAGATCAGGCCTGCAAAGAAACTGCGTTTCACAGGCCTTTGGAAGAGATGTTCCCGGTAGGCTGTAAGAGCACTGTGCAGAGCGAGTTGTTTCTTAGCTTCCCAAAGAGCTGGAAGCAAGATGCTGTGGGGCCTAACTCGCCCTTTGGAAAGAATCCTGCATGTTGTGCCTTTCAGCTCTAGGGCAAAGTAGCACACCCAGAGCAGAAGTCCTACTTCAGCCAGATCAGGCCTGCAAAGAAACTTCGTTTCACAGGCCTTTGGAAGAGATGTTCCCGGTAGGCTGTAAGAGCACTGTGCAGAGCGAGTTGTTTCTTAGCTTCCCAAAGAGCTGGAAGCAAGATGCTGTGCGGCCAACTCGCCCTTTGGAAAGAAGCCTGCACGTTGTGCCTTTCAGCTCTAGGGCAAAGTAGCACCCCAGAGCAGAAGTCCTACTTCAGCCAGATCAGGCCTGCAAAGAAACTGCGTTTCGCAGGCCTTTGGAATAGATGTTCCTCGTAGGCTGTAAGAGCACTGTGCAGAGCGAGTTGTTTCTTAGCTTCCCAAAGAGCTGGAAGCAAGCTGCTGTGGGGCCCAACTCGCCCTTTGGAAAGAAGCCTGCACGTTGTGCCTTTCAGCTCTAGGGCAAAGTAGCACACCCAGAGCAGAAGTCCTACTTCAGCCAGATCAGGCCTGCAAAGAAACTGCGTTTCACAGGCCTTTGGAAGAGATGTTCCCGGTAGGCTGTAAGAGCACTGTGCAGAGCGAGTTGTTTCTTAGCTTCCCAAAGAGCTGGAAGCAAGATGCTGTGGGGCCCAACTCGCCCTGTGGAAAGAAGCCTGCACGTTGTGCCTTTCAGCTCTAGGGCAAAGTAGCACACCCGGAGCAGAAGTCCAACTTCAGCCAGATCAGGCCTGCAAAGAAACTGGGTTTCACAGGCCTTTGGAAGAGATGTTCCCGGTAGGCTGTATGAGCACTGTGCAGAGCGAGTTGTTTCTTAGCTTCCCAAAGAGCTAGAAGCAAGATGCTGTGGGGCCCAACTCGCCCTTTGGAAAGAAGCCTGCACGTTGTGCCTTTGAGCTCTAGGGCAAAGTAGGACACCCAGAGCAGAAGTTCTACTTCAACCAGATCAGGCCTGCAAAGAAACTACGTTTCACAGGCCTTTGGAAGAGATGTTCCCGGTAGGCTGTAAGAGCACTGTGCAGAGCGAGTTGTTTCTTAGCTTCCCAAAGAGCTGGAAGCAATATGCTGTGGGGCCCAACTCGCCATTTGGAAAGAAGCCTGCACGTTGTGCCTTTCAGCTCTATGGCAATGTAGCACACCCAGAGCAGAAGTCCTACTTCAGCCAGATCAGGCCTGCAAAGAAACTGCTTTTCACAGGCCTTTGGAAGAGATGTTCCCGGTAGGCTGTAAGAGCACTGTGCAGAGCGAGTTGTTTCTTAGCTTCCCAAAGAGCTGGAAGCAAGATGCTGTGGGGCCCAGCTCGCCCTTTGGAAAGACGCCTGCACGTTGTGCCTTTCAGCTCTAGGGCAATGCCGCACACTCAGAGCAGAAGTTCTACTTCAAGCAGATCACGCCTGCAAAGAAGCTGCGTTTCACGTGCCATTGGAAGAGATGTTCCCGGTAGGCTGTAAGAGCACTATGCAGAGCGAGTTGTTTCTTAGCTTTCCAAAGAGCTGGAAGCAAGATGCTGTGGGGCCCAACTCGCCCTTTGGAAAGAAGCCTGCACGTTGTGCCTTTCAGCTCTAGTGCAATGTAGCACACCCAGAGCAGAAGTCTTACTTCAGCCAGATCAGGCCTGCAAACAAACTGCGTTTCTCAGGCCTTTGGAAGAGATGTTCCCGGTAGGCTGTAAGAGCACTGTGCAGAGCGAGTTGTTTCTTAGCTTCCCAAAGAGCTGGAAACAAGATGCTGTGGGGCCCAACTCGCCCTTTGGAAAGAAGCCTGCTCGTTGTGCCTTTCAGCTCTAGGGCAAAGTAGCACACCCAGAGCAGAAGTCCTACTTCAGCCAGATCAGGCCTGCAAAGAAACTGCGTTTCACAGGCCTTTGGAAGACATGTTCCCGGTAGGCTGTAAGAGCACTGTGCAGAGCGAGTTGTTTCTTAGCTTCCCAAAGAGCTGGAAGCAAGCTGCTGTGGGGCCCAACTCGCCCTTTGGAAAGAAGCCTGCACGTTGTGCCTTTCAGCTCTAGGGCAAAGTAGCACACCCAGAGCAGAAGTCCTACTTCAGCCAGATCAGGCCTGCAAACAAACTGCGTTTCACAGGCCTTTGGAAGAGATGTTCCCACTAGGCTGTAAGAGCACTGTGCAGAGCGAGTTGTTTCTTAGCTTCCCAAGGAGCTAGAAGCAAGATGCTGTGGGGCCCAACTCGCCCTTTGGAAAGAAGCCTGCACGATGTGCCTTTCAGCTCTAGGGCAAAGTAGCACACCCAGAGCAGAAGTCCTACTTCAGCCAGATCAGGCCTGCAAAGAAACTGCGTTTCACAGGCCTTTAGAAGACATGTTCCCGGTAGGCTGTAAGAGCACTGTGCAGAGCGAGATGTTTCTTAGCTTCCCAAAGAGCTGGAAGCAAGATGCTGTGGGGCCCAACTCGCCCTTTGGAAAGAAGCCTGCACGTTGTGCCTTTCTGCTCTAGGGCAATGTAGCACACCCAGAGCAGGAGTCCTACTTCAGCCAGATCAGGCCTGCAAAGAAACTGCGTTTCACAGGCCTTTGGAAGAGATGTTCCCGGTAGGCTGTAAGAGCACTGTGCAGAGCGAGTTGTTTCTTAGCTTCCCAAAGAGCTGGAAGCAAGATGCTGTTGGGCCCAACTCGCCCTTTGGAAAGAAGCCTGCACGTTGTGCCTTTCAGCTCTAGGGCAATGCCGCACACTCAGAGCAGAAGTTCGACTTCAAGCAGATCACGCCTGCAAAGAAGCTGCATTTCACATGCCTTTGGAAGAGATGTTCCCGGTAGGCTGTAAGAGCACTATGCAGAGCGAGTTGTTTCTTAGCTTCCCAAAGAGCTGGAAGCAAGATGCTGTGGGGCCCAACTCGCCCTTTGGAAAGAAGCCTGCACGTTGTGCCTTTCAGCTCTAGGGCAATGTAGCACACCCAGAGCAGAAGTCTTACTTCAGCCAGATCAGGCCTGCAAAGAAACTGCATTTCTCAGGCCTTTGGAAGAGATGTTCCCGGTAGGCTGTAAGAGCACTGTGAAGAGCGAGTTGTTTCTTAGCTTCCCAAAGAGCTGGAAGCAAGATGCTGTGGGGCCCAACTCGCCCTTTGGAAAGAAGCCTGCACGTTGTGCCTTTCAGCTCTAGGGCAATGTAGCACACCCAGAGCAGGAGTCCTACTTCAGCCAGATCAGGCCTGCAAAGAAACTGCGTTTCACAGGCCTTTGGAAGAGATTTTCCCGGTAGGCTGTAAGAGCACTGTGCAGAGCGAGTTGTTTCTTAGCTTCCCAAAGAGCTGGAAGCAAGCTGCTGTGGGGCCCAACTCGCCCTTTGGAAAGAAGCCTGCACGTTGTGCCTTTCAGCTCTAGGGCAAAGTAGCACACCCAGAGCAGAAGTCCTACTTCAGCCAGATCAGGCCTGCAAACAAACTGCGTTTCACAGGCCTTTGGAAGAGATGTTCCCACTAGGCTGTAAGAGCACTGTGCAGAGCGAGTTGTTTCTTAGCTTCCCAAAGAGCTAGAAGCAAGATGCTGTGGGGCCCAACTCGCCCTTTGGAAAGAAGCCTGCACGTTGTGCCTTTCAGCTCTAGGGCAAAGTAGCACACCCAGAGCAGAAGTCCTACTTCAGCCAGATCAGGCCTGCAAAGAAACTGCGTTTCACAGGCCTTTAGAAGACATGTTCCCGGTAGGCTGTAAGAGCACTGTGCAGGGCGAGATGTTTCTTAGCTTCCCAAAGAGCTGGAAGCAAGATGCTGTGGGGCCCAACTCGCCCTTTGGAAAGAAGCCTGCACGTTGTGCCTTTCTGCTCTAGGGCAATGTAGCACACCCACAGCAGGAGTCCTACTTCAGCCAGATCAGGCCTGCAAAGAAACTGCGTTTCACAGGCCTTTGGAAGAGATGTTCCCGGTAGGCTGTAAGAACACTGTGCAGAGCGAGTTGTTTCTTAGCTTCCCAAAGAGCTGGAAGCAAGATGCTGTTGGGCCCAACTCGCCCTTTGGAAAGAAGCCTGCACGTTGTGCCTTTCAGCTCTAGGGCAATGCCGCACACTCAGAGCAGAAGTTCGACTTCAAGCAGATCACGCCTGCAAAGAAGCTGCGTTTCACATGCCTTTGGAAGAGATGTTCCCGGTAGGCTGTAAGAGCACTATGCAGAGCGAGTTGTTTCTTAGCTTCCCAAAGAGCTGGAAGCAAGATGCTGTGGGGCCCAACTCGCCCTTTGGAAAGAAGCCTGCACGTTGTGCCTTTCAGCTCTAGGGCAATGTAGCACACCCAGAGCAGAAGTCTTACTTCAGCCAGATCAGGCCTGCAAAGAAACTGCATTTCTCAGGCCTTTGGAAGAGATGTTCCCTGTAGGCTGTAAGAGCACTGTGCAGAGCGAGTTGTTTCTTAGCTTCCCAAAGAGCTGGAAGCAAGATGCTGTGGGGCCCAACTCGCCCTTTGGAAAGAAGCCTGCACGTTGTGCCATTCAGCTCTAGGGCAATGTAGCACACCCAGAGCAGGAGTCCTACTTCAGCCAGATCAGGCCTGCAAAGAAACTGCGTTTCACAGGCCTTTGGAAGAGATTTTCCCGGTAGGCTGTAAGAGCAATGTGCAGAGCGAGTTGTTTCTTAGCTTCCCAAAGAGCTGGAAGCAAGATGCTGTGGGGCCCAACTCGCCCTTTGGAAAGAAGCCTGCACGTTGTGCCTTTCAGCTCTAGGGCAAAGTAGCACACCCAGAGCAGAAGTCCTACTTCAGCCAGATCAGGCCTGCAAAGAAACTGCGTTTCACAGGCCTTTGGAAGAGATGTTCCCTGTAGGCTGTAAGAGCACTGTGCAGAGCGAGTTGTTTCTTAGCTTCCCAAAGAGCTGGAAGCAAGATGCTGTGGGGCCCAACTCGCCCTTTGGAAAGAAGCCTGCACGTTGTGCCTTTCAGCTCTAGGGCAATGTAGCACACCCAGAGCAGGAGTCCTACTTCAGCCAGATCAGGCCTGCAAAGAAACTGCGTTTCACAGGCCTTTGGAAGAGATTTTCCCGGTAGGCTGTAAGAGCAATGTGCAGAGCGAGTTGTTTCTTAGCTTCCCAAAGAGCTGGAAGCAAGATGCTGTGGGGCCCAACTCGCCCTTTGGAAAGAAGCCTGCACGTTGTGCCTTTCAGCTCTAGGGCAAAGTAGCACACCCAGAGCAGAAGTCCTACTTCAGCCAGATCAGGCCTGCAAAGAAACTGCGTTTCACAGGTCTTTGGAAGAGATGTTCCCGGTAGGCTGTAAGAGCACTGTGCAGAGCGAGTTGTTTCTTAGCTTCCCAAAGAGCTGGAAGCAAGCTGCTGTGGGGCCCAACTCGCCCTTTGGAAAGAAGCCTGCACGTTGTGCCTTTCTGCTCTAGGGCAATGTAGCACACCCACAGCAGGAGTCCTACTTCAGCCAGATCAGGCCTGCAAAGAAACTGCGTTTCACAGGCCTTTGGAAGAGATGTTCCCGGTAGGCTGTAAGAGCACTGTGCAGAGCGAGTTGTTTCTTAGCTTCCCAAAGAGCTGGAAGCAAGATGCTGTTGGGCCCAACTCGCCCTTTGGAAAGAAGCCTGCACGTTGTGCCTTTCAGCTCTAGGGCAATGCTGCACACTCAGAGCAGAAGTTCGACTTCAAGCAGATCACGCCTGCAAAGAAGCTGCGTTTCACATGCCTTTGGAAGAGATGTTCCCGGTAGGCTGTAAGAGCACTATGCAGAGCGAGTTGTTTCTTAGCTTCCCAAAGAGCTGGAAGCAAGATGCTGTGGGGCCCAACTCGCCCTTTGGAAAGAAGCCTGCACGTTGTGCCTTTCAGCTCTAGGGCAATGTAGCACACCCAGAGCAGAAGTATTACTTCAGCCAGATCAGGCCTGCAAAGAAACTGCATTTCTCAGGCCTTTGGAAGAGATGTTCCCTGTAGGCTGTAAGAGCACTGTGCAGAGCGAGTTGTTTCTTAGCTTCCCAAAGAGCTGGAAGCAAGATGCTGTGGGGCCCAACTCGCCCTTTGGAAAGAAGCCTGCACGTTGTGCCTTTCAGCTCTAGGGCAATGTAGCACACCCAGAGCAGGAGTCCTACTTCAGCCAGATCAGGCCTGCAAAGAAACTGCGTTTCACAGGCCTTTGGAAGAGATTTTCCCGGTAGGCTGTAAGAGCAATGTGCAGAGCGAGTTGTTTCTTAGCTTCCCAAAGAGCTGGAAGCAAGATGCTGTGGGGCCCAACTCGCCCTTTGGAAAGAAGCCTGCACGTTGTGCCTTTCAGCTCTAGGGCAAAGTAGCACACCCAGAGCAGAAGTCCTACTTCAGCCAGATCAGGCCTGCAAAGAAACTGCGTTTCACAGGTCTTTGGAAGAGATGTTCCCGGTAGGCTGTAAGAGCACTGTGCAGAGCGAGTTGTTTCTTAGCTTCCCAAAGAGCTGGAAGCAAGCTGCTGTGGGGCCCAACTCGCCCTTTGGAAAGAAGCCTGCACGTTGTGCCTTTCTGCTCTAGGGCAATGTAGCACACCCACAGCAGGAGTCCTACTTCAGCCAGATCAGGCCTGCAAAGAAACTGCGTTTCCCAGGCCTTTGGAAGAGATGTTCCCGGTAGGCTGTAAGAGCACTGTGCAGAGCGAGTTGTTTCTTAGCTTCCCAAAGAGCTGGAAGCAAGATGCTGTGGGGCCCAACTCGCCCTTTGGAAAGAAGCCTGCACCTTGTGCCTTTCAGCTCTAGGGCAAAGTAGCACACCCAGAGCAGAAGTCCTACTTCAGCCAGATCAGGCCTGCAAAGAAACTGCGTTTCACAGGCCTTTGGAAGAGATGTTCCCGGTAGGCTGTAAGAGCACTGTGCAGAGCGAGTTGTTTCTTAGCTTCCCAAAGAGCTGGAAGCAAGATGCTGTGGGGCCCAACTCGCCCTTTGGAAAGAAGCCTGCACGTTGTGCCTTTCAGCTCTAGGACAATGTAGCACACCCAGAGCAGAAGTCGTACTTCAGCCAGATCAGGCCTGCAAAGAAACTGCGTTTCACAGGCCTTTGGAAGAGATGTTCCCGGTAGGCTGTAAGAGCACTGTGCAGAGCGAGTTGTTTCTTAGCTTCCCAAAGAGCTGGAAGCAAGATGCTGTGGGGCCCAACTCGCCCTTTGGAAAGAAGCCTGCACGTTGTGCCTTTCAGCTCTAGGGCAAAGTAGCACACCCAGAGCAGAAGTCCTACTTCAGCCAGATCAGGGCTGCAAAGAAACTGCGTTTCACAGGCCTTTGGAAGAGATGTTCCCGGTAGGCTGTAAGAGCACTGTGCAGAGCGAGTTGTTTCTTTGCTTCCCAAAGAGCTGGAAGCAAGATGCTGTGCGGCCCAACTCGCCCTTTGGAAAGAAGCCTGCACGTTGTGCCTTTCAGCTCTAGGGCAAAGTAGCACACCCAGAGCAGAAGTCCTACTTCAGCCAGATCAGGCCTGCAAAGAAACTGCGTTTCACAGGCCTTTGGAAGACATGTTCCCGGTAGGCTGTAAGAGCACTGTGCAGAGCGAGTTGTTTCTTAGCTTCCCAAAGAGCTGGAAGCAAGCTGCTGTGGGGCCCAACTCGCCCTTTGGAAAGAAGCCTGCACGTTGTGCCTTTCAGCTCTAGGGCAAAGTAGCACACCCAGAGCAGAAGTCCTACTTCAGCCAGATCAGGCCTGCAAAGAAACTGCGTTTCACAGGCCTTTGGAAGAGATGTTCCCGGTAGGCTGTAAGAGCACTGTGCAGAGCGAGTTGTTTCTTAGCTTCCCAAAGAGCTGGAAGCAAGCTGCTGTGGGGCCCAACTCGCCCTTTGGAAAGAAGCCTGCACGTTGTGCCTTTCAGCTCTAGGGCAAAGTAGCACACCCAGAGCAGAAGTCCTACTTCAGCCAGATCAGGCCTGCAAAGAAACTGCGTTTCACAGGCCTTTGGAAGAGATGTTCCCGGTAGGCCGTAAGAGCACTGTGCAGAGCGAGTTGTTTCTTAGCTTCCCAAAGAGCTGGAAGCAAGCTGCTGTGGGGCCCAACTCGCCCTTTGGAAAGAAGCCTGCACGTTGTGCCTTTCAGCTCTAGGGCAAAGTAGCACACCCAGAGCAGAAGTCCTACTTCAGCCAGATCAGGCCTGCAAAGAAACTGCGTTTCACAGGCCTTTGGAAGAGATGTTCCCGGTAGGCCGTAAGAGCACTGTGCAGAGCGAGTTGTTTCTTAGCTTCCCAAAGAGCTGGAAGCAAGCTGCTGTGGGGCCCAACTCGCCCTTTGGAAAGAAGCCTGCACGTTGTGCCCTTCAGCTCTAGGGCAAAGTAGCACACCCAGAGCAGAAGTCCTACTTCAGCCAGATCAGGCCTGCAAAGAAACTGCGTTTCACAGGCCTTTGGAAGAGATGTTCCCGGTAGGCTGTAGAACACTGTGCAGAGCGAGTTGTTTCTTAGCTTCCCAAAGAGCTGGAAGCAAGCTGCTGTGGGGCCCAACTCGCCCTTTGGAAAGAAGCCTGCACGTTGTGCCTTTCAGCTCTAGGGCAAAGTAGCACACCCAGAGCAGAAGTCCTACTTCAGCCAGATCAGGCCTGCAAAGAAACTGCGTTTCACAGGCCTTTGGAAGAGATGTTCCCGGTAGGCTGTAAGAGCACTGTGCAGAGCGAGTTGTTTCTTAGATTCCCAAAGAGCTAGAAGCAAGATGCTGTGGGGCCCAACTCGCCCTTTGGAAAGAAGCCTGCACGTTGTGCCTTTCAGCTCTAGGGCAAAGTAGCACACCCAGAGCAGAAGTCCTACTTCAGCCAGATCAGGCCTGCAAAGAAACTGCGTTTCACAGGCCTTTGGAAGAGATGTTCCCGGTAGGCTGTAAGAGCACTGTGCAGAGCGAGTTGTTTCTTAGCTTCCCAAAGAGCTGGAAACAAGATGCTGTGGGGCCCAACTCGCCCTTTGGAAAGAAGCCTGCACGTTGTGCCTTTCAGCTCTAGGGCAAACTAGCACACCCAGAGCAGGAGTCCTACTTCAGCCAGATCAGGCCTGCAAAGAAACTGCGTTTCCCAGGCCTTTGGAAGAGATGTTCCCGGTAGGCTGTAAGAGCACTGTGCAGAGCGAGTTGTTTCTTAGCTTCCCAAAGAGCTGGAAGCAAGATGCTGTGGGGCCCAACTCGCCCTTTGGAAAGAAGCCTGCACGTTGTGCCTTTCAGCTCTAGGGCAAAGTAGCACACCCAGAGCAGAAGTCCTACTTCAGCCAGATCAGGCCTGCAAAGAAACTGCGTTTCACAGGCCTTTGGAAGAGATGTTCCCACTAGGCTGTAAGAGCACTGTGCAGAGCGAGTTGTTTCTTAGCTTGCCAAAGAGCTGGAAGCAAGATGCTGTGCGGCCAACTCGCCCTTTGGAAAGAAGCCTGCACGTTGTGCCTTTCAGCTCTAGGGCAAAGTAGCACACCCAGAGCAGAAGTCCTACTTCAGCCAGATCAGGCCTGCAAAGAAACTGCGTTTCACAGGCCTTTAGAAGACATGTTCCCGGTAGGCTGTAAGAGCACTGTGCAGAGCGAGATGTTTCTTAGCTTCCCAAAGAGCTGGAAGCAAGATGCTGTGGGGCCCAACTCGCCCTTTGGAAAGAAGCCTGCACGTTGTGCCTTTCTGCTCTAGGGCAATGTAGCACACCCAGAGCAGGAGTCCTACTTCAGCCAGATCAGGCCTGCAAAGAAACTGCGTTTCACAGGCCTTTGGAAGAGATGTTCCCGGTAGGCTGTAAGAGCACTGTGCAGAGCGAGTTGTTTCTTAGCTTCCCAAAGAGCTGGAAGCAAGATGCTGTTGGGCCCAACTCGCCCTTTGGAAAGAAGCCTGCACGTTGTGCCTTTCAGCTCTAGGGCAATGCCGCACACTCAGAGCAGAAGTTCGACTTCAAGCAGATCACGCCTGCAAAGAAGCTGCGTTTCACATGCCTTTGGAAGAGATGTTCCCGGTAGGCTGTAAGAGCACTATGCAGAGCGAGTTGTTTCTTAGCTTCCCAAAGAGCTGGAAGCAAGATGCTGTGGGGCCCAACTCGCCCTTTTGAAAGAAGCCTGCACGTTGTGCCTTTCAGCTCTAGGGCAATGTAGCACACCCAGAGCAGAAGTCTTACTTCAGCCAGATCAGGCCTGCAAAGAAACTGCATTTCTCAGGCCTTTGGAAGAGATGTTCCCGGTAGGCTGTAAGAGCACTGTGCAGAGCGAGTTGTTTCTTAGCTTCCCAAAGAGCTGGAAGCAAGATGCTGTGGGGCCCAACTCGCCCTTTGGAAAGAAGCCTGCACGTTGTGCCTTTCAGCTCTAGGGCAATGTAGCACACCCAGAGCAGGAGTCCTACTTCAGCCAGATCAGGCCTGCAAAGAAACTGCGTTTCACAGGCCTTTGGAAGAGATTTTCCCGGTAGGCTGTAAGAGCAATGTGCAGAGCGAGTTGTTTCTTAGCTTCCCAAAGAGCTGGAAGCAAGATGCTGTGGGGCCCAACTCGCCCTTTGGAAAGAAGCCTGCACGTTGTGCCTTTCAGCTCTAGGGCAAAGTAGCACACCCAGAGCAGAAGTCCTACTTCAGCCAGATCAGGCCTGCAAAGAAACTGCGTTTCACAGGCCTTTGGAAGAGATGTTCCCGGTAGGCTGTAAGAGCACTGTGCAGAGCGAGTTGTTTCTTAGCTTCCCAAAGAGCTGGAAGCAAGATGCTGTGGGGCCCAACTCGCCCTTTGGAAAGAAGCCTGCACGTTGTGCCTTTCAGCTCTAGGACAATGTAGCACACCCAGAGCAGAAGTCGTACTTCAGCCAGATCAGGCCTGCAAAGAAACTGCGTTTCACAGGCCTTTGGAAGAGATGTTCCCGGTAGGCTGTAAGAGCACTGTGCAGAGCGAGTTGTTTCTTAGCTTCCCAAAGAGCTGGAAGCAAGCTGCTGTGGGCACCAACTCGCCCTTTGGAAAGAAGCCTGCACGTTGTGCCTTTCAGCTCTAGGGCAATGTAGCACACCCAGAGCAGAAGTCCTACTTCAGCTAGATCAGGCCTGCAAAGAAACTGCTTTTCACAGGCCTTTGGTAGAGATGTTCCCGGTAGGCTGTAAGAGCACTGTGCAGAGCGAGTTGTTTCTTAGCTTCCCAAAGAGCTGGAAGTAAGATGCTGTGGGGCCCAACTCGCCCTTTGGAAAGAAGCCTGCACGTTGTGCCTTTCAGCTCTAGGGCAAAGTAGCACACCCAGAGCAGAAGTCCTACTTCAGCCAGATCAGGCCTGCAAAGAAACTGCGTTTCACAGGCCTTTGGAAGAGATGTTCCCGGTAGGCTGTAAGAGCACTGTGCAGAGCGAGTTGTTTCTTAGCTTCCCAAAGAGCTGGAAGCAAGATGCTGTGGGGCCCAACTCGCCCTTTGGAAAGAAGCCTGCACGTTGTGCCTTTCAGCTCTAGGGCAAAGTAGCACACCCAGAGCAGAAGTCCTACTTCAGCCAGATCAGGCCTGCAAAGAAACTGCGTTTCACAGGCCTTTGGAAGAGATGTTCCCGGTAGGCTGTAAGAGCACTGTGCAGAGCGAGTTGTTTCTTAGCTTCCCAAAGAGCTGGAAGCAAGAGGCTGTGGGGCCCAACTCGCCCTTTGGAAAGAAGCCTGCACGTTGTGCCTTTCAGCTCTAGGGCAAAGTAGCACACCCAGAGCAGAAGTCCTACTTCAGCCAGATCTGTCCTGCAAAGAAACTGCGTTTGACAGGCCTTTGGAAGAGATGTTCCCGGTAGGCTGTAAGAGCACTGTGCAGAGCGAGTTGTTTCTTAGCTTCCCGAAGAGCTGGAAGCAAGATTCTTTAGGGCCTCTCTCCACTTTCGATACAAGGCAGGGCCTTGTGCATGGAAGCTCTAGGGCAATGTAGCACATGCAGAGCACAAGTTCTCCTTCAGCCAGATCAGGACTGCAAAGAAACTGCGTTTCACAGGCCTTTGTAAAGATGTTCCCGGAAGGCTGTAGGAGCACTGTGCAGAGCGAGTTGATTCTTAGCTTCACAAAAAGCTTTAAGCAAGATGCTGTGGAGTGTATCTCCGTCTTTGGAAATGATTCAGCAGCTTGTGCCTTGGAGCTCTAGGGCAATTAGCACACCCAGAGCAGAGTTTCTACTCCACCCATATCAGGCCTGCAAAAAACTGCGTTTCACAGCCCCTTTTACGATATGTTCCCGGTAGGCTGTAAGAGCACTGTGCACAGCGAGTTGTTTCTTAGCTTCCCATAGAGCTGGAAGCAAGATGCTTTAGGGCCTCTCTCCAGTTTGGATACAAGACTGGGCCTTGTGCATGGAAGCTCTAGGGTAATGTAGCACACCCAGAGCAGAAGTTCTACTTCAGACACATGACGCCTGCAAAAAAACTGCGTTTCACAGGCCTTTGTAAGAGATGTTCTCGGTAGGCTGTAAGAGCACTGTGCACAGCGAGTTTTTATCAGCTTCCCAAATCGCAGGAAGCAAGATTCTTTAGGGCCTCTCTCCAGGTGGATACAAGGTAGGGCCTTGTGCATGGAAGTTCTAGGGCAATGCAGCACACCCAGAGCAGAAGTTCTACTTCAGGCAGATCAGGCCTGCAAAGAAACTACTTTTCACGGGCCTTTGGAAGAGATGTTCCCGGTAGTCTGTAAGAGGAATGTGCAGAGCGAGTTGTTTCTCAGCTTCCCAAAGAGCTGGAAGCTAGATGCTGTGGGGCCCAACACGTCCTTTGGAAAGAAGCGTGCACGTTGTGCCTTTCAGCACTAGGCAATGTTGCACACCCAGAGCAGGAGTCCTACTTCAGCCAGATAAGGCCTGCAAAGAAACTGCGTTTCACAGGCCTTTGGAAGAGATGTTCCCGGTAGGCTGTAAGAGCACTGTGCAGAGCGAGTTGTTTCTTAGCTTCCCAAAGAGCTATAAGCAAGATGCTGTGGGGCCCAACTCGCCCTTGGAAAGAAGCCTGCATGTTGTGCCTTTCAGCTCTAGAGCAATGTAGCACACCAGGGGAGAAGTCCTACTTCAACCAGATAAGGCCTGCAAAGAAACTGCGTTTTACAGGCCATTGGAAGAGATGTTCCCACTAGGCTGTAAGAGCACTGTGCAGAGCGAGTTGTTTCTTAGCTTGCCAAAGAGCTGGAAGCAAGATGCTGTGCGGCCAACTCGCCCTTTGGAAAGAAGCCTGCACGTTGTGCCTTTCAGCTCTAGGGCAAAGTAGCACACCCAGAGCAGAAGTCCTACTTCAGCCTGATCAGGCCTGCAAAGAAACTGCGTTTCACAGGCCTTTAGAAGACATGTTCCCGGTAGGCTGTAAGAGCACTGTGCAGAGCGAGATGTTTCTTAGCTTCCCAAAGAGCTGGAAGCAAGATGCTGTGGGGCCCAACTCGCCCTTTGGAAAGAAGCCTGCACGTTGTGCCTTTCTGCTCTAGGGCAATGTAGCACACCCAGAGCAGGAGTCCTACTTCAGCCAGATCAGGCCTGCAAAGAAACTGCGTTTCACAGGCCTTTGGAAGAGATGTTCCCGGTAGGCTGTAAGAGCACTGTGCAGAGCGAGTTGTTTCTTAGCTTCCCAAAGAGCTGGAAGCAAGATGCTGTTGGGCCCAACTCGCCCTTTGGAAAGAAGCCTGCACGTTGTGCCGTTCAGCTCTAGGGCAATGCCGCACACTCAGAGCAGAAGTTCGACTTCAAGCAGATCACGCCTGCAAAGAAGCTGCGTTTCACATGCCTTTGGAAGAGATGTTCCCGGTAGGCTGTAAGAGCACTATGCAGAGCGAGTTGTTTCTTAGCTTCCCAAAGAGCTGGAAGCAAGATGCTGTGGGGCCCAACTCGCCCTTTGGAAATAAGCCTGCACGTTGTGCCTTTCAGCTCTAGGGCAATGTAGCACACCCAGAGCAGAAGTCTTACTTCAGCCAGATCAGGCCTGCAAAGAAACTGCATTTCTCAGGCCTTTGGAAGAGATGTTCCCGGTAGGCTGTAAGAGCACTGTGCAGAGCGAGTTGTTTCTTAGCTTCCCAAAGAGCTGGAAGCAAGATGCTGTGGGGCCCAACTCGCCCTTTGGAAAGAAGCCTGCACGTTGTGCCTTTCAGCTCTAGGGCAATGTAGCACACCCAGAGCAGGAGTCCTACTTCAGCCAGATCAGGCCTGCAAAGAAACTGCGTTTCACAGGCCTTTGGAAGAGATTTTCCCGGTAGGCTGTAAGAGCAATGTGCAGAGCGAGTTGTTTCTTATCTTCCCAAAGAGCTGGAAGCAAGATGCTGTGGGGCCCAACTCGCCCTTTGGAAAGAAGCCTGCACGTTGTGCCTTTCAGCTCTAGGGCAAAGTAGCACACCCAGAGCAGAAGTCCTACTTCAGCCAGATCAGGCCTGCAAAGAAACTGCGTTTCACAGGCCTTTGGAAGAGATGTTCCCGGTAGGCTGTAAGAGCACTGTGCAGAGCGAGTTGTTTCTTAGCTTCCCAAAGAGCTGGAAGCAAGATGCTGTGGGGCCCAACTCGCCCTTTGGAAAGAAGCCTGCACGTTGTGCCTTTCAGCTCTAGGACAATGTAGCACACCCAGAGCAGAAGTCCTACTTCTGCCAGATCAGGCCTGCAAAGAAACTGCGTTTCACAGGCCTTTGGAAGAGATGTTCCCGGTAGGCTGTAAGAGCACTGTGCAGAGCGAGTTGTTTCTTAGCTTCCCAAAGAGCTGGAAGCAAGCTGCTGTGGGCCCCAACTCGCCCTTTGGAAAGAAGCCTGCACGTTGTGCCTTTCAGCTCTAGGGCAATGTAGCACACCCAGAGCAGAAGTCCTACTTCAGCCAGATCAGGCCTGCAAAGAAACTGCTTTTCACAGGCCTTTGGTAGAGATGTTCCCGGTAGGCTGTAAGAGCACTGTGCAGAGCGAGTTGTTTCTTAGCTTCCCAAAGAGCTGGAAGTAAGATGCTGTGGGGCCCAACTCGCCCTTTGGAAAGAAGCCTGCACGTTTTGCCTTTCAGCTCTAGGGCAATGTAGCACACCCAGAGCAGAAGTCCTACTTCAGCCAGATCAGGCCTGCAAAGAAACTGCGTTTCACAGGCCTTTGGAAGAGATGTTCCCAGTAGGCTGTAAGAGCACTGTGCAGAGCGAGTTGTTTCTTAGCTTCCCAAAGAGCTGGAAGCAAGATGCTGTGGAGCCCAACTCGCCCTTTGGAAAGAAGCCTGCACGTTGTGCCTTTCAGGTCTAGGGCAAAGTAGCACACCCAGAGCAGAAGTCCTACTTCAGCCAGATCAGGCCTGCAAAGAAACTGCGTTTCACAGGCCTTTGGAAGAGATGTTCCCAGTAGGCTGTAAGAGCACTGTGCAGAGCGAGTTGTTTCTTAGCTTCCCAAAGAGCTGGAAGCAAGATGCTGTGGGGCCCAACTCGCCCTTTGGAAAGAAGCCTGCACGTTGTGCCTTTCAGCTCTAGGGCAAACTAGCACACCCAGAGCAGAAGTCCTACTTCAGCCAGATCAGGCCTGCAAAGAAACTGCGTTTCACAGGCCTTTGGAAGAGATGTTCCCGGTAGGCTGTAAGAGCACTGTGCAGAGCGAGTTGTTTCTTAGCTTCCCAAAGAGCTGGAAGCAAGCTGCTGTGGGGCCCAACTCGCCCTTTGGAAAGAAGCCTGCACGTTGTGCCTTTCAGCTCTAGGGCAAAGTAGCACACCCAGAGCAGAAGTCCTACTTCAGCCAGATAAGGCCTGCAAAGAAACTGCGTTTCCCAGGCCTTTGGAAGAGATGTTCCCGGTAGGCTGTAAGAGCACTGTGCAGAGCGAGTTGTTTCTTAGCTTCCCAAAGAGCTGGAAGCAAGATGCTGTGGGGCCCAACTCGCCCTTTGGAAAGAAGCCTGCACGTTGTGCCTTTCAGCTCTAGGGCAAAGTAGCACACCCAGAGCAGAAGTCCTACTTCAGCCAGATCAGGCCTGCAAAGAAACTGCGTTTCACAGGCCTTTGGAAGAGATGTTCCCGGTAGGCTGTAAGAGCACTGTGCAGAGCGAGTTGTTTCTTAGCTTCCCAAAGAGCTGGAAGCAAGAGGCTGTGGGGCCCAACTCGCCCTTTGGAAAGAAGCCTGCACGTTGTGCCTTTCAGCTCTAGGGCAATGTAGCACACCCAGAGCAGAAGTCCTACTTCAGCCAGATCTGTCCTGCAAAGAAACTGCGTTTGACAGGCCTTTGGAAGAGATGTTCCCGGTAGGCTGTAAGAGCACTGTGCAGAGCGAGTTGTTTCTTAGCTTCCCGAAGAGCTGGAAGCAAGATTCTTTAGGGCCTCTCTCCACTTTCGATACAAGGCAGGGCCTTGTGCATGGAAGCTCTAGGGCAATGTAGCACATGCAGAGCACAAGTTCTCCTTCAGCCAGATCAGGACTGCAAAGAAACTGCGTTTCACAGGCCTTTGTAAAGATGTTCCCGGAAGGCTGTTGGAGCACTGTGCAGAGCGAGTTGATTCTTAGCTTCACAAAAAGCTTTAAGCAAGATGCTGTGGAGTGTATCTCCGTCTTTGGAAATGATTCAGCAGCTTGTGCCTTGGAGCTCTAGGGCAATTAGCACACCCAGAGCAGAGTTTCTACTCCACCCATATCAGGCCTGCAAAAAACTGCGTTTCACAGCCCCTTTTACGATATGTTCCCGGTAGGCTGTAAGAGCACTGTGCACAGCGAGTTGTTTCTTAGCTTCCCATAGAGCTGGAAGCAAGATGCTTTAGGGCCTCTCTCCAGTTTGGATACAAGACTGGGCCTTGTGCATGGAAGCTCTAGGGTAATGTAGCACACCCAGAGCAGAAGTTCTACTTCAGACACATGACGCCTGCAAAATAACTGCGTTTCACAGGCCTTTGTAAGAGATGTTCTCGGTAGGCTGTAAGAGCACTGTGCACAGCGAGTTTTTATCAGCTTCCCAAATCGCAGGAAGCAAGATTCTTTAGGGCCTCTCTCCAGGTGGATACAAGGTAGGGCCTTGTGCATGGAAGTTCTAGGGCAATGCAGCACACCCAGAGCAGAAGTTCTACTTCAGGCAGATCAGGCCTGCAAAGAAACTACTTTTCACGGGCCTTTGGAAGAGATGTTCCCGGTAGTCTGTAAGAGGAATGTGCAGAGCGAGTTGTTTCTTAGCTTCCCAAAGAGCTGGAAGCTAGATGCTGTGGGGCCCAACACGTCCTTTGGAAAGAAGCGTGCACGTTGTGCCTTTCAGCACTAGGCAATGTTGCACACCCAGAGCAGGAGTCCTACTTCAGCCAGATAAGGCCTGCAAAGAAACTGCGTTTCACAGGCCTTTGGAAGAGATGTTCCCGGTAGGCTGTAAGAGCACTGTGCAGAGCGAGTTGTTTCTTAGCTTCCCAAAGAGCTATAAGCAAGATGCTGTGGGGCCCAACTCGCCCTTGGAAAGAAGCCTGCATGTTGTGCCATTCAGCTCTAGAGCAATGTAGCACACCAGGGGAGAAGTCCTACTTCAACCAGATAAGGCCTGCAAAGAAACTGCGTTTTACAGGCCATTGGAAGAGATGTTCCCGGTAGGCTGTAACAGCACTGTGCAGAGCAAGTTGATTCTTAGCTTCCCAAAGATCTGGAAGCATGATGCTGTGAGGCCCAACTCGCCCTTTGGAAAGAAGCCTGCACGTTGTGCCTTTCAGCTCCAGGGCAATGTAGCACACCCAGAGCAGAAGTCCTACTTCAGCCAGATCAGGCCTGCAAAGAAACTGCGTTTCACAGACCTTTGGAAGACATGTTCCCGGTAGGCTGTAAGAGCACTGTGCAGAGCGAGTTGTTTCTTAGCTTCCCAAAGAGCTGGAAGCAAGATGCTGTGGGGCCCAACTCGCCCTTTGGAAAGAAGCCTGCACGTTGTGCCTTTCAGCTCTAGGGCAATGTAGCACACCCAGAGCAGGAGTCCTACTTCAGCCAGATCAGGCCTGCAAAGAAACTGCGTTTCACAGGCCTTTGGAAGAGATGTTCCCGGTAGGCTGTAAGAGCACTGTGCAGAGCGAGTTGTTTCTTAGCTTCCCAAAGAGCTGGAAGCAAGATGCTGTGGGGCCCAACTCGCCCTTTGGAAAGAAGCCTGCACGTTGTGCCTTTCAGCTCTAGGGCAATGTAGCACACACAGAGCAGGAGTACTACTTCAGCCAGATCAGGCCTGCAAAGAAACTGCGTTTCACAGGCCTTTGGAAGAGATGCTCCCGGTAGGCTGTAAGAGCACTGTGCAGAGCGAGTTGTTTCTTAGCTTCCCAAAGAGCTGGAAGCAAGATGCTGTGGGGCCCAACTCGCCCTTTGGAAAGAAGCCTGCACGTTGTGCCTTTCAGCTCTAGGGCAAAGTAGCACACCCAGAGCAGAAGTCCTACTTCAGCCTGATCAGGCCTGCAAAGAAACTGCGTTTCACAGGCCTTTGGAAGAGATGTTCCCAGTAGGCTGTAAGAGCACTGTGCAGAGCGAGTTGTTTCTTAGCTTCCCAAAGAGCTGGAAGCAAGATGCTGTGGAGCCCAACTCGCCCTTTGGAAAGAAGCCTGCACGTTGTGCCTTTCAGGTCTAGGGCAAAGTAGCACACCCAGAGCAGAAGTCCTACTTCAGCCAGATCAGGCCTGCAAAGAAACTGCGTTTCACAGGCCTTTGGAAGAGATGTTCCCAGTAGGCTGTAAGAGCACTGTGCAGAGCGAGTTGTTTCTTAGCTTCCCAAAGAGCTGGAAGCAAGATGCTGTGCGGCCCAACTCGCCCTTTGGAAAGAAGCCTGCACGTTGTGCCTTTCAGCTCTAGGGCAAAGTAGCACACCCAGAGCAGAAGTCCTACATCAGCCAGATCAGGCCTGCAAAGAAACTGCGTTTCACAGGCCTTTGGAAGAGATGTTCCCGGTAGGCTGTAAGAGCACTGTGCAGAGCGAGTTGTTTCTTAGCTTCCCAAAGAGCTGGAAGCAAGCTGCTGTGGGGCCCAACTCGCCCTTTGGAAAGAAGCCTGCACGTTGTGCCTTTCAGCTCTAGGGCAAAGTAGCACACCCAGAGCAGAAGTCCTACTTCAGCCAGATAAGGCCTGCAAAGAAACTGCGTTTCCCAGGCCTTTGGAAGAGATGTTCCCGGTAGGCTGTAAGAGCACTGTGCAGAGCGAGTTGTTTCTTAGCTTCCCAAAGAGCTGGAAGCAAGATGCTGTGGGGCCCAACTCGCCCTTTGGAAAGAAGCCTGCACGTTGTGCCTTTCAGGTCTAGGGCAAAGTAGCACACCCAGAGCAGAAGTCCTACTTCAGCCAGATCAGGCCTGCAAAGAAACTGCGTTTCACAGGCCTTTGGAAGAGATGTTCCCAGTAGGCTGTAAGAGCACTGTGCAGAGCGAGTTGTTTCTTAGCTTCCCAAAGAGCTGGAAGCAAGATGCTGTGCGGCCCAACTCGCCCTTTGGAAAGAAGCCTGCACGTTGTGCCTTTCAGCTCTAGGGCAAAGTAGCACACCCAGAGCAGAAGTCCTACATCAGCCAGATCAGGCCTGCAAAGAAACTGCGTTTCACAGGCCTTTGGAAGAGATGTTCCCGGTAGGCTGTAAGAGCACTGTGCAGAGCGAGTTGTTTCTTAGCTTCCCAAAGAGCTGGAAGCAAGCTGCTGTGGGGCCCAACTCGCCCTTTGGAAAGAAGCCTGCACGTTGTGCCTTTCAGCTCTAGGGCAAAGTAGCACACCCAGAGCAGAAGTCCTACTTCAGCCAGATAAGGCCTGCAAAGAAACTGCGTTTCCCAGGCCTTTGGAAGAGATGTTCCCGGTAGGCTGTAAGAGCACTGTGCAGAGCGAGTTGTTTCTTAGCTTCCCAAAGAGCTGGAAGCAAGATGCTGTGGGGCCCAACTCGCCCTTTGGAAAGAAGCCTGCACGTTGTGCCTTTCAGCTCTAGGGCAAAGTAGCACACCCAGAGCAGAAGTCCTACTTCAGCCAGATCAGGCCTGCAAAGAAACTGCGTTTCACAGGCCTTTGGAAGAGATGTTCCCGGTAGGCTGTAAGAGCACTGTGCAGAGCGAGTTGTTTCTTAGCTTCCCAAAGAGCTGGAAGCAAGAGGCTGTGGGGCCCAACTCGCCCTTTGGAAAGAAGCCTGCACGTTGTGCCTTTCAGCTCTAGGGCAATGTAGCACACCCAGAGCAGAAGTCCTACTTCAGCCAGATCTGTCCTGCAAAGAAACTGCGTTTGACAGGCCTTTGGAAGAGATGTTCCCGGTAGGCTGTAAGAGCACTGTGCAGAGCGAGTTGTTTCTTAGCTTCCCGAAGAGCTGGAAGCAAGATTCTTTAGGGCCTCTCTCCACTTTCGATACAAGGCAGGGCCTTGTGCATGGAAGCTCTAGGGCAATGTAGCACATGCAGAGCACAAGTTCTCCTTCAGCCAGATCAGGACTGCAAAGAAACTGCGTTTCACAGGCCTTTGTAAAGATGTTCCCGGAAGGCTGTAGGAGCACTGTGCAGAGCGAGTTGATTCTTAGCTTCACAAAAAGCTTTAAGCAAGATGCTGTGGAGTGTATCTCCGTCTTTGGAAATGATTCAGCAGCTTGTGCCTTGGAGCTCTAGGGCAATTAGCACACCCAGAGCAGAGTTTCTACTCCACCCATATCAGGCCTGCAAAAAACTGCGTTTCACAGCCCCTTTTACGATATGTTCCCGGTAGGCTGTAAGAGCACTGTGCACAGCGAGTTGTTTCTTAGCTTCCCATAGAGCTGGAAGCAAGATGCTTTAGGGCCTCTCTCCAGTTTGGATACAAGACTGGGCCTTGTGCATGGAAGCTCTAGGGTAATGTAGCACACCCAGAGCAGAAGTTCTACTTCAGACACATGACGCCTGCAAAAAAACTGCGTTTCACAGGCCTTTGTAAGAGATGTTCTCGGTAGGCTGTAAGAGCACTGTGCACAGCGAGTTTTTATCAGCTTCCCAAATCGCAGGAAGCAAGATTCTTTAGGGCCTCTCTCCAGGTGGATACAAGGTAGGGCCTTGTGCATGGAAGTTCTAGGGCAATGCAGCACACCCAGAGCAGAAGTTCTACTTCAGGCAGATCAGGCCTGCAAAGAAACTACTTTTCACGGGCCTTTGGAAGAGATGTTCCCGGTAGTCTGTAAGAGGAATGTGCAGAGCGAGTTGTTTCTTAGCTTCCCAAAGAGCTGGAAGCTAGATGCTGTGGGGCCCAACACGTCCTTTGGAAAGAAGCGTGCACGTTGTGCCTTTCAGCACTAGGCAATGTTGCACACCCAGAGCAGGAGTCCTACTTCAGCCAGATAAGGCCTGCAAAGAAACTGCGTTTCACAGGCCTTTGGAAGAGATGTTCCCGGTAGGCTGTAAGAGCACTGTGCAGAGCGAGTTGTTTCTTAGCTTCCCAAAGAGCTATAAGCAAGATGCTGTGGGGCCCAACTCGCCCTTGGAAAGAAGCCTGCATGTTGTGCCTTTCAGCTCTAGAGCAATGTAGCACACCAGGGGAGAAGTCCTACTTCAACCAGATAAGGCCTGCAAAGAAACTGCGTTTTACAGGCCATTGGAAGAGATGTTCCCACTAGGCTGTAAGAGCACTGTGCAGAGCGAGTTGTTTCTTAGCTTGCCAAAGAGCTGGAAGCAAGATGCTGTGCGGCCAACTCGCCCTTTGGAAAGAAGCCTGCACGTTGTGCCTTTCAGCTCTAGGGCAAAGTAGCACACCCAGAGCAGAAGTCCTACTTCAGCCAGATCAGGCCTGCAAAGAAACTGCGTTTCACAGGCCTTTAGAAGACATGTTCCCGGTAGGCTGTAAGAGCACTGTGCAGAGCGAGATGTTTCTTAGCTTCCCAAAGAGCTGGAAGCAAGATGCTGTGGGGCCCAACTCGCCCTTTGGAAAGAAGCCTGCACGTTGTGCCTTTCTGCTCTAGGGCAATGTAGCACACCCAGAGCAGGAGTCCTACTTCAGCCAGATCAGGCCTGCAAAGAAACTGCGTTTCACAGGCCTTTGGAAGAGATGTTCCCGGTAGGCTGTAAGAGCACTGTGCAGAGCGAGTTGTTTCTTAGCTTCCCAAAGAGCTGGAAGCAAGATGCTGTTGGGCCCAACTCGCCCTTTGGAAAGAAGCCTGCACGTTGTGCCGTTCAGCTCTAGGGCAATGCCGCACACTCAGAGCAGAAGTTCGACTTCAAGCAGATCACGCCTGCAAAGAAGCTGCGTTTCACATGCCTTTGGAAGAGATGTTCCCGGTAGGCTGTAAGAGCACTATGCAGAGCGAGTTGTTTCTTAGCTTCCCAAAGAGCTGGAAGCAAGATGCTGTGGGGCCCAACTCGCCCTTTGGAAAGAAGCCTGCACGTTGTGCCTTTCAGCTCTAGGGCAATGTAGCACACCCAGAGCAGAAGTCTTACTTCAGCCAGATCAGGCCTGCAAAGAAACTGCATTTCTCAGGCCTTTGGAAGAGATGTTCCCGGTAGGCTGTAAGAGCACTGTGCAGAGCGAGTTGTTTCTTAGCTTCCCAAAGAGCTGGAAGCAAGATGCTGTGGGGCCCAACTCGCCCTTTGGAAAGAAGCCTGCACGTTGTGCCTTTCAGCTCTAGGGCAATGTAGCACACCCAGAGCAGGAGTCCTACTTCAGCCAGATCAGGCCTGCAAAGAAACTGCGTTTCACAGGCCTTTGGAAGAGATTTTCCCGGTAGGCTGTAAGAGCAATGTGCAGAGCGAGTTGTTTCTTAGCTTCCCAAAGAGCTGGAAGCAAGATGCTGTGGGGCCCAACTCGCCCTTTGGAAAGAAGCCTGCACGTTGTGCCTTTCAGCTCTAGGGCAAAGTAGCACACCCAGAGCAGAAGTCCTACTTCAGCCAGATCAGGCCTGCAAAGAAACTGCGTTTCACAGGCCTTTGGAAGAGATGTTCCCGGTAGGCTGTAAGAGCACTGTGCAGAGCGAGTTGTTTCTTAGCTTCCCAAAGAGCTGGAAGCAAGATGCTGTGGGGCCCAACTCGCCCTTTGGAAAGAAGCCTGCACGTTGTGCCTTTCAGCTCTAGGACAATGTAGCACACCCAGAGCAGAAGTCCTACTTCTGCCAGATCAGGCCTGCAAAGAAACTGCGTTTCACAGGCCTTTGGAAGAGATGTTCCCGGTAGGCTGTAAGAGCACTGTGCAGAGCGAGTTGTTTCTTAGCTTCCCAAAGAGCTGGAAGCAAGCTGCTGTGGGCCCCAACTCGCCCTTTGGAAAGAAGCCTGCACGTTGTGCCTTTCAGCTCTAGGGCAATGTAGCACACCCAGAGCAGAAGTCCTACTTCAGCCAGATCAGGCCTGCAAAGAAACTGCTTTTCACAGGCCTTTGGTAGAGATGTTCCCGGTAGGCTGTAAGAGCACTGTGCAGAGCGAGTTGTTTCTTAGCTTCCCAAAGAGCTGGAAGTAAGATGCTGTGGGGCCCAACTCGCCCTTTGGAAAGAAGCCTGCACGTTGTGCCTTTCAGCTCTAGGGCAAAGTAGCACACCCAGAGCAGAAGTCCTACTTCAGCCAGATCAGGCCTGCAAAGAAACTGCGTTTCACAGGCCTTTGGAAGAGATGTTCCCAGTAGGCTGTAAGAGCACTGTGCAGAGCGAGTTGTTTCTTAGCTTCCCAAAGAGCTGGAAGCAAGATGCTGTGGAGCCCAACTCGCCCTTTGGAAAGAAGCCTGCACGTTGTGCCTTTCAGGTCTAGGGCAAAGTAGCACACCCAGAGCAGAAGTCCTACTTCAGCCAGATCAGGCCTGCAAAGAAACTGCGTTTCACAGGCCTTTGGAAGAGATGTTCCCAGTAGGCTGTAAGAGCACTGTGCAGAGCGAGTTGTTTCTTAGCTTCCCAAAGAGCTGGAAGCAAGATGCTGTGCGGCCCAACTCGCCCTTTGGAAAGAAGCCTGCACGTTGTGCCTTTCAGCTCTAGGGCAAAGTAGCACACCCAGAGCAGAAGTCCTACATCAGCCAGATCAGGCCTGCAGAGAAACTGCGTTTCACAGGCCTTTGGAAGAGATGTTCCCGGTAGGCTGTAAGAGCACTGTGCAGAGCGAGTTGTTTCTTAGCTTCCCAAAGAGCTGGAAGCAAGATGCTGTGGGGCCCAACTCGCCCTTTGGAAAGAAGCCTGCACGTTGTGCCTTTCAGCTCTAGGGCAAAGTAGCACACCCAGAGCAGAAGTCCTACTTCAGCCAGATAAGGCCTGCAAAGAAACTGCGTTTCCCAGGCCTTTGGAAGAGATGTTCCCGGTAGGCTGTAAGAGCACTGTGCAGAGCGAGTTGTTTCTTAGCTTCCCAAAGAGCTGGAAGCAAGATGCTGTGGGGCCCAACTCGCCCTTTGGAAAGAAGCCTGCACGTTGTGCCTTTCAGCTCTAGGGCAAAGTAGCACACCCAGAGCAGAAGTCCTACTTCAGCCAGATCAGGCCTGCAAAGAAACTGCGTTTCACAGGCCTTTGGAAGAGATGTTCCCGGTAGGCTGTAAGAGCACTGTGCAGAGCGAGTTGTTTCTTAGCTTCCCAAAGAGCTGGAAGCAAGAGGCTGTGGGGCCCAACTCGCCCTTTGGAAAGAAGCCTGCACGTTGTGCCTTTCAGCTCTAGGGCAATGTAGCACACCCAGAGCAGAAGTCCTACTTCAGCCAGATCTGTCCTGCAAAGAAACTGCGTTTGACAGGCCTTTGGAAGAGATGTTCCCGGTAGGCTGTAAGAGCACT
Organism: Equus caballus; assembly: GCF_041296265.1. Classification (NCBI taxonomy): domain Eukaryota; kingdom Metazoa; phylum Chordata; class Mammalia; order Perissodactyla; family Equidae; genus Equus; species Equus caballus. The sequence goes on from NC_091684.1 coordinate 73,267,806, forward strand.
GTGCAGAGCGAGTTGTTTCTTAGCTTCCCGAAGAGCTGGAAGCAAGATTCTTTAGGGCCTCTCTCCACTTTCGATACAAGGCAGGGCCTTGTGCATGGAAGCTCTAGGGCAATGTAGCACATGCAGAGCACAAGTTCTCCTTCAGCCAGATCAGGACTGCAAAGAAACTGCGTTTCACAGGCCTTTGTAAAGATGTTCCCGGAAGGCTGTAGGAGCACTGTGCAGAGCGAGTTGATTCTTAGCTTCACAAAAAGCTTTAAGCAAGATGCTGTGGAGTGTATCTCCGTCTTTGGAAATGATTCAGCAGCTTGTGCCTTGGAGCTCTAGGGCAATTAGCACACCCAGAGCAGAGTTTCTACTCCACCCATATCAGGCCTGCAAAAAACTGCGTTTCACAGCCCCTTTTACGATATGTTCCCGGTAGGCTGTAAGAGCACTGTGCACAGCGAGTTGTTTCTTAGCTTCCCATAGAGCTGGAAGCAAGATGCTTTAGGGCCTCTCTCCAGTTTGGATACAAGACTGGGCCTTGTGCATGGAAGCTCTAGGGTAATGTAGCACACCCAGAGCAGAAGTTCTACTTCAGACACATGACGCCTGCAAAAAAACTGCGTTTCACAGGCCTTTGTAAGAGATGTTCTCGGTAGGCTGTAAGAGCACTGTGCACAGCGAGTTTTTATCAGCTTCCCAAATCGCAGGAAGCAAGATTCTTTAGGGCCTCTCTCCAGGTGGATACAAGGTAGGGCCTTGTGCATGGAAGTTCTAGGGCAATGCAGCACACCCAGAGCAGAAGTTCTACTTCAGGCAGATCAGGCCTGCAAAGAAACTACTTTTCACGGGCCTTTGGAAGAGATGTTCCCGGTAGTCTGTAAGAGGAATGTGCAGAGCGAGTTGTTTCTTAGCTTCCCAAAGAGCTGGAAGCTAGATGCTGTGGGGCCCAACACGTCCTTTGGAAAGAAGCGTGCACGTTGTGCCTTTCAGCACTAGGCAATGTTGCACACCCAGAGCAGGAGTCCTACTTCAGCCAGATAAGGCCTGCAAAGAAACTGCGTTTCACAGGCCTTTGGAAGAGATGTTCCCGGTAGGCTGTAAGAGCACTGTGCAGAGCGAGTTGTTTCTTAGCTTCCCAAAGAGCTATAAGCAAGATGCTGTGGGGCCCAACTCGCCCTTGGAAAGAAGCCTGCATGTTGTGCCTTTCAGCTCTAGAGCAATGTAGCACACCAGGGGAGAAGTCCTACTTCAACCAGATAAGGCCTGCAAAGAAACTGCGTTTTACAGGCCATTGGAAGAGATGTTCCCGGTAGGCTGTAACAGCACTGTGCAGAGCAAGTTGATTCTTAGCTTCCCAAAGATCTGGAAGCATGATGCTGTGGGGCCCAACTCGCCCTTTGGAAAGAAGCCTGCACGTTGTGCCTTTCAGCTCTAGGGCAATGTAGCACACCCAGAGCAGAAGTCCTACTTCAGCCAGATCAGGCCTGCAAAGAAACTGCGTTTCACAGACCTTTGGAAGACATGTTCCCGGTAGGCTGTAAGAGCACTGTGCAGAGCGAGTTGTTTCTTAGCTTCCCAAAGAGCTGGAAGCAAGATGCTGTGGGGCCCAACTCGCCCTTTGGAAAGAAGCCTGCACGTTGTGCCTTTCAGCTCTAGGGCAATGTAGCACACCCAGAGCAGGAGTCCTACTTCAGCCAGATCAGGCCTGCAAAGAAACTGCGTTTCACAGGCCTTTGGAAGAGATGCTCCCGGTAGGCTGTAAGAGCACTGTGCAGAGCGAGTTGTTTCTTAGCTTCCCAAAGAGCTGGAAGCAAGATGCTGTGGGGCCCAACTCGCCCTTTGGAAAGAAGCCTGCACGTTGTGCCTTTCAGCTCTAGGGCAATGTAGCACACCCAGAGCAGGAGTCCTACTTCAGCCAGATCAGGCCTGCAAAGAAACTGCGTTTCACAGGCCTTTGGAAGAGATGTTTCCGGTAGGCTGTAAGAGCACTGTGCAGAGCGAGTTGTTTCTTAGCTTCCCAAAGATCTGGAAGCAAGATGCTGTGGGGCCCAACTCGCCCTTTGAAAGAAGCGTGCACGTTGTGCCTTTCAGCTCTAGGCAATGTAGCACACCTAGGGCAGAAGTCCTACTTCAGCCAGATCAGGCCTGCAAAGAGACTGCGTTTCACAGGCCTTTGGAAGAGATGTTCCCGGTAGGCTGTAAGAGCACTGTGCAGAGCGAGTTGTTTCTTAGCTTCCCAAAGAGCTGGAAGCAAGATGCTGTGGGGCCCAACTCGCCCTTTGGAAAGAAGCCTGCACGTTGTGCCTTTCAGCTCTAGGGCAATGTAGCACACCAAGAGGAGAAGTCCTACTTCAACCAGATCAGGCCTGCAAAGAAACTGCGTTTCACAGGCCTTTGGAAGAGCTGTTCCCGGTAGGCTGTAAGAGCACTGTGCAGAGCGAGTTGATTCTTAGCTTCCCAAAGAGCTGGAAGCAAGATGCTGTGGGGCCCAACTCGCCCTTTGGAAAGAAGCCTGCACGTTGTGACTTTCAGCTTTAGGGCCATGTAGCACACCCAGAGCAGAAGTCCTACTTCAGCCAGATCAGGCCTGCAAAGAAACTGCGTTTCACAGGCCTTTGGAAGAGATGTTCCCTGTAGGCTGTAAGAGCACTGTGCAGAGCGAGTTGTTTCTTAGCTTCCCAAAGAGCTGGAAGCAAGATGCTGTGGGGCCCAACTCGCCCTTTGGAAAGAAGCCTGCACGTTGTGCCTTTCAGCTCTAGGGCAATGTAGCACACCCAGAGCAGAAGTCCTACTTCAGCCAGATCAGGCCTGCAAAGAAACTGCATTTCACAGGCCTTTGGAAGAGATGTTCCCGGTAGGCTCTAAGAGCACTGTGCAGAGCGAGTTGTTTCTTAGCTTCCCAAAGAGCTGGAAGCAAGATGCTGCGGGGCCGAAACTCGCCCTTTGGAAAGAAGCCTGCACGTTGTGCCTTTCAGCTCTAGGGCAATGTAGCACACCCAGAGCAGAAGTCCTACTTCAGCCAGATCAGTCCTGCAAAGAAACTGCGTTTCACAGGCCTTTGGAAGAGATGTTCCCGGTAGGCTGTAAGAGCACTGTGCAGAGCGAGTTGATTCTTAGCTTCCCAAAGAGCTGGAAGCAAGATGCTGTGGGGCCCAACTCGCCCTTTGGAAAGAGGCCTGCACGTTGTGACTTTCAGCTCTAGGGCAATGTAGCACACCCAGAGCAGAAGTCCTACTTCAGCCAGATCAGGCCTGCAAAGAAACTGCGTTTCACAGGCCTTTGGAAGAGATGTTCCCGGTAGGCTGTAAGAGCACTGTGCAGAGCGAGTTGTTTCTTAGCTTCCCAAAGAGCTGGAAGCAAGATGCTGTGGGGCCCAACTCGCCCTTTGGAAAGAAGCCTGCACGTTGTGCCTTTCAGCTCTAGGGCAATGTAGCACACCCAGAGCAGAAGTGCTACTTCAGCCAGATCAGGCCTGCAAAGAAACTGCGTTTCACAGCCCTTTAGAAGAGATGTTCCCGGTAGGCTGTAAGAGCACTGTGCAGAGCGAGTTGTTTCTTAGCTTCCCAAAGAGCTGGAAGCAAGATGCTGTGGGGCCCAACTCGCCCTTTGGAAAGAAGCCAGCACGTTGTGCCTTTCAGCTCTAGGGCAATGTAGCACACCCAGAGCAGAAGTCCTACTTCAGCCAGATCAGGCCTGCAAAGAAACTGCGTTTCACAGGCCTTTGGAAGAGATGTTCCCGGTAGGCTGTAAGAGCACTGTGCAGAGCGAGTTGTTTCTTAGCTTCCCAAAGAGCTGGAAGCAAGATGCTGTGGGGCCCAACTCGCCCTTTGGAAAGAAGCCTGCACGTTGTGCCTTTCAGCTCTAGGGCAATGTAGCACACACAGAGCAGGAGTCCTACTTCAGCCAGATCAGGCCTGCAAAGAAACTGCGTTTCACAGGCCTTTGGAAGAGATATTCCCGGTAGGCTGTAAGAGCACTGTGCAGAGCGAGTTGTTTCTTAGCTTCCCAAAGAGCTGGAAGCAAGATGCTGTGGGGCCCAACTCGCCCTTTGCAAAGAAGCCTGCACGTTGTGCCTTTCAGCTCTAGGGCAATGTAGCACACCCAGAGCAGAAGTCCTACTTCAGCCAGGTCAGGCCTGCAAAGAAACTGCGTTTCACAGGCCTTTGGAAGAGATGTTCCCGGTAGGCTGTAAGAGCACTGTGCAGAGCGAGTTGTTTCTTAGCTTCCCAAAGAGCTGGAAGCAAGATGCTGTGGGGCCCAACTCGCCCTTGGAAAGAAGCCTGCATGTTGTGCCTTTCAGCTCTAGAGCAATGTAGCACACCAGGGGAGAAGTCCTACTTCAACCAGATCAGGCCTGCAAAGAAACTGCGTTTTACAGGCCATTGGAAGAGATGTTCCCGGTAGGCTGTAAGAGCACTGTGCAGAGCGAGTTGATTCTTAGCTTCCCAAAGAGCTGGAAGCAAGATGCTGTGGGGCCCAACTCGCCCTTTGGAAAGAAGCCTGCACGTTGTGGCTTTCAGCTTTAGGGCAATGTAGCACACCCAGAGCAGACGTCCTACTTCAGCCAGATCAGGCCTGCAAAGAAACTGCGTTTCACAGACCTTTGGAAGAGATGTTCCCTGTAGGCTGTAAGAGCACTGTGCAGAGCGAGTTGTTTCTTAGCTTCCCAAAGAGCTGGAAGCAAGATGCTGTGGGGCCCAACTCGCCCTTTTGAAAGAAGCCTGCACGTTGTGCCTTTCAGCTCTAGGGCAATGTAGCACACCCAGAGCAGAAGTCCTACTTCAGCCAGATCAGGCCTGCAAAGAAACTGCATTTCACAGGCCTTTGGAAGAGATGTTCCCGGTAGGCTGTAAGAGCACTGTGCAGAGCGAGTTGATTCTTAGCTTCCCAAAGAGCTGGAAGCAAGATGCTGCGGGGCCCAACTCGCCCTTTGGAAAGAAGCCTGCACGTTGTGCCTTTCAGCTCTAGGGCAATGTAGCACACCCAGAGCAGAAGTCCTACTTCAGCCAGATCAGTCCTGCAAAGAAACTGCGTTTCACAGGCCTTTGGAAGAGATGTTCCCGGTAGGCTGTAAGAGCACTGTGCAGAGCGAGTTGATTCTTAGCTTCCCAAAGAGCTGGAAGCAAGATGCTGTGGGGCCCAACTCGCCCTTTGGAAAGAAGCCTGCACGTTGTGACTTTCAGCTCTAGGGCAATGTAGCACACCCAGAGCAGAAGTCCTACTTCAGCCAGATCAGGCCTGCAAAGAAACTGCGTTTCACAGGCCTTTGGAAGAGATGTTCCCGGTAGGCTGTAAGAGCACTGTGCAGAGCGAGTTGTTTCTTAGCTTCCCAAAGATCTGGAAGCACGATGCTGTGGGGCCCAACTCGCCCTTTGAAAGAAGCCTGCACGTTGTGCCTTTCAGCTCTAGGCAATGTAGCACACCTAGAGCAGAAGTCCTACTTCAGCCAGATCAGGCCTGCAAAGAGACTGCGTTTCACAGGCCTTTGGAAGAGATGTTCCCGGTAGGCTGTAAGAGCACTGTGCAGAGCGAGTTGTTTCTTAGCTTCCCAAAGAGCTGGAAGCAAGATGCTGTGGGGCCCAACTCGCCCTTTGGAAAGAAGCCTGCACGTTGTGCCTTTCAGCTCTAGGGCAATGTAGCACACCAAGAGGAGAAGTCCTAATTCAACCAGATCAGGCCTGCAAAGAAACTGCGTTTCACAGGCCTTTGGAAGAGCTGTTCCCGGTAGGCTGTAAGAGCACTGTGCAGAGCGAGTTGTTTCTTAGCTTCCCAAAGAGCTGGAAGCAAGATGCTGTGGGGCCCAACTCGCCCTTTGGAAAGAAGCCTGCACGTTGTGACTTTCAGCTTTAGGGCCATGTAGCACACCCAGAGCAGAAGTCCTACTTCAGCCAGATCAGGCCTGCAAAGAAACTGCGTTTCACAGGCCTTTGGAAGAGATGTTCCCTGTAGGCTGTAAGAGCACTGTGCAGAGCGAGTTGTTTCTTAGCTTCCCAAAGAGCTGGAAGCAAGATGCTGGGGGGCCCAACTCGCCCTTTGGAAAGAAGCCTGCACGTTGTGCCTTTCAGCTCTAGGGCAATGTAGCACACCCAGAGCAGAAGTCCTACTTCAGCCAGATCAGGCCTGCAAATAAACTGCATTTCACAGGCCTTTGGAAGAGATGTTCCCGGTAGGCTCTAAGAGCACTGTGCAGAGCGAGTTGTTTCTTAGCTTCCCAAAGAGCTGGAAGCAAGATGCTGCGGGGCCGAAACTCGCCCTTTGGAAAGAAGCCTGCATGTTGTGCCTTTCAGCTCTAGGGCAATGTAGCACACCCAGAGCAGAAGTCCTACTTCAGCCAGATCAGTCCTGCAAAGAAACTGCGTTTCACAGGCCTTTGGAAGAGATGTTCCCGGTAGGCTGTAAGAGCACTGTGCAGAGCGAGTTGATTCTTAGCTTCCCAAAGAGCTGGAAGCAAGATGCTGTGGGGCCCAACTCGCCCTTTGGAAAGAGGCCTGCACGTTGTGACTTTCAGCTCTAGGGCAATGTAGCACACCCAGAGCAGAAGTCCTACTTCAGCCAGATCAGGCCTGCAAAGAAACTGCGTTTCCCAGGCCTTTGGAAGAGATGTTCCCACTAGGCTGTAAGAGCACTGTGCAGAGCGAGTTGTTTCTTAGCTTCCCAAAGAGCTGGAAGCAAGATGCTGCGGGGCCCAACTCGCCCTTTGGAAAGAAGCCTGCACGTTGTGCCTTTCAGCTCTAGGGCAATGTAGCACACCCAGAGCAGAAGTGCTACTTCAGCCAGATCAGGCCTGCAAAGAAACTGCGTTTCACAGCCCTTTAGAAGAGATGTTCCCGGTAGGCTGTAAGAGCACTGTGCAGAGCGAGTTGTTTCTTAGCTTCCCAAAGAGCTGGAAGCAAGATGCTGTGGGGCCCAACTCGCCCTTTGGAAAGAAGCCTGCAAGTTGTGCCTTTCAGCTCTAGGGCAATGTAGCACACCCAGAGCGGAAGTCCTACTTCAGCCAGATCAGGCCTGCAAAGAAACTGCGTTTCACAGGCCTTTGGAAGAGATGTTCCCGGTAGGCTGTAAGAGCACTGTGCAGAGCGAGTTGTTTCTTAGCTTCCCAAAGAGCTGGAAGCAAGATGCTGTGGGGCCCAACTCGCCCTTTGGAAAGAAGCCTGCACGTTGTGCCTTTCAGCTCTAGGGCAATGTAGCACACACAGAGCAGGAGTCCTACTTCAGCCAGATCAGGCCTGCTAAGAAACTGCGTTTCACAGGCCTTTGGAAGAGATATTCCCGGTAGGCTTTAAGAGCACTGTGCAGAGCGAGTTGTTTCTTAGCTTCCCAAAGAGCTGGAAGCAAGATGCTGTGGGGCCCAACTCGCCCTTTGCAAAGAAGTCTGCACGTTGTGCCTTTCAGCTCTAGGGCAATGTAGCACACCCAGAGCAGAAGTCCTACTTCAGCCAGGTCAGGCCTGCAAAGAAACTGCGTTTCACAGGCCTTTGGAAGAGATGTTCCCGGTAGGCTGTAAGAGCACTGTGCAGAGCGAGTTGTTTCTTAGCTTCCCAAAGAGCTGGAAGCAAGATGCTGTGGGGCCCAACTCGCCCTTGGAAAGAAGCCTGCATGTTGTGCCTTTCAGCTATAGAGCAATGTAGCACACCAGGGGAGAAGTCCTACTTCAACCAGATCAGGCCTGCAAAGAAACTGCGTTTTACAGGCCATTGGAAGAGATGTTCCCGGTAGGCTGTAAGAGCACTGTGCAGAGCGAGTTGATTCTTAGCTTCCCAAAGAGCTGGAAGCAAGATGCTGCGGGGCCCAACTCGCCCTTTGGAAAGAAGCCTGCACGTTGTGCCTTTCAGCTCTAGGGCAATGTAGCACACCCAGAGCAGAAGTCCTACTTCAGCCAGATCAGTCCTGCAAAGAAACTGCGTTTCACAGGCCTTTGGAAGAGATGTTCCCGGTAGGCTGTAAGAGCACTGTGCAGAGCGAGTTGATTCTTAGCTTCCCAAAGAGCTGGAAGCAAGATGCTGTGGGGCCCAACTCGCCCTTTGGAAAGAAGACTGCACGTTGTGACTTTCAGCTCTAGGGCAATGTAGCACACCCAGAGCAGAAGTCCTACTTCAGCCAGATCAGGCCTGCAAAGAAACTGCGTTTCACAGGCCTTTGGAAGAGATGTTCCCGGTAGGCTGTAAGAGCACTGTGCAGAGCGAGTTGTTTCTTAGCTTCCCAAAGAGGTGCAAGCAAGATGCTGTGGGGCCCAACTCGTCCTTTGGAAAGAAGCCTGCACGTTGTGCCTTTCAGCTCTAGGGCAATGTAGCACACCCAGAGCAGAAGTGATACTTCTGCCAGATCAGGCCTGCAAAGAAACTGCGTTTCACAGGCCTTTAGAAGAGATGTTCCCGGTAGGCTGTAAGAGCACTGTGCAGAGCGAGTTGTTTCTTAGCTTCCCAAAGAGCTGGAAGCAAGATGCTGTGGGGCCCAACTCGCCCTTTGGAAAGAAGCCAGCACGTTGTGCCTTTCAGCTCTAGGGCAATGTAGCACACCCAGAGCAGAACTCCTACTTCCGCCAGATCAGGCCTGCAAAGAAACTGCGTTTCACAGGCCTTTGGAAGAGATGTTCCCGGTAGGCTGTAAGAGCACTGTGCACAGCGAGTTGTTTCTTAGCTTCCCAAAGAGCTGGAAGCAAGCTGCTGTGGGGCCCAACTCGCCCTTTGGAAAGAAGCCTGCACGTTGTGACTTTCAGCTCTAGGGCAATGTAGCACACACAGAGCAGGAGTCCTACTTCAGCCAGATCAGGCCTGCAAAGAAACTGCGTTTCACAGGCCTTTGGAAGAGATGTTCCCGGTACTCTGTAAGAGCACTGTGCAGAGCGAGTTGTTTCTTAGCTTCCCAAAGAGCTGGAAGCAAGATGCTGTGGGGCCCAACTCGCCCTTTGCAAAGAAGCCTGCACGTTGTGCCTTTCAGCTCCAGGGCAATGTAGCACACCCAGAGCAGAAGTCCTACTTCAGCCAGGTCAGGCCTGCAAAGAAACTGCGTTTCACAGGCCTTTGGAAGAGATGTTCCCGGTAGGCTGTAAGAGCACTGTGCAGAGCGAGTTGTTTCTTAGCTTCCCAAAGAGCTGGAAGCAAGATGCTGTGGGGCCCAACTCGTCCTTTGGAAAGAAGCGTGCACGTTGTGCCTTTCAGCACTAGGCAATGTTGCACACCCAGAGCAGGAGTCCTACTTCAGCCAGATGAGGCCTGCAAAGAAACTGCGTTTCACAGGCCTTTGGAAGAGATGTTCCCTGTAGGCTGTAAGAGCACTGTGCAGAGCGAGTTGTTTCTTAGCTTCCCAAAGAGCTGGAAGCAAGATGCTGCGGGGCCCAACTCGCCCTTTGGAAAGAAGCCTGCACGTTGTGCCTTTCAGCTCTAGGGCAATGTAGCACACCCAGAGCAGAAGTCCTACTTCAGCCAGATCAGGCCTGCAAAGAAACTGCGTTTGACAGGCCTTTGGAAGAGATGTTCCCGGGAGGCTGTAAGAGCACTGTCCAGAGCGAGTTGTTTCTTAGCTTCCCAAAGAGCTGGTAGCAAGATGCTTTGGGGCCCAACTCGCCCTTTGGAAAGAAGCCTGCAAGTTGTGCCTTTCACTTCAAGGGCAATGTAGCACACCCAGAGCAGAAGTCCTACTTCAGCCAGATCAGGCCTGCAAGGAAACTGCGTTTCACAGGCCTTTGGAAGAGATGTTCCCCGTAGGCTGTAAGAGCACTGTGCAGAGCAAGTTGTTTCTTAGCTTCCCAAAGAGATGGAAGCAAGATGCGGTGGGGCCCAACTCGCCCTTTGGAAAGAAGCCTGCACGTTGTGCCGTTCAGCTCTAGGACAATGCAGCACACCCAGAGCAGGAGTCCTACTTCAGCCATGTCAGGCCTGCAAAGAAACTGCGTTTCACAGGCCTTTGGAAGAGATGTTCCCGGTAGGCTGTAAGAGCACTGTGCAGAGCGAGTTGTTTCTTAGCTTCCCAAAGAGCTGGAAGCAAGATGCTGTGGGGCCCAACTCGCCCTTTGAAAGAAGCCTGCACATTGTGCCTTTTGGCTCTAGGGCAATGTAGCACACCCAGATCAGAAGTCCTACTTCAGACAGATAAGGCCTGCAAAGAAACTGCGTTTCACAGACCTTTGGAAGAGATGTTCCCGGTAGGCTGTAAGAGCACTGTGCAGAGCGAGTTGTTTCTTAGCTTCCCAAAGAGCTGGAAGCAAGATGCTGTGGGGCCCAACTCGCCCTTTGGAAAGAAGCCTGCACATTGTGCCTTTCAGCTCTAGGGCAACGTAGCACACCAAGACGAGAAGTCCTACTTCAACCAGATCAGGCCTGCAAAGAAACTGCGTTTCACAGGCCTTTGGAAGAGATGTTCCCGGTAGGCTGTAAGAGCACTGTGCAGAGCGAGTTGATTCTTAGCTTCCCAAAGATCTGGAAGCAAGATGCTGTGGGGCCCAACTCGCCTTTTGGAAAGAAGCCTGCACGTTGTGACTTTCAGCTCTAGGGCAATGTAGCACAACCAGAGCAGAAGTCCTACTTCAACCAGATCAGGCCTGCAAAGAAACTGCTTTTCACAGGCCTTTGGAAGAGATGTTCCCGGTAGGCTGTAAGAGCACTGTGCAGAGCGAGTTGTTTCTTAGCTTCCCAAAGAGCTGGAAGCAAGATGCTGTGGGGCCCAACTCGCCCTTTGGAAAGAAGCCTGCACGTTGTGCCTTTCAGCTCTAGGGCAATGTAGCACACCCAGAGCAGAAGTGCTACTTCAGCCAGATCAGGCCTGCAAAGAAACTGCGTTTCACAGGCCTTTAGAAGAGATGTTCCCGTTAGGCTGTAAGAGCACTGTGCAGAGCGAGTTGTTTCTTAGCTTCCCAAAGAGCTGGAAGCAAGATGCTGTGGGGCTGAACTCGCCCTTTGGAAAGAAGCCAGCACGTTGTGCCTTTCAGCTCTAGGGCAACGTAGCACACCAAGACGAGAAGTCCTACTTCAACCAGATCAGGCCTGCAAAGAAACTGCGTTTCACAGGCCTTTGGAAGAGATGTTCCCGGTAGGCTGTAAGAGCACTGTGCAGAGCGAGTTGTTTCTTAGCTTCCCAAAGAGCTGCAAGCAAGATGCTGTGGGGCCCAACTCGCCCTTTGGAAAGAAGCCTGCACGTTGTGCCTTTCAGCTCTAGGGCAATGTAGCACACCCAGAGCAGAAGTGCTACTTCAGCCAGATCAGGCCTGCAAAGAAACTGCGTTTCACAGGCCTTTAGAAGAGATGTTCCCGGTAGGCTGTAAGAGCACTGTGCAGAGCGAGTTGTTTCTTAGCTTCCCAAAGAGCTGGAAGCAAGATGCTGTGGGGCCGAACTCGCCCTTTGGAAAGAAGCCAGCACGTTGAGCCTTTCAGCTCTAGGGCAATGTAGCACACCCAGAGCAGAAGTCCTACTTCAGCCAGATCAGGCCTGCAAAGAATCTGCGTTTCACAGGACTTTGGAAGAGATGTTCCCGGTAGGCTGTAAGAGCACTGTGCAGAGCGAGTTGTTTCTTAGCTTCCCAAAGAGCTGCAAGCAAGATGCTGTGGGGCCCAACTCGTCCTTTGGAAAGAAGCCTGCACGTTGTGCCTTTCAGCTCTAGGGCAATGTAGCACACCCAGAGCAGAAGTGCTACTTCAGCCAGATCAGGCCTGCAAAGAAACTGCGTTTCACAGGCCTTTAGAAGAGATGTTCCCGGTAGGCTCTAAGAGCACTGTGCAGAGCGAGTTGTTTCTTAGCTTCCCAAAGAGCTGGAAGCAAGATGCTGTGGGGCCCAACTCGCCCTTTGGAAAGAAGCCAGCACGTTGTGCCTTTCAGCTCTAGGGCAATGTAGCACACCCAGAGCAGAAGTCCTACTTCAGCCAGATCAGGCCTGCAAAGAAACTGCGTTTCACAGGCCTTTGGAAGAGATGTTCCCTGTAGGCTGTAAGAGCACTGTGCAGAGCGAGTTGTTTCTTAGCTTCCCAAAGAGCTGGAAGCAAGATGCTGTGGGGCCCAACTCGCCCTTTGGAAAGAAGCCTGCACGTTGTGCCTTTCAGCTCTAGGGCAATGTAGCACACACAGAGCAGGAGTCCTACTTCAGCCAGATCAGGCCTGCAAAGAAACTGCGTTTCACAGGCCTTTGGAAGAGATGTTCCCGGTACTCTGTAAGAGCACTGTGCAGAGCGAGTTGTTTCTTAGCTTCCCAAAGAGCTGGAAGCAAGATGCTGTGGGGCCCAACTCACCCTTTGCAAAGAAGCCTGCACGTTGTGCCTTTCAGCTCTAGGGCAAATTAGCACACCCAGAGCAGAAGTCCTACTTCAGCCAGATCAGGCCTGCAAAGAAACTGCGTTTCACAGGCCTTTGGAAGAGATGTTCCCGGTAGGCTGTAAGAGCACTGTGCAGAGCGAGTTGTTTCTTAGCTTCCCAAAGAGCTGGAAACAAGAGGCTGTGGGGCCCAACTCGCCCTTTGGAAAGAAGCCGGCACGTTGTGCCTTTCAGCTCTAGGGCAATGTAGCACACCCAGAGCAAAAGTCCTACTTCAGCCAGATCAGTCCTGCAAAGAAACTGCGTTTGACAGGCCTTTGGAAGAGATGTTCCCGGTAGGCTGTAAGAGCACTGTACAGAGCGAGTTGTTTCTTAGCTTCCCGAAGAGCTGGTAGCAAGATGCTGTGGGGCCCAACTCGCCCTTTGGAGAGAAGCCTGCAAGTTGTGCCTTTCATCTCAAGGGCAATGTAGCACACCCAGAGCAGAAGTCCTACTTCAGCCAGATCAGGCCTGCAAGGAAACTGCGTTTGACAGGCCTTTGGAAGAGATGTTCCCGGTAGGCTGTAAGAGCACTGTGCAGAGCGAGTTGTTTCTTAGCTTCCCGAAGAGCTGGAAGCAAGATTCATTAGGGCCTCTCTCCACTTTGGATACAAGGCAGGGCCTTGTGCATGGAAGCTCTAGGGCAATGTAGCACATGCAGAGCACAAGTTCTCCTACAGCCAGATCAGGACTGCAAAGAAACTGCGTTTCACAGGCCTTTGTAAAGATGTTCCCGGAAGGCTGTAGGAGCACTGTGCAGAGCGAGTTGATTCTTAGCTTCACAAAAAGCTTTAAGCAAGATGCTGTGGAGTGTATCTCCGTCTTTGGAAATGATTCAGCACCTTGTGCCTTGGAGCTCTAGGGCAATTAGCACACCCAGAGCAGAGTTTCTACTCCACCCATATCAGGCATGCAAAAAACTGCGTTTCACAGCCCCTTTTATGATATGTTCCCGGTAGGCTGTAAGAGCACTGTGCAGAGCGAGTTGTTTCTTAGCTTCCCAAAGAGCTGGAAGCAAGATGCTGTGGGGCCCAACTCGCCCTTTTGAAAGAAGCCTGCACGTTGTGCCTTTCAGCTCTAGGGCAATGTAGCACACCCAGAGCAGAAGTCCTACTTCAGCCAGATCAGGCCTGCAAAGAAACTGCATTTCACAGGCCTTTGGAAGAGATGTTCCCGGTAGGCTGTAAGAGCACTGTGCAGAGCGAGTTGTTTCTTAGCTTCCCAAAGAGCTGGAAGCAAGATGCTGCGGGACCCAACTCGCCCTTTGCAAAGAAGCCTGCACGTTGTGCCTTTCAGCTCTAGGGCAATGTAGCACACCCAGAGCAGAAGTCCTACTTCAGCCAGGTCAGGCCTGCAAAGAAACTGCGTTTCACAGGCCTTTGGAAGAGATGTTCCCAGTAGGCTGTAAGAGCACTGTGCAGAGCGAGTTGTTTCTTAGCTTCCCAAAGAGCTGGAAGCAAGATGCTGTTTGGCCCAACTCGTCCTTTGGAAAGAAGCGTGCACGTTGTGCCTTTCAGCACTAGGCAATGTTGCACACCCAGAGCAGGAGTCCTACTTCAGCCAGATAAGGCCTGCAAAGAAACTGCGTTTCACAGGCCTTTGGAAGAGATGTTCCCGGTAGGCTGTAAGAGCAGTGTGCAGAGCGAGTTGATTCTTAGCTTCCCAAAGAGCTGGAAGCAAGATGCTGTGGGGCTCAACTCGCCCTTGGAAAGAAGACTGCATGTTGTGCCTTTCAGCTCTAGAGCAATGTAGCACACCAGGGGAGAAGTCCTACTTCAACCAGATCAGGCCTGCAAAGAAACTGCGTTTTACAGGCCATTGGAAGAGATGTTCCCGGTAGGCTGTAACAGCAGTGTGCAGAGCGAGATGATTCTTAGCTTCCCAAAGAGCTGGAAGCAAGATGCTGTGGGGCCCAACTCGCCCTTTGGAAAGAAGCCTGCACGTTGTGCCTTTCAGCTCTAGGGCAATGTAGCACACCCAGAGCAGAAGTCCTACTTCAGCCAGATCAGGCCTGCAAAGAAACTGCATTTCACAGGCCTTTGGAAGAGATGTTCCCGGTAGGCTGTAAGAGCACTGTGCAGAGCGAGTTGTTTCTTAGCTTCCCAAAGAGCTGGAAGCAAGATGCTGTGGGGCCCAACTCGCCCTTTGGAAAGAAGCCTGCACGTTGTGCCTTTCAGCTCTAGGGCAATGTAGCACACCCAGAGCAGAAGTCGTACTTCAGCCAGATCAATCCTGCAAAGAAACTGCGTTTCACAGGCCTTTGGAAGAGATGTTCCCGGTAGGCTGTAAGAGCACTGTGCAGAGCGAGTTGATTCTTAGCTTCCCAAAGAGCTGGAAGCAAGATGCTGTGGGGCCCAACTCGCCCTTTGGAAAGAAGCCTGCACGTTGTGACTTTCAGCTCTAGGGCAATGTAGCACACCCAGAGCAGAAGTCCTACTTCAGCCAGATCAGGCCTGCAAAGAAACTGCGTTTCACAGGCCTTTGGAAGAGATGTTCCCGGTAGGCTGTAAGAGCACTGTGCAGAGCGAGTTGTTTCTTAGCTTCCCAAAGAGCTGCAAGCAAGATGCTGTGGGGCCCAACACGTCCTTTGGAAAGAAGCCTGCACGTTGTGCCTTTCAGCTCTAGGGCAATGTAGCACACCCAGAGCAGAAGTGCTACTTCAGCCAGATCAGGCCTGCAAAGAAACTGCGTTTCACAGGCCTTTAGAAGAGATGTTCCCGGTAGGCTGTAAGAGCACTGAGCAGAGCGAGTTGTTTCTTAGCTTCCCAAAGAGCTGGAAGCAAGATGCTGTGGGGCCCAACTCGCCCTTTGGAAAGAAGCCAGCACGTTGTGCCTTTCAGCTCTAGGGCAATGTAGCACACCCAGAGCAGAAGTCCTACTTCAGCCAGATCAGGCCTGCAAAGAAACTGCGTTTCACAGGCCTTTGGAAGAGATCTTCCCGGTAGGCTGTAAGAGCACTGTGCAGAGCGAGTTGTTTCTTAGCTTCCCAAAGAGCTGGAAGCAAGATGCTGTGGGGCCCAACTCGCCCTTTGGAAAGAAGCCTGCACGTTGTGCCTTTCAGCTCTAGGGCAATGTAGCACACACAGAGCAGGAGTCCTACTTCAGCCAGATCAGGCCTGCAAAGAAACTGCGTTTCACAGGCCTTTGGAAGAGATGTTCCCGGTACTCTGTAAGAGCACTGTGCAGAGCGAGTTGTTTCTTAGCTTCCCAAAGATCTGGAAGCAAGATGCTGTGGGGCCCAACTCACCCTTTGCAAAGAAGCCTGCACGTTGTGCCTTTCAGCTCTAGGGCAATGTAGCACACCCAGAGCAGAAGTCCTACTTCAGCCAGGTCAGGCCTGCAAAGAAACTGCGTTTCACAGGCCTTTGGAAGAGATGTTCCCGGTAGGCTGTAAGAGCACTGTGCAGAGCGAGTTGTTTCTTAGCTTCCCAAAGAGCTGGAAGCAAGATGCTGTGGGGCCCAACTCGCCCTTGGAAAGAAGCCTGCATGTTGTGCCTTTCAGCTCTAGAGCAATGTAGCACAACAGGGGAGAAGTCCTACTTCAACCAGATCAGGCCTGCAAAGAAACTGCGTTTTACAGGCCATTGGAAGAGATGTTCCCGGTAGGCTGTAAGAGCACTGTGCAGAGCGAGTTGATTCTTAGCTTCCCAAAGAGCTGGAAGCAAGATGCTGTGGGGCTCAACTCGCCCTTTGGAAAGAAGCCTGCACGTTGTGACTTTCAGCTTTAGGACAATGTAGCACACCCAGAGCAGACGTCCTACTTCAGCCAGATCAGGCCTGCAAAGAAACTGCATTTCACAGGCCTTTGGAAGAGATGTTCCCTGTAGGCTGTAAGAGCACTGTGCAGAGCGAGTTGTTTCTTAGCTTCCCAAAGAGCTGGAAGCAAGATGCTGTGGGGCCCAACTCGCCCTTTGGAAAGAAGCCTGCACGTTGTGCCTTTCAGCTCTAGGGCAATGTAGCACACCCAGAGCAGAAGTCCTACTTCAGCCAGATCAGGCCTGCAAAGAAACTGCATTTCACAGGCCTTTGGAAGAGATGTTCCCGGTAGGCTGTAAGAGCACTGTGCAGAGCGAGTTGTTTCTTAGCTTCCCAAAGAGCTGGAAGCAAGATGCTGTGGGGCCCAACTCGCCCTTTGGAAAGAAGCCTGCACGTTGTGCCTTTCAGCTCTAGGGCAATGTAGCACACCCAGAGCAGAAGTCGTACTTCAGCCAGATCAGTCCTGCAAAGAAACTGCGTTTCACAGGCCTTTGGAAGAGATGTTCCCGGTAGGCTGTAAGAGCACTGTGCAGAGCGAGTTGATTCTTAGCTTCCCAAAGAGCTGGAAGCAAGATGCTGTGGGGCCCAACTCGCCCTTTGGAAAGAAGCCTGCACGTTGTGACTTTCAGCTCTAGGGCAATGTAGCACACCCAGAGCAGAAGTCCTACTTCAGCCAGATCAGGCCTGCAAAGAAACTGCGTTTCACAGGCCTTTGGAAGAGATGTTCCCGGTAGGCTGTAAGAGCACTGTGCAGAGCGAGTTGTTTCTTAGCTTCCCAAAGAGCTGCAAGCAAGATGCTGTGGGGCCCAACACGTCCTTTGGAAAGAAGCCTGCACGTTGTGCCTTTCAGCTCTAGGGCAATGTAGCACACCCAGAGCAGAAGTGCTACTTCAGCCAGATCAGGCCTGCAAAGAAACTGCGTTTCACAGGCCTTTAGAAGAGATGTTCCCGGTAGGCTGTAAGAGCACTGTGCAGAGCGAGTTGTTTCTTAGCTTCCCAAAGAGCTGGAAGCAAGATGCTGTGGGGCCCAACTCGCCCTTTGGAAAGAAGCCAGCACGTTGTGCCTTTCAGCTCTAGGGCAATGTAGCACACCCAGAGCAGAAGTCCTACTTCAGCCAGATCAGGCCTGCAAAGAAACTGCGTTTCACAGGCCTTTGGAAGAGATGTTCCCGGTAGGCTGTAAGAGCACTGTGCAGAGCGAGTTGTTTCTTAGCTTCCCAAAGAGATGGAAGCAAGATGCTGTGGGGCCCAACTCGCCCTTTGGAAAGAAGCCTGCACGTTGTGCCTTTCAGCTCTAGGGCAATGTAGCACACACAGAGCAGGAGTCCTACTTCAGCCAGATCAGGCCTGCAAAGAAACTGCGTTTCACAGGCCTTTGGAAGAGATGTTCCCGGTACTCTGTAAGAGCACTGTGCAGAGCGAGTTGTTTCTTAGCTTCCCAAAGAGCTGGAAGCAAGATGCTGTGGGGCCCAACTCACCCTTTGCAAAGAAGCCTGCACGTTGTGCCTTTCAGCTCTAGGGCAATGTAGCACACCCAGAGCAGAAGTCCTACTTCAGCCAGGTCAGGCCTGCAAAGAAACTGCGTTTCACAGGCCTTTGGAAGAGATGTTCCCGGTAGGCTGTAAGAGCACTGTGCAGAGCGAGTTGTTTCTTAGCTTCCCAAAGAGCTGGAAGCAAGATGCTGTGGTGCCCAACTCGTCCTTTGGAAAGAAGCGTGCACGTTGTGCCTTTCAGCACTAGGCAATGTTGCACACCCAGAGCAGGAGTCCTACTTCAGCCAGATAAGGCCTGCAAAGAAACTGCGTTTCACAGGCCTTTGGAAGAGATGTTCCCTGTAGGCTGTAAGAGCACTGTGCAGAGCGAGTTGTTTCTTAGCTTCCCAAAGAGCTGGAAGCAAGATGCTGTGGGGCCCAACTCGCCCTTTGGAAAGAAGCCTGCACGTTGTGCCTTTCAGCTCTAGGGCAATGTAGCACACCCAGAGCAGGAGTCCTACTTCAGCCAGAACAGGCCTGCAAAGAAACTGCGTTTCACAGGCCTTTGGAAGAGATGTTCCCGGTAGGCTGTAAGAGCACTGTGCAGAGCGAGTTGTTTCTTAGCTTCCCAAAGATCTGGAAGCAAGATGCTGTGGGGCCCAACTCGCCCTTTGAAAGAAGCCTGCACGTTGTGCCTTTCAGCTCTAGTCAATGTAGAACACCTAGAGCAGAAGTCCTACTTCAGCCAGATCAGGCCTGCAAAGAGACTGAGTTTCACAGGCCTTTGGAAGAGATGTTCCCGGTAGGCTGTAAGAGCACTGTGCAGAGCGAGTTGTTTCTTAGCTTCCCAAAGAGCTGGAAGCAAGATGCTGCGGGGCCCAACTCGCCCTTTGGAAAGAAGCCTGCACGTTGTGCCTTTCAGCTCTAGGGCAATGTAGCACACCCAGAGCAGATGTCCTACTTCAGCCAGATCAGGCCTGCAAAGAAACTGCGTTTGACAGGCCTTTGGAAGAGATGTTCCGGGGAGGCTGTAAGAGCACTGTGCAGAGCGAGTTGTTTCTTAGCTTCCCAAAGAGCTGGTAGCAAGATGCTGTGGGGCCCAACTCGCCCTTTGGAAAGAAGCCTGCAAGTTGTGCCTTTCAGCTCAAGGGCAATGTAGCACACTCAGAGCAGAAGTCCTACTTCAGCCAGATCAGGCCTGCAAGGAAACTGCGTTTCACAGGCCTTTGGAAGAGATGTTCCCGTTAGGCTGTAAGAGCACTGTGCAGAGCGAGTTGTTTCTTAGCTTCCCAAAGAGGTGGAAGCAAGATGCTGTGGGGCCCAACTCGCCCTTTGGAAAGAAGCCTGCACGTTGTGCCGTTCAGCTCTAGGACAATGTAGCACACCCAGAGCAGGAGTCCTACTTCAGCCAGGTCAGGCCTGCAAAGAAACTGCTTTTCACAGGCCTTTGGAAGAGATGTTCCCGGTAGGCTGTAAGAGCACTGTGCAGAGCGAGTTGTTTCTTAGCTTCCCAAAGAGCTGGAAGCAAGATGCTGTGGGGCCCAACTCGCCCTTTGAAAGAAGCCTGCACATTGTGCCATTTGGCTCTAGGGCAATGTAGCACACCCAGAGCAGAAGTCCTACTTCAGCCAGATAAGGCCTGCAAAGAAACTGCGTTTCACAGGCCTTTGGAAGAGATGTTCCCGGTAGGCTGTAAGAGCACTGTGCAGAGCGAGTTGTTTCTTAGCTTCCCAAAGAGCTGGAAGCAAGATGCTGTGGGGCCCAACTCGCCCTTTGGAAAGAAGCCTGCACGTTGTGCCTTTCAGCTCTAGGGCAACGTAGCACACCAAGACGAGAAGTCCTACTTCAACCAGATCAGGCCTGCAAAGAAACTGCGTTTCACAGGCCTTTGGAAGAGATGTTCCCGGTAGGCTGTAAGAGCACTGTGCAGAGCGAGTTGATGCTTAGCTTCCCAAAGATCTGGAAGTAAGATGCTGTGGGGCCCAACTCGCCTTTTGGAAAGAAGCCTGCACGTTGTGACTTTCAGCTCTAGGGCAAAGTAGCACACCCAGAGCAGAAGTCCTACTTCAACCAGATCAGGCCTGCAAAGAAACTGCATTTCACAGGCCTTTGGAAGAGATGTTCCCGGGAGGCTGTAAGAGCACTGTGCAGAGCGAGTTGTTTCTTAGCTTCCCAAAGAGCTGCAAGCAAGATGCTGTGGGGCCCAACTCGCCCTTTGGAAAGAAGCCTGCACGTTGTGACTTTCAGCTCTAGGGCAATGTAGCACACCCAGAGCAGAAGTGCTGCTTCAGCCAGATCAGGCCTGCAAAGAAACTGCGTTTCACAGGCCTTTAGAAGAGATGTTCCCGGTAGGCTGTAAGAGCACTGTGCAGAGCGAGTTGTTTCTTAGCTTCCCAAAGAGCTGGAAGCAAGATGCTGTGGGGCCGAACTCGCCCTTTGGAAAGAAGCCAGCACGTTGTCCCTTTCAGCTCTAGGGCAATGTAGCACACCCAGAGGAGAAGTCCTACTTCAGCCAGATCAGGCCTGCAAAGAATCTGCGTTTCACAGGCCTTTGGAAGAGATGTTCCCGGTAGGCTGTAAGAGCACTGTGCAGAGCGAGTTGTTTCTTAGCTTCCCAAAGAGCTGGAAGCAAGATGCTGTGGGGCCCAACTCGCCCTTTGGAAAGAAGCCTGCACGTTGTGCCTTTCAGCTCTAGGGCAATGTAGCACACACAGAGCAGAAGTCCTACTTCAGCCAGATCAGGCCTGCAAAGAATCTGCGTTTCACAGGCCTTTGGAAGAGATGTTCCCGGTAGGCTGTAAGAGCACTGTGCAGAGCGAGTTGTTTCTTAGCTTCCCAAAGAGCTGGAAGCAAGATGCTGTGGGGCCCAACTCGCCCTTTGGAAAGAAGCCTGCACGTTGTGCCTTTCAGCTCTAGGGCAATGTAGCACACACAAAGCAGGAGTCCTACTTCAGCCAGATCAGGCCTGCAAAGAAACTGCGTTTCACAGGCCTTTGGAAGAGATGTTCCCGGTAGGCTGTAAGAGCACTGTGCAGAGCGAGTTGTTTCTTAGCTTCCCAAAGAGCTGGAAGCAAGATGCTGTGGGGCCCAACTCGCCCTTTGCAAAGAAGCCTGCACGTTGTGACTTTCAGCTATAGGGCAATGTAGCACACCCAGAGCAGAAGTCCTACTTCAGCCAGGTCAGGCCTGCAAAGAAACTGCGTTTCACAGGCCTTTGGAAGGGATGTTCCCGGTAGGCTGTAAGTGCACTGTGCAGAGCGAGTTGTTTCTTAGCTTCCCAAAGAGCTGGAAGCAAGATGCTGTGGGGCCCAACTCGTCCTTTGGAAAGAAGCGTGCACGTTGTGCCTTTCAGCACTAGGCAATGTTGCACACCCAGAGCAGGAGTCCTACTTCAGCCAGATCAGGCCTGCAAAGAAACTGCGTTTCACAAGGCTTTGGAAGAGATGTTCCCGGTAGGCTGTAAGAGCACTGCGCAGAGCGAGTTGTTTCTTAGCTTCCCAAAGAGCTGGAAGCAAGATGCTGTGGGGACCAACTCGCCCTTTGGAAAGAAGCCTGCACGTTGTGCCTTTCAGCTCTAGGGCAATGTAGCACACCCAGAGCAGAAGTCCTACTTCAGCCAGATCAGGCCTGCAAAGAAACTGCGTTTGACAGGCCTTTGGAAGAGATGTTCCCGGGAGGCTGTAAAAGCACTGTGCAGAGCGAGTTGTTTCTTAGCTTCCCAAAGAGCTGGAAGCAAGATGCTGTGGGGCCCAACTCGCCCTTTGGAAAGAAGCCTGCACGTTGTGCCTTTCAGCTCTAGGGCAATGTAGCACACCCAGAGCAGGAGTCCTACTTCAGCCCGATCAGGCCTGCAAAGAAACTGCGTTTCACAGGCCTTTGGAAGAGATGTTCCCGGTAGGCTGTAAGAGCACTGTGCAGAGCGAGTTGTTTCTTAGCTTCCCAAAGACCTGGAAGCAAGATGCTGTGGGGCCCAACTCGCCCTTTGAAAGAAGCCTGCACGTTGTGCCTTTCAGCTCTAGGCAATGTAGCACACCTAGAGCAGAAGTCCTACTTCAGCCAGATCAGGCCTGCAAAGAGACTGAGTTTCACAGGCCTTTGGAAGAGATGTTCCCGGTAGGCTGTAAGAGCAGTGTGCAGAGCGAGTTGTTTCTTAGCTTCCCAAAGAGCTGGAAGCAAGATGCTGTGGGGCCCAACTCGCCCTTTGGAAAGAAGCCTGCACGTTGTGCCTTTCAGCTCTAGGGCAATGTAGCACACCCAGAGCAGAAGTCCTACTTCAGCCAGATCAGGCCTGCAAAGAAACTGCATTTCACAGGCCTTTGGAAGAGATGTTCCCGGTAGGCTGTAAGAGCACTGTGCAGAGCGAGTTGTTTCTTAGATACCAAAGAGCTGGAAGCAAGATGCTGCGGGGCCCAACTCGCCCTTTGGAAAGAAGCCTGCACGTTGTGCCTTTCAGCTCTAGGGCAATGTAGCACACCCAGAGCAGAAGTCCTACTTCAGCCAGATCAGGCCTGCAAAGAAACTGCGTTTGACAGGCCTTTGGAAGAGATGTTCCCGGGAGGCTGTAAGAGCACTGTGCAGAGCGAGTTGTTTCTTAGCTTCCCAAAGAGCTGGTAGCAAGATGCTGTGGGGCCCAACTCGCCCTTTGGAAAGAAGCCTGCAAGTTGTGCCTTTCAGCTCAAGGGCAATGTAGCACACCCAGAGCAGAAGTCCTACTTCAGCCAGATCAGGCCTGCAAGGAAACTGCGTTTCACAGGCCTTTGGAAGAGATGTTCCCGGTAGGCTGTAAGAGCACTGTGCAGAGCGAGTTGTTTCTTAGCTTCCCAAAGAGCTGGAAGCAAGCTGCTGTGGGGCCCAACTCGCCCTTTGGAAAGAAGCCTGCACGTTGTGCCGTTCAGCTCTAGGACAATGTAGCACACCCAGAGCAGGAGTCCTACTTCAGCCAGGTCAGGCCTGCAAAGAAACTGCGTTTCACAGGCCTTTGGAAGTGATGTTCCCGGTAGGCTGTAAGAGCACTGTGCAGAGCGAGTTGTTTCTTAGCTTCCCAAAGAGCTGGAAGCAAGATGCTGTGGGGCCCAACTCGCCCTTTGAAAGAAGCCTGCACATTGTGCCTTTTGGCTCTAGGGCAATGTAGCACACCCAGAGCAGAAGTCCTACTTCAGCCAGATAAGGCCTGCAAAGAAACTGCGTTTCACAGGCCTTTGGAAGAGATGTTCCCGGTAGGCTGTAAGAGCACTGTGCAGAGCGAGTTGTTTCTTAGCTTCCGAAAGAGCTGGAAGCAAGATGCTGTGGGGCCCAACTCGCCCTTTGGAAAGAAGCCTGCACGTTGTGCCTTTCATCTCTAGGGCAATGTAGCACACCCAGAGCAGAAGTCCTACTTCAGCCAGATCAGGCCTGCAAAGAATCTGCGTTTCACAGGCCTTTGGAAGAGATGTTCCCGGTAGGCTGTAAGAGCACTGTGCAGAGCGAGTTGTTTCTTAGCTTCCCAAAGAGCTGGAAGCAAGATGCTGTGGGGCCCAACTCGCCCTTTGGAAAGAAGCCTGCACGTTGTGCCTTTCAGCTCTAGTGCAATGTAGCACACACAGAGCAGGAGTCCTACTTCAGCCAGATCAGGCCTGCAAAGAAACGGCGTTTCACAGGCCTTTGGAAGAGATGTTCCCGGTAGGCTGTAAGAGCACTGTGCAGAGCGAGTTGTTTCATAGCTTCCCAAAGAGCTGGAAGCAAGATGCTGTGGGGCCCAACTCGCCCTTTGCAAAGAAGGCTGCACGTTGTGACTTTCAGCTATAGGGCAATGTAGCACACCCAGAGCAGAAGTCCTACTTCAGCCAGGTCAGGCCTGCAAAGAAACTGCATTTCACAGGCCTTTGGAAGAGATGTTCCCGGTAGGCTCTAAGAGCACTGTGCAGAGCGAGTTGTTTCTTAGCTTCCCAAAGAGCTGGAAGCAAGATGCTGTGGGGCCCAACTCGTCCTTTGGAAAGAAGCGTGCACGTTGTGCCTTTCAGCACTAGGCAATGTTACACACCCAGAGCAGGAGTCCTACTTCAGCCAGATCAGGCCTGCAAAGAAACTGCGTTTCACAAGCCTTTGGAAGAGATGTTCCCGGTAGGCTGTAAGAGCACTGTGCAGAGCGAGTTGTTTCTTAGCTTCCCAAAGAGCTGGAAGCAAGATGCTGTGGGGCCCAACTCGCCCTTGGAAAGAAGCCTGCATGTTGTGCCTTTCAGCTCTAGAGCAATGTAGCACACCAGGGGAGAAGTCCTACTTCAACCAGATCAGGCCTGCAAAGAAACTGCGTTTCACAGGCCTTTGGAAGAGATGTTCCCGGTAGGCTGTAAGAGCACTGTGCAGAGCGAGTTGATTCTTAGCTTCCCAAAGATCTGGAAGCAAGATGCTGTGGGGCCCAACTCGCCCTTTGGAAAGAAGCCTGCACGGTGTGACTTTCAGCTCTAGGGCAATGTAGCACACCCAGAGCAGAAGTCCTACTTCAGCCAGATCAGGCCTGCAAAGAAACTGCGTTTCACAGGCCTTTGGAAGAGATCTTCCCGGTAGGCTGTAAGAGCACTGTGCAGAGCGAGTTGTTTCTTAGCTTCCCAAAGAGCTGGAAGCAAGCTGCTGTGGGGCCCAACTCGCCCTTTGGAAAGAAGCCAGCACGTTGTGTCTTTCAGCTCTAGGGCAATGTAGCACACCCAGAGCAGAAGTCCTACTTCAGCCAGATCAGGCCTGCAAAGAATCTGCGTTTCACAGGCCTTTGGAAGACATGTTCCCGGTAGGCTGTAAGAGCACTGTGCAGAGCGAGTTGTTTCTAAGCTTCCCAAAGAGCTGGAAGCAAGATGCTGTGGGGCCCAACTCGCCCTTTGGAAAGAAGCCTGCACGTTGTGCCTTTCAGCTCTAGGGCAATGTAGCACACACAGAGCAGGAGTCCTACTTCAGCCAGATCAGGCCTGCAAAGAAACTGCGTTTCACAGGCCTTTGGAAGAGATGTTCCCGGTAGGCTGTAAGAGCACTGTGCAGAGCGAGTTGTTTCTTAGCTTCCCAAAGAGCTGGAAGCAAGATGCTGTGGGGCCCAACTCGCCCTTTGCAAAGAAGCCTGCACGTTGTGCCTTTCAGCTCTAGGGCAATGTAGCACACCCAGAGCAGAAGTCCTACTTCAGCCAGGTCAGGCCTGCAAAGAAACTGCGTTTCACAGGCCTTTGGAAGAGATGTTCCCGGTAGGCTGTAAGAGCACTGTGCAGAGCGAGTTGTTTCTTAGCTTCCCAAAGAGCTGGAAGCAAGATGCTGTGGGGCCCAACTCGTCCTTTGGAAAGAAGCGTGCACGTTGTGCCTTTCAGCACTAGGCAATGTTGCACACCCAGAGCAGGAGTCCTACTTCAGCCAGATCAGGCCTGCAAAGAAACTGCGTTTCACAAGCCTTTGGAAGAGATGTTCCCGGTAGGCTGTAAGAGCACTGTGCAGAGCGACTTGTTTCTTAGCTTCCCAAAGCGCTGGAAGCAAGATGCTGTGGTGCCCAACTCGCCCTTGGAAAGAAGCCTGCATGTTGTGCCTTTCAGCTCTAGAGCAATGTAGCACACCAGGGGAGAAGTCCTACTTCAACCAGATCAGGGCTGCAAAGAAACTGCGTTTTACAGGCCATTGGAAGAGATGTTCCCGGTAGGCTGTAACAGCACTGTGCAGAGCGAGTTGATTCTTAGCTTCTCAAAGATCTGGAAGCATGATGCTGTGGGGCCCAACTCGCCCTTTGGAAAGAAGCCTGCACGTTGTGCCTTTCAGCTCCAGGGCAATGTAGCACACCCAGAGCAGAAGTCCTACTTCAGCCAGATCAGGCCTGCAAAGAAAGTGCGTTTCACAGGCCTTTGGAAGAGATGTTCCCTGTAGGCTGTAAGAGCACTGTGCAGAGCGAGTTGTTTCTTAGCTTCCCAAAGAGCTGGAAGCAAGCTGCTGTGGGGCCCAACTCGCCCTTTGAAAGAAGCCTGCACGTTGTGCCTTTCAGCTCTAGGGCAATGTAGCACACCAAGAGGAGAAGTCCTACTTCAACCAGATCAGGCCTGCAAAGAAACTGCGTTTCACAGGCCTTTGGAAGAGATGTTACCGGTAGGCTGTAAGAGCACTGTGCAGAGCGAGTTGATTCTTAGCTTCCCAAAGAGCTGGAAGCAAGATTCTGTGGGGCCCAACTCGCCCTTTGGAAAGAAGCGTGCACGTTGTGCCTTTCAGCTCTAGGCAATGTTGCACACGGTGAGCAGGAGTCCTACTTCAGCCAGATCAGGCCTGCAAAGAAACTGCATTTCACAGGCCTTTGGAAGAGATGTTCCCGGTAGGCTGTAAGAGCACTGTGCAGAGCGAGTTGTTTCTTAGCTTCCCAAAGAGCTGGTAGCAAGATGCTGTGGGGCCCAACTCGCCCTTTGGAAAGAAGCCTGCAAGTTCTGACTTTCAGCTCAAGGGCAATGAAGCACACCCAGAGCAGAAGTCCTACTTCAGCCAGATCAGGCCTGCAAGGAAACTGCGTTTCACAGGCCTTTGGAAGAGATGTTCCCGGTAGGCTGTAAGAGCACTGTGCAGAGCGAGTTGTTTCTTAGCTTCCCAAAGAGCTGGAAGCAAGATGCTGTGGGGCCCAACTCGCCCTTTGGAAAGAAGCCTGCACGTTGTGCCGTTCAGCTCTAGGACAATGTAGCACACCCAGAGCAGGAGTCCTACTTCAGTCAGGTCAGGCCTGCAAAGAAACTGCGTTTCACAGGCCTTTGGAAGAGATGTTCCCGGTAGGCTGTAAGAGCACTGTGCAGAGCGAGTTGATTCTTAGCTTCCCAAAGAGCTGGAAGCAAGATGCTGTGGGGCCCAACTCGCCCTTTGGAAAGAAGCCTGCACGTTGTGCCTTTCAGCTCTAGGGCAATGTAGCACACCCAGAGCAGAAGTCCTACTTCAGCCAGATCAGGCCTGCAAAGAAACTGCGTTTCACAGGCCTTTGGAAGAGATGTTCCCGGTAGGCTGTAACAGCACTGTGCAGAGCGAGTTGTTTCTTAGCTTCCCAAAGAGCTGGAAGCAAGATGCTGTGGGGCCCAACTCGCCCTTGGAAAGAAGCCTGCATGTTGTGCCTTTCAGCTCTAGAGCAATGTAGCACACCAGGGGAGAAGTCCTACTTCAACCAGATCAGGCCTGCAAAGAAACTGCGTTTTACAGGCCATTGGAAGAGATGTTCCCGGTAGGCTGTAACAGCACTGTGCAGAGTGAGTTGATTCCTAGCTCCCCAAAGATCTGGAAGCATGATGCTGTGGGGCACAACTCGCCCTTTGGAAAGAAGCCTGCACATTGTGCCTTTCAGCTCCAGGGCAATGTAGCACACCCAGAGCAGAAGTCCTACTTCAGCCAGATCAGGCCTGCAAAGAAACTGCGTTTCACAGGCCTTTGGAAGAGATGTTCCCGGTAGGCTGTAAGAGCACTGTGCAGAGCGAGTTGTTTCTTAGCTTCCCACAGAGCTGGAAGCAAGCTGCTGTGGGGCCCAACTCGCCCTTTGGAAAGAAGCCTGCACGTTGTGCCTTTCAGCTCTAGGGCAATGTAGCACACCCAGAGCAGGAGTCCTACCTCAGCCCGATCAGGCCTGCAAAGAAACTGCGTTTCACAGGCCTTTGGAAGAGATGTTCCCGGTAGGCTGTAAGAGCACTGTGCAGAGCGAGTTGTTTCTTACCTTCCCAAAGAGCTGGAAGCAAGATGCTGTGGGGCCCAACTCGCCCTTTGAAAGAAGCCTGCACGTTGTGCCTTTCAGCTCTAGGCAATGTAGCACACCTAGAGCAGAAGTCCTACTTCAGCCAGATCAGGCCTGCAAAGAGACTGAGTTTCACAGGCCTTTGGAAGAGATGTTCCCGGTAGGCTGTAAGAGCAGTGTGCAGAGCGAGTTGTTTCTTAGCTTCCCAAAGAGCTGGAAGCAAGATGCTGTGGGGCCCAACTCGCCCTTTGGAAAGAAGCCTGCACGTTTTGCCTTTCAGCTCTAGGGCAATGTAGCACACCCAGAGCAGAAGTCCTACTTCAGCCAGATCAGGCCTGCAAAGAAACTGCATTTCACAGGCCTTTGGAAGAGATGTTCCCGGTAGGCTGTAAGAGCACTGTGCAGAGCGAGTTGTTTCTTAGATCCCAAAGAGCTGGAAGCAAGATGCTGCGGGGCCCAACTCGCCCTTTGGAAAGAAGCCTGCACGTTGTGCCTTTCAGCTCTAGGGCAATTTAGCACACCCAGAGCAGAAGTCCTACTTCAGCCAGATCAGGCCTGCAAAGAAACTGCGTTTGACAGGCCTTTGGAAGAGATGTTCCCGGGAGGCTGTAAGAGCACTGTGCAGAGCGAGTTGTTTCTTAGCTTCCCAAAGAGCTGGTAGCAAGATGCTGTGGGGCCCAACTCGCCCTTTGGAAAGAAGCCTGCAAGTTGTGCCTTTCAGCTCAAGGGCAATGTAGCACACCCAGAGCAGAAGTCCTACTTCAGCCAGATCAGGCCTGCAAGGAAACTGCGTTTCACAGGCCTTTGGAAGAGATGTTCCCGGTAGGCTGTAAGAGCACTGTGCAGAGCGAGTTGTTTCTTAGCTTCCCAAAGAGCTGGAAGCAAGATGCTGTGGGGCCCAACTCGCCCTTTGGAAAGAAGCCTGCACGTTGTGCCGTTCAGCTCTAGGACAATGTAGCACACCCAGAGCAGGAGTCCTACTTCAGCCAGGTCAGGCCTGCAAAGAAACTGCGTTTCACAGGCCTTTGGAAGTGATGTTCCCGGTAGGCTGTAAGAGCACTGTGCAGAGCGAGTTGTTTCTTAGCTTCCCAAAGAGCTGGAAGCAAGATGCTGTGGGGCCCAACTCGCCCTTTGAAAGAAGCCTGCACATTGTGCCTTTTGGCTCTAGGGCAATGTAGCACACCCAGAGCAGAAGTCCTACTTCAGCCAGATAAGGCCTGCAAAGAAACTGCGTTTCACAGGCCTTTGGAAGAGATGTTCCCGGTAGGCTGTAAGAGCACTGTGCAGAGCGAGTTGTTTCTTAGCTTCCCAAAGAGCTGGAAGCAAGATGCTGTGGGGCCCAACTCGCCCTTTGGAAAGAAGCCTGCACGTTGTGCCTTTCAGCTCTAGGGCAACGTAGCACACCAAGACGAGAAGTCCTACTTCAACCAGATCAGGCCTGCAAAGAAACTGCGTTTCACAGGCCTTTGGAAGAGATGTTCCCGGTAGGCTGTAAGAGCACTGTGCAGAGCGAGTTGATTCTTAGCTTCCCAAAGATCTGGAAGCAAGATGCTGTGGGGCCCAACTCGCCTTTTGGAAAGAAGCCTGCACGTTGTGACTTTCAGCTCTAGGGCAATGTAGCACACCCAGAGCAGAAGTCCTACTTCAACCAGATCAGGCCTGCAAAGAAACTGCGTTTCACAGGCCTTTGGAAGAGATGTTCCCGGTAGGCTGTAAGAGCACTGTGCAGAGCGAGTTGTTTCTTAGCTTCCCAAAGAGCTGCAAGCAAGATGCTGTGGGGCCCAACTAGCCCTTTGGAAAGAAGCCTGCACGTTGTGCCTTTCAGGTCTAGGGCAATGTAGCACACCCAGAGCAGAAGTGCTACTTCAGCCAGATCAGGCCTGCAAAGAAACTGCGTTTCACAGGCCTTTAGAAGAGATGTTCCCGGTAGGCTGTAAGAGCACTGTGCAGAGCGAGTTGTTTCTTAGCTTCCCAAAGAGCTGGAAGCAAGATGCTGTGGGGCCGAACTCGCCCTTTGGAAAGAAGCCAGCACGTTGTGCCTTTCATCTCTAGGGCAATGTAGCACACCCAGAGCAGAAGTCCTACTTCAGCCAGATCAGGCCTGCAAAGAATCTGCGTTTCACAGGCCTTTGGAAGAGATGTTCCCGGTAGGCTGTAAGAGCACTGTGCAGAGCGAGTTGTTTCTTAGCTTCCCAAAGAGCTGGAAGCAAGATGCTGTGGGGCCCAACTCGCCCTTTGGAAAGAAGCCTGCACGTTGTGCCTTTCAGCTCTAGGGCAATGTAGCACACACAGAGCAGGAGTCCTACTTCAGCCAGATCAGGCCTGCAAAGAAACGGCGTTTCACAGGCCTTTGGAAGAGATGTTCCCGGTAGGCTGTAAGAGCACTGTGCAGAGCGAGTTGTTTCTTAGCTTCCCAAAGAGCTGGAAGCAAGATGCTGTGGGGCCCAACTCGCCCTTTGCAAAGAAGGCTGCACGTTGTGACTTTCAGCTATAGGGCAATGTAGCACACCCAGAGCAGAAGTCCTACTTCAGCCAGGTCAGGCCTGCAAAGAAACTGCGTTTCACAGGCCTTTGGAAGAGATGTTCCCGGTAGGCTCTAAGAGCACTGTGCAGAGCGAGTTGTTTCTTAGCTTCCCAAAGAGCTGGAAGCAAGATGCTGTGGGGCCCAACTCGTCCTTTGGAAAGAAGCGTGCACGTTGTGCCTTTCAGCACTAGGCAATGTTACACACCCAGAGCAGGAGTCCTACTTCAGCCAGATCAGGCCTGCAAAGAAACTGCGTTTCACAAGCCTTTGGAAGAGATGTTCCCGGTAGGCTGTAAGAGCACTGTGCAGAGCGAGATGTTTCTTAGCTTCCCAAAGAGCTGGAAGCAAGATGCTGTGGGGCCCAACTCGCCCTTGGAAAGAAGCCTGCATGTTGTGCCTTTCAGCTCTAGAGCAATGTAGCACACCAGGGGAGAAGTCCTACTTCAACCAGATCAGGCCTGCAAAGAAACTGCGTTTCACAGGCCTTTGGAAGAGATGTTCCCGGTAGGCTGTAAGAGCACTGTGCAGAGCGAGTTGATTCTTAGCTTCCCAAAGATCTGGAAGCAAGATGCTGTGGGGCCCAACTCGCCCTTTGGAAAGAAGCCTGCACGGTGTGACTTTCAGCTCTAGGGCAATGTAGCACACCCAGAGCAGAAGTCCTACTTCAGCCAGATCAGGCCTGCAAAGAAACTGCGTTTCACAGGCCTTTGGAAGAGATGTTCCCGGTAGGCTGTAAGAGCACTGTGCAGAGCGAGTTGTTTCTTAGCTTCCCAAAGAGCTGGAAGCAAGCTGCTGTGGGGCCCAACTCGCCCTTTGGAAAGAAGCCAGCACGTTGTGTCTTTCAGCTCTAGGTCAATGTAGCACACCCAGAGCAGAAGTCCTACTTCAGCCAGATCAGGCCTGCAAAGAATCTGCGTTTCACAGGCCTTTGGAAGACATGTTCCCGGTAGGCTGTAAGAGCACTGTGCAGAGCGAGTTGTTTCTAAGCTTCCCAAAGAGCTGGAAGCAAGATGCTGTGGGGCCCAACTCGCCCTTTGGAAAGAAGCCTGCACGTTGTGCCTTTCAGCTCTAGGGCAATGTAGCACACACAGAGCAGGAGTCCTACTTCAGCCAGATCAGGCCTGCAAAGAAACTGCGTTTCACAGGCCTTTGGAAGAGATGTTCCCGGTAGGCTGTAAGAGCACTGTGCAGAGCGAGTTGTTTCTTAGCTTCCCAAAGAGCTGGAAGCAAGATGCTGTGGGGCCCAACTCGCCCTTTGCAAAGAAGCCTGCACGTTGTGCCTTTCAGCTCTAGGGCAATGTAGCACACCCAGAGCAGAAGTCCTACTTCAGCCAGGTCAGGCCTGCAAAGAAACTGCGTTTCACAGGCCTTTGGAAGAGATGTTCCCGGTAGGCTGTAAGAGCACTGTGCAGAGCGAGTTGTTTCTTAGCTTCCCAAAGAGCTGGAAGCAAGCTGCTGTGGGGCCCAACTCGTCCTTTGGAAAGAAGCGTGCACGTTGTGCCTTTCAGCACTAGGCAATGTTGCACACCCAGAGCAGGAGTCCTACTTCAGCCAGATCAGGCCTGCAAAGAAACTGCGTTTCACAAGCCTTTGGAAGAGATGTTCCCGGTAGGCTGTAAGAGCACTGTGCAGAGCGACTTGTTTCTTAGCTTCCCAAAGCGCTGGAAGCAAGATGCTGTGGTGCCCAACTCGCCCTTGGAAAGAAGCCTGCATGTTGTGCCTTTCAGCTCTAGAGCAATGTAGCACACCAGGGGAGAAGTCCTACTTCAACCAGATCAGGCCTGCAAAGAAACTGCGTTTTACAGGCCATTGGAAGAGATGTTCCCGGTAGGCTGTAACAGCACTGTGCAGAGCGAGTTGATTCTTAGCTTCTCAAAGATCTGGAAGCATGATGCTGTGGGGCCCAACTCGCCCTTTGGAAAGAAGCCTGCACGTTGTGCCTTTCAGCTCCAGGGCAATGTAGCACACCCAGAGCAGAAGTCCTACTTCAGCCAGATCAGGCCTGCAAAGAAAGTGCGTTTCACAGGCCTTTGGAAGAGATGTTCCCTGTAGGCTGTAAGAGCACTGTGCAGAGCGAGTTGTTTCTTAGCTTCCCAAAGAGCTGGAAGCAAGATGCTGTGGGGCCCAACTCGCCCTTTGGAAAGAAGCCTGCACGTTGTGCCTTTCAGCTCTAGGGCAATGTAGCACACCCAGAGCAGGAGTCATACTTCAGCCAGATCAGGCCTGCAAAGAAACTCCATTTCACAGGCCTTTGGAAGAGATATTCCCGGTAGGCTGTAAGAGCACTGTGCAGAGCGAGTTGTTTCTTAGCTTCCCAAAGATCTGGAAGCAAGATGCTGTGGGGCCCAACTCGCCCTTTGAAAGAAGCCTGCACGTTGTGCCTTTCAGCTCTAGGGCAATGTAGCACACCAAGAGGAGAAGTCCTACTTCAACCAGATCAGGCCTGCAAAGAAACTGCGTTTCACAGGCCTTTGGAAGACATGTTACCGGTAGGCTGTAAGAGCACTGTGCAGAGCGAGTTGATTCTTAGCTTCCCAAAGAGCTGGAAGCAAGATTCTGTGGGGCCCAACTCGCCCTTTGGAAAGAAGCGTGCACGTTGTGCCTTTCAGCTCTAGGCAATGTTGCACACGGTGAGCAGGAGTCCTACTTCAGCCAGATCAGGCCTGCAAAGAAACTGCGTTTCACAGGCCTTTGGAAGAGATGTTCCCGGTAGGCTGTAAGAGCACTGTGCAGAGCGAGTTGTTTCTTAGCTTCCCAAAGAGCTGGTAGCAAGATGCTGTGGGGCCCAACTCGCCCTTTGGAAAGAAGCCTGCAAGTTGTGACTTTCAGCTCAAGGGCAATGAAGCACACCCAGAGCAGAAGTCCTACTTCAGCCAGATCAGGCCTGCAAGGAAACTGCGTTTCACAGGCCTTTGGAAGAGATGTTCCCGGTAGGCTGTAAGAGCACTGTGCAGAGCGAGTTGATTCTTAGCTTCCCAAAGAGCTGCAAGCAAGATGCTGTGGGGCCCAACTCCTCCTTTGGAAAGAAGCCTGCACGTTGTGCCTTTCAGCTCTAGGGCAATGTAGCACACCCAGAGCAGAAGTGCTACTTCAGCCAGATCAGGCCAGCAAAGAAACTGCGTTTCACAGGCCTTTAGAAGAGATGTTCCCGGTAGGCTGTAAGAGCACTGTGCAGAGCGAGTTGTTTCTTAGCTTCCCAAAGAGCTGGAAGCAAGATGCTGTGGGGCCCAACTCGCCCTTTGGAAAGAAGCCAGCACGTTGTGCCTTTCAGCTCTAGGGCAATGTAGCACACCCAGAGCAGAAGTCCTACTTCAGCCAGATCAGGCCTGCAAAGAAACTGCGTTTCACAGGCCTTTGGAAGTGATGTTCCCGGTAGGCTGTAAGAGCACTGTGCAGAGCGAGTTGTTTCTTAGCTTCCCAAAGAGCTGGAAGCAAGATGCTGTGGGGCCCAACTCGCCCTTTGGAAAGAAGCCTGCACGTTGTGCCTTTCAGCTCTAGGGCAATGTAGCACACACAGAGCAGGAGTCCTACTTCAGCCAGATCAGGCCTGCAAAGAAACTGCGTTTCACAGGCCTTTGGAAGAGATGTTCCCGGTACTCTGTAAGAGCACTGTGCAGAGCGAGTTGTTTCTTAGCTTCCCAAAGAGCTGGAAGCAAGATGCTGTGGGGCCCAACTCGCCCTTTGCAAAGAAGCCTGCACGTTGTGCCTTTCAGCTCTAGGGCAATGTAGCACACCCAGAGCAGAAGTCCTACTTCAGCCAGGTCAGGCCTGCAAAGAAACTGCGTTTCACAGGCCTTTGGAAGAGATGTTCCCAGTAGGCTGTAAGAGCACTGTGCAGAGCGAGTTGTTTCTTAGCTTCCCAAAGAGCTGGAAGCAAGATGCTGCGGGGCCCAACTCGCCCTTTGGAAAGAAGCCTGCACGTTGTGCCTCTCATCTCTAGGGCAATGTAGCACACCCAGAGCAGAAGTCCTACTTCAGCCAGATCAGTCCTGCAAAGAAACTGCGTTTGACAGGCCTTTGGAAGAGATGTTCCCGGGAGGCTGTAAGAGAACTGTGCAGAGCGAGTTGTTTCTTAGCTTCCCAAAGAGCTGCAAGCAAGATGCTGTGGGGCCCAACTCGCCCTTTGGAAAGAAGCCTGCACGTTGTGCCTTTCAGCTCTAGGGCAATGTAGCACACCCAGAGCAGAAGTGCTACTTCAGCCAGATCAGGCCTGCAAAGAAACTGCGCTTCACAGGCCTTTAGAAGAGATGTTCCCGGTAGGCTGTAAGAGCACTGTGCAGAGCGAGTTGTTTCTTAGCTTCCCAAAGAGCTGGAAGCAAGATGCTGTGGGGCCCAACTCGCCCTTTGGAAAGAAGCCAGCACGTTGTGCCTTTCAGCTCTAGGGCAATGTAGCACACCCAGAGCAGAAGTCCTACTTCAGCCAGATCAGGCCTGCAAAGAATCTGCGTTTCACAGGCCTTTGGAAGAGATGTTCCCGGTAGGCTGTAAGAGCACTGTGCAGAGCGAGTTGTTTCTTAGCTTCCCAAAGAGCTGGAAGCAAGATGCTGTGGGGCCCAATTCGCCCTTTGGAAAGAAGCCTGCACGTTGTGCCTTTCAGCTCTGGGGCAATGTAGCACACACAGAGCAGGAGTCCTACTTCAGCCAGATCAGGCCTGCAAAGAAACTGCGTTTCCCAGGCCTTTGGAAAAGATGTTCCCGGTAGGCTGTAAGAGCACTGTGCAGAGCGAGTTGTTTCTTAGCTTCCCAAAGAGCTGGAAGCAAGATGCTGTGGGGCCTAACTCGCCCTTTGGAAAGAAGCCTGCATGTTGTGCCTTTCAGCTCTAGGGCAAAGTAGCACACCCAGAGCAGAAGTCCTACTTCAGCCAGATCAGGCGTGCAAAGAAACTTCGTTTCACAGGCCTTTGGAAGAGATGTTCCCGGTAGGCTGTAAGAGCACTGTGCAGAGCGAGTTGTTTCTTAGCTTGCCAAAGAGCTGGAAGCAAGATGCTGTGCGGCCAACTCGCCCTTTGGAAAGAAGCCTGCACGTAGTGCCTTTCAGCTCTAGGGCAAAGTAGCACCCCAGAGCAGGAGTCCTACTTCAGCCAGATCAGGCCTGCAAAGAAACTGCGTTTCGCAGGCCTTTGGAATAGATGTTCCTCGTAGGCTGTAAGAGCACTGTGCAGAGCGAGTTGTTTCTTAGCTTCCCAAAGAGCTGGAAGCAAGCTCCTGTGGGCCCCAACTCGCCCTTTGGAAAGAAGCCTGCACGTTGTGCCTTTCAGCTCTAGGGCAAAGTAGCACACCCAGAGCAGAAGTCCTACTTCAGCCAGATCAGGCCTGCAAAGAAACTGCGTTTCACAGGCCTTTGGAAGAGATGTTCCCGGTAGGCTGTAAGAGCACTGTGCAGAGCGAGTTGTTTCTTAGCTTCCCAAAGAGCTGGAAGCAAGATGCTGTGGGGCCCAACTCGCCCTTTGGAAAGAAGCCTGCACGTTGTGCCTTTCAGCTCTAGGGCAAAGTAGCACACCCAGAGCAGAAGTCCTACTTCAGCCAGATCAGGCCTGCAAAGAAACTGCGTTTCACAGGCCTTTGGAAGAGATGTTCCCGGTAGGCTGTATGAGCACTGTGCAGAGCGAGTTGTTTCTTAGCTTCCCAAAGAGCTAGAAGCAAGATGCTGTGGGGCCCAACTCGCCCTTTGGAAAGAAGCCTGCACGTTGTGCCTTTGAGCTCTAGGGCAATGTAGCACACCCAGAGCAGAAGTCCTACTTCAGCCAGATCAGGCCTGCAAAGAAACTGCTTTTCACAGGCCTTTGGCAGAGATGTTCCCGGTAGGCTGTAAGAGCACTGTGCAGAGCGAGTTGTTTCTTAGCTTCCCAAAGAGCTGGAAGCAAGATGCTGTGGGGCCCAACTCGCCCTTTGGAAAGAAGCCTGCACGTTGTGCCTTTCAGCTCTAGGGCAAAGTAGCACACCCAGAGCAGAAGTTCTACTTCAGCGAGATCAGGCCTGCAAAGAAACTGCTTTTCACAGACCTTTGGAAGAGATGTTCCCGGTAGGCTGTAAGAGCACTGTGCAGAGCGAGTTGTTTCTTAGCTTCCCAAAGAGATGTAAGCAAGATGCTGTGGGTCCCAACTCGCCCTTTGGAAAGAAGCCTGCACGTTGTGCCTTTCAGCTCTATGGCAATGTAGCACACCCAGAGCAGAAGTCCTACTTCAGCCAGATCAGGCCTGCAAAGAAACTGCTTTTCACAGGCCTTTGGAAGAGATGTTCCCGGTAGGCTGTAAGAGCACTGTGCAGAGCGAGTTGTTTCTTAGCTTCCCAAAGAGCTGGAAGCAAGATGCTTTGGGGCCCAACTCGCCCTTTGGAAAGAAGCCTTCACGTTGTGCCTTTCAGCTCTAGGGCAATGTAGCACACCCAGAGCAGAAGTTGTACTTCAGCGAGATCAGGCCTGCAAAGAAACTGCTTTTCACAGACCTTTGGAAGAGATGTTCCCGGTAGGCTGTAAGAGCACTGTGCAGAGCGAGTTGTTTCTTAGCTTCCCAAAGAGATGGAAGCAAGATGCTGTGGGGCCCAACTCACCCTTTGGAAAGAAGCCTGCACGTTGTGCCTTTCAGCTCTAGGGCAATGTAGCACACCCAGAGCAGAAGTCCTACTTCAGCCAGATCAGGCCTGCAAAGAAACTGCGTTTCACAGGCCTTTGGAAGACATGTTCCCGGTAGGCTGTAAGAGCACTGTGCAGAGCGAGTTGTTTCTTAGCTTCCCAAAGAGCTGAAAGCAAGATGCTGTGGGGCCCAACTCGCCCTTTGGAAAGAAGCCTGCACGTTGTGCCTTTCAGCTCTAGGGCAATGTAGCACCCCCAGAGCAGAAGTCCTACTTCAGCCAGATCAGGCCTGCAAAGAAACTGCGTTTCACAGGCCTTTGGAAGAGATGTTCCCAGTAGGCTGTAAGAGCACTGTGCAGAGCGAGTTGTTTCTTAGCTTCCCAAAGAGCTGGAAGCAAGATGCTGTGGGGCCCAACTCGCCCTTTGGAAAGAAGCCTGCACGTTGTGCCTTACAGCTCTAGGGCAAAGTAGCACACCCAGAGCAGAAGTCCTACTTCATCCAGATCAGGCCTGCAAAGAAACTGCGTTTCACAGGCCTTTGGAAGAGATGTTCCCGGTAGGCTGTAAGAGCACTGTGCAGAGCGAGTTGATGCTTAGCTTCCCAAAGATCTGGAAGCAAGATGCTGTGGGGCCCAACTCGCCTTTTGGAAAGAAGCCTGCACGTTGTGACTTTCAGCTCTAGGGCAAAGTAGCACACCCAGAGCAGAAGTCCTACTTCAACCAGATCAGGCCTGCAAAGAAACTGCATTTCACAGGCCTTTTGAAGAGATGTTCCCGGTAGGCTGTAAGAGCACTGTGCAGAGCGAGTTGTTTCTTAGCTTCCCAAAGAGCTGCAAGCAAGATGCTGTGGGGCCCAACTCGCCCTTTGGAAAGAAGCCTGCACGTTGTGACTTTCAGCTCTAGGGCAATGTAGCACACCCAGAGCAGAAGTGCTGCTTCAGCCAGATCAGGCCTGCAAAGAAACTGCGTTTCACAGGCCTTTAGAAGAGATGTTCCCGGTAGGCTGTAAGAGCACTGTGCAGAGCGAGTTGTTTCTTAGCTTCCCAAAGAGCTGGAAGCAAGATGCTGTGGGGCCGAACTCGCCCTTTGGAAAGAAGCCAGCACGTTGTCCCTTTCAGCTCTAGGGCAATGTAGCACACCCAGAGCAGAAGTCCTACTTCAGCCAGATCAGGCCTGCAAAGAATCTGCGTTTCACAGGCCTTTGGAAGAGATGTTCCCGGTAGGCTGTAAGAGCACTGTGCAGAGCGAGTTGTTTCTTAGCTTCCCAAAGAGCTGGAAGCAAGATGCTGTGGGGCCCAACTCGCCCTTTGGAAAGAAGCCTGCACGTTGTGCCTTTCAGCTCTAGGGCAATGTAGCACACACAGAGCAGGAGTCCTATTTCAGCCAGATCAGGCCTGCAAAGAAACTGCGTTTCACAGGCCTTTGGAAGAGATGTTCCCGGTAGGCTGTAAGAGCACTGTGCAGAGCGAGTTGTTTCTTAGCTTCCCAAAGAGCTGGAAGCAAGATGCTGTGGGGCCCAACTCGCCCTTTGCAAAGAAGCCTGCACGTTGTGACTTTCAGCTCTAGGGCAATGTAGCACACCCAGAGCAGAAGTCCTACTTCAGCCAGGTCAGGCCTGCAAAGAAACTGCGTTTCACAGGCCTTTGGAAGAGATGTTCCCGGTAGGCTGTAAGAGCACTGTGCAGAGCGAGTTGTTTCTTAGCTTCCCAAAGAGCTGGAAGCAAGATGCTGCGTGGCCCAACTCGCCCTTTGGAAAGAAGCCTGCACGTTGTGCCTTTCAGCTCTAGGGCAATGTAGCGCACCCAGAGCAGAAGTGCTACTTCAGCCAGATCAGGCCTGCAAAGAAACTGCGTTTCACAGGCCTTTAGAAGAGATGTTCCCGGTAGGCTGTAAGAGCACTGTGCAGAGCGAGTTGTTTCTTAGCTTCCCAAAGAGCTGGAAGCAAGATGCTGTTGGGCCCAACTCGCCCTTTGGAAAGAAGCCAGCACGTTGTGCCTTTCAGCTCTAGGGCAATGTAGCACACCCAGAGCAGAAGTCCTACTTCAGCCAGATCAGGCCTGCAAAGAAACTGCGTTTCACAGGCCTTTGGAAGAGATGTTCCCGGTAGGCTGTAAGAGCACTGTGCAGAGCGAGTTGTTTCTTAGCTTCCCAAAGAGCTGGAAGCAAGATACTGTGGGGCCCAACTCGCCCTTTGGAAAGAAGCCTGCACGTTGTGCCTTTCAGCTCTAGGGCAATGTAGCACACCCAGAGCAGGAGTCCTACTTCAGCCAGATCAGGCCTGCAAAGAAACTGCGTTTCACAGGCCTTTGGAAGAGATGTTCCCGGTAGGCTGTATGAGCACTGTGCAGAGCGAGTTGTTTCTTAGCTTCCCAAAGATCTGGAAGCAAGATGCTGTGGGGCCCAACTCGCCCTTTGAAAGAAGCCTGCACGTTGTGCCTTTCAACTCTAGGCAATGTAGCACACCTAGAGCAGAAGTCCTACTTCAGCCAGATCAGGCCTGCAAAGAGACTGAGTTTCACAGGCCTTTGGAAGAGATGTTCCCGGTAGGCTGTAAGAGCACTGTGCAGAGCGAGTTGTTTCTTAGCTTCCCAAAGAGCTGGAAGCAAGATGCTGTGGGGCCCAACTCGCCCTTTGGAAAGAAGCCTGCACGTTGTGCCTTTCAGCTCTAGGGCAATGTAGCACACCCAGAGCAGAAGTCCTACTTCAGCCAGATCAGGCCTGCAAAGAAACTGCATTTCACAGGCCTTTGGAAGAGATGTTCCCGGTAGGCTGTAAGAGCACTGTGCAGAGCGAGTTGTTTCTTAGCTTCCCAAAGAGCTGGAAGCAAGATGCTGTGGGGCCCAACTCGCCCTTTGGAAAGAAGCCTGCACGTTGTGCCTTTCAGCTCTAGGGCAAAGTAGCACACCCAGAGCAGAAGTCCTACTTCAGTCAGATCAGGCCTGCAAAGAAACTGCGTTTGACAGGCCTTTGGAAGAGATGTTCCCGGGAGGCTGTAAGAGCACTGTGCAGAGCGAGTTGTTTCTTAGCTTCCCAAAGAGCTGGTAGCAAGATGCTGTGGGGCCCATCTCGCCCTTTGGAAAGAAGCCCGCAAGTTGTGCCTTTCAGCTCAAGGGCAATGTAGCACACCCAGAGCAGAAGTCCTACTTCAGCCAGATCAGGCCTGCAAGGAAACTGTGTTTCACAGGCCTTTGGAAGAGATGTTCCCGGTAGGCTGTAAGAGCACTGTGCAGAGCGAGTTGTTTCTTAGCTTCCCAAAGAGCTGGAAGCAAGATGCTGTGGGGCCCAACTCGCCCTTTGGAAAGAAGCCTGCACGTTGTGCCTTTCAGCTCTAGGGCAATGTAGCACACACAGAGCAGGAGTCCTACTTCAGCCAGATCAGGCCTGCAAAGAAACTGCGTTTCACAGGCCTTTGGAAGAGATGTTCCCGGTACTCTGTAAGAGCACTGTGCAGAGCGAGTTGTTTCTTAGCTTCCCAAAGAGCTGGAAGCAAGATGCTGTGGGGCCCAACTCACCCTTTGCAAAGAAGCCTGCACGTTGTGCCTTTCAGCTCTAGGGCAATGTAGCACACCCAGAGCAGAAGTCCTACTTCAGCCAGGTCAGGCCTGCAAAGAAACTGCGTTTCACAGGCCTTTGGAAGAGATGTTCCCGGTAGGCTGTAAGAGCACTGTGCAGAGCGAGTTGTTTCTTAGCTTCCCAAAGAGCTGGAAGCAAGATGCTGTGGGGCCCAACTCGTCCTTTGGAAAGAAGCGTGCACGTTGTGCCTTTCAGCACTAGGCAATGTTGCACACCCAGAGCAGGAGTCCTACTTCAGCCAGATAAGGCCTGCAAAGAAACTGCGTTTCACAGGCCTTTGGCAGAGATGTTCCCTGTAGGCTGTAAGAGCACTGTGCAGAGCGAGTTGTTTCTTAGCTTCCCAAAGAGCTGGAAGCAAGATGCTGTGGGGCCCAACTCGCCCTTTGGAAAGAAGCCTGCACGTTGTGCCTTTCAGGTCTAGGGCAATGTAGCACACCCAGAGCAGAAGTGCTACTTCAGCCAGATCAGGCCTGCAAAGAAACTGCGTTTCACAGGCCTTTAGAAGAGATGTTCCCGGTAGGCTGTAAGAGCACTGTGCAGAGCGAGTTGTTTCTTAGCTTCCCAAAGAGCTGGAAGCAAGATGCTGTGGGGCCGAACTCGCCCTTTGGAAAGAAGCCAGCACGTTGTGCCTTTCAGCTCTAGGGCAATGTAGCACACCCAGAGCAGAAGTCCTACTTCAGCCAGATCAGGCCTGCAAAGAATCTGCGTTTCACAGGCCTTTGGAAGAGATGTTCCCGGTAGGCTGTAAGAGCACTGTGCAGAGCGTGTTTTTTCTTAGCTTCCCAAAGAGCTGGAAGCAAGATGCTGTGGGGCCCAACTCGCCCTTTGGAAAGAAGCCTGCACGTTGTGCCTTTCAGCTCTAGGGCAATGTAGCACACACAGAGCAGGAGTCCTACTTCAGCCAGATCAGGCCTGCAAAGAAACTGCGTTTCACAGGCCTTTGGAAGAGATGTTCCCGGTAGGCTGTAAGAGCACTGTGCAGAGCGAGTTGTTTCTTAGCTTCCCAAAGAGCTGGAAGCAAGATGCTGTGGGGCCCAACTCGCCCTTTGCAAAGAAGCCTGCACGTTGTGACTTTCAGCTATAGGGCAATGTAGCACACCCAGAGCAGAAGTCCTACTTCAGCCAGGTCAGGCCTGCAAAGAAACTGCGTTTCACAGGCCTTTGGAAGAGATGTTCCCGGTAGGCTGTAAGAGCACTGTGCAGAGCGAGTTGTTTCTTAGCTTCCCAAAGAGCTGGAAGCAAGATGCTGTGGGGCCCAACTCGTCCTTTGGAAAGAAGCGTGCACGTTGTGCCTTTCAGCACTAGGCAATGTTGCACACCCAGAGCAGGAGTCCTACTTCAGCCAGATCAGGCCTGCAAAGAAACTGCGTTTCACAAGCCTTTGGAAGAGATGTTCCCGGTAGGCTGTAAGAGCACTGTGCAGAGCGAGTTGTTTCTTAGCTTCCCAAAGTGCTGGAAGCAAGATGCTGTGGGGCCCAACTCGCCCTTTGGAAAGAAGCCTGCACGTTGTGCCTTTCAGCTCTAGGGCAATGTAGCACACCCAGAGCAGAAGTCCTACTTCAGCCAGATCAGGCCTGCAAAGAAACTGCGTTTGACAGGCCTTTGGAAGAGACGTTCCCAGGAGGCTGTAAGAGCACTGTGCAGAGCGAGTTGTTTCTTAGCTTCCCAAAGAGCTGGTAGCAAGATGCTGTGGGGCCCAACTCGCCCTTTGGAAAGAAGCCTGCAAGTTGTGCCTTTCAGCTCAAGGGCAATGTAGCACACCCAGAGCAGAAGTCCTACTTCAGCCAGATCAGGCCTGCAAGGAAACTGCGTTTCACAGGCCTTTGGAAGAGATGTTCCCGGTAGGCTGTAAGAGCACTGTGCAGAGCGAGTTGTTTCTTAGCTTCCCAAAGAGCTGGAAGCAAGATGCTTTGGGGCCCAACTCGCCCTTTGGAAAGAAGCCTGCACGTTGTGCCTTTCAGCTCTAGGGCAATGTAGCACACACAGAGCAGCAGTCCTACTTCAGCCAGATCAGGCCTGCAAAGAAACTGCGTTTCACAGGCCTTTGGAAGAGATGTTCCCGCTACTCTGTAAGAGCACTGTGCAGAGCGAGTTGTTTCTTAGCTTCCCAAAGAGCTGGAAGCAAGATGCTGTGGGGCCCAACTCGTCCTTTGGAAAGAAGCGTGCACGTTGTGCCTTTCAGCACTAGGCAATGTTGCACACCCAGAGCAGGAGTCCTACTTCAGCCAGATAAGGCCTGCAAAGAAACTGCGTTTCACAGGCCTTTGGAAGAGATGTTCCCTGTAGGCTGTAAGAGCACTGTGCAGAGCGAGTTGTTTCTTAGCTTCCCAAAGAGCTGGAAGCAAGATGCTGTGGGGCCCAACTCGCCCTTTGGAAAGAAGCCTGCACGTTGTGCCTTTCAGCTCTAGGGCAATGTAGCACACCCAGAGCAGGAGTCCTACTTCAGCCCGATCAGGCCTGCAAAGAAACTGCGTTTCACAGGCCTTTGGAAGAGATGTTCCCGGTAGGCTGTAAGAGCACTGTGCAGAGCGAGTTGTTTCTTAGCTTCCCAAAGATCTGGAAGCAAGATGCTGTGGGGCCCAACTCGCCCTTTGAAAGAAGCCTGCACGTTGTGCCTTTCAGCTCTAGGCCATGTAGCACACCTAGAGCAGAAGTCCTACTTCAGCCAGATCAGGCCTGCAAAGAGACTGAGTTTCACAGGCCTTTGGAAGAGATGTTCCCGGTAGGCTGTAAGAGCAGTGTGCAGAGCGAGTTGTTTCTTAGCTTCCCAAAGAGCTGGAAGCAAGATGCTGTGGGGCCCAACTCGCCCTTTGGAAAGAAGCCTGCACGTTGTGCCTTTCAGCTCTAGGGCAATGTAGCACACCCAGAGCAGAAGTCCTACTTCAGCCAGATCAGGCCTGCAAAGAAACTGCATTTCACAGGCCTTTGGAAGAGATGTTCCCGGTAGGCTGTAAGAGCACTGTGCAGAGCGAGTTGTTTCTTAGATCCCAAAGAGCTGGAAGCAAGATGCTGCGGGGCCCAACTCGCCCTTTGGAAAGAAGCCTGCACGTTGTGCCTTTCAGCTCTAGGGCAATGTAGCACACCCAGAGCAGAAGTCCTACTTCAGCCAGATCAGGCCTGCAAAGAAACTGCGTTTGACAGGCCTTTGGAAGAGATGTTCCCGGGAGGCTGTAAGAGCACTGTGCAGAGCGAGTTGTTTCTTAGCTTCCCAAAGAGCTGGTAGCAAGATGCTGTGGGGCCCAACTCGCCCTTTGGAAAGAAGCCTGCAAGTTGTGCCTTTCAGCTCAAGGGCAATGTAGCACACCCAGAGCAGAAGTCCTACTTCAGCCAGATCAGGCCTGCAAGGAAACTGCGTTTCACAGGCCTTTGGAAGAGATGTTCCCGGTAGGCTGTAAGAGCACTGTGCAGAGCGAGTTGTTTCTTAGCTTCCCAAAGAGCTGGAAGCAAGATGCTGTGGGGCCCAACTCGCCCTTTGGAAAGAAGCCTGCACGTTGTGCCGTTCAGCTCTAGGACAATGTAGCACACCCAGAGCAGGAGTCCTACTTCAGCCAGGTCAGGCCTGCAAAGAAACTGCGTTTCACAGGCCTTTGGAAGTGATGTTCCCGGTAGGCTGTAAGAGCACTGTGCAGAGCGAGTTGTTTCTTAGCTTCCCAAAGAGCTGGAAGCAAGATGCTGTGGGGCCCAACTCGCCCTTTGAAAGAAGCCTGCACATTGTGCCTTTTGGCTCTAGAGCAATGTAGCACACCCAGAGCAGAAGTCCTACTTCAGCCAGATAAGGCCTGCAAAGAAACTGCGTTTCACAGGCCTTTGGAAGAGATGTTCCCGGTAGGCTGTAAGAGCACTGTGCAGAGCGAGTTGTTTCTTAGCTTCCCAAAGAGCTGGAAGCAAGATGCTGTGGGGCCCAACTCGCCCTTTGGAAAGAAGCCTGCACGTTGTGCCTTTCAGCTCTAGGGCAACGTAGCACACCAAGACGAGAAGTCCTACTTCAACCAGATCAGGCCTGCAAAGAAACTGCGTTTCACAGGCCTTTGGAAGAGATGTTCCCGGTAGGCTGTAAGAGCACTGTGCAGAGCGAGTTGATTCTTAGCTTCCCAAAGATCTGGAAGCAAGATGCTGTGGGGCCCAACTCGCCTTTTGGAAAGAAGCCTGCACGTTGTGACTTTCAGCTCTAGGGCAATGTAGCACACCCAGAGCAGAAGTCCTACTTCAACCAGATCAGGCCTGCAAAGAAACTGCGTTTCACAGGCCTTTGGAAGAGATGTTCCCGGTAGGCTGTAAGAGCACTGTGCAGAGCGAGTTGTTTCTTAGCTTCCCAAAGAGCTGCAAGCAAGATGCTGTGGGGCCCAAGTCGCCCTTTGGAAAGAAGCCTGCACGTTGTGCCTTTCAGGTCTAGGGCAATGTAGCACACCCAGAGCAGAAGTGCTACTTCAGCCAGATCAGGCCTGCAAAGAAACTGCGTTTCACAGGCCTTTAGAAGAGATGTTCCCGGTAGGCTGTAAGAGCACTGTGCAGAGCGAGTTGTTTCTTAGCTTCCCAAAGAGCTGGAAGCAAGATGCTGTGGGGCCGAACTCGCCCTTTGGAAAGAAGCCAGCACGTTGTGCCTTTCATCTCTAGGGCAATGTAGCACACCCAGAGCAGAAGTCCTACTTCAGCCAGATCAGGCCTGCAAAGAATCTGCGTTTCACCGGCCTTTGGAAGAGATGTTCCCGGTAGGCTGTAAGAGCACTGTGCAGAGCGAG
Source organism: Equus caballus (assembly GCF_041296265.1). Lineage (NCBI taxonomy): Eukaryota > Metazoa > Chordata > Mammalia > Perissodactyla > Equidae > Equus > Equus caballus. The sequence goes on from NC_091684.1 coordinate 73,312,390, forward strand.
TTGTTTCTTAGCTTCCCAAAGAGCTGGAAGCAAGATGCTGTGGGGCCCAACTCGCCCTTTGGAAAGAAGCCTGCACGTTGTGCCTTTCAGCTCTAGGGCAAAGTAGCACACCCAGAGCAGAAGTTCTACTTCAGCGAGATCAGGCCTGCAAAGAAACTGCTTTTCACAGACCTTTGGAAGAGATGTTCCCGGTAGGCTGTAAGAGCACTGTGCAGAGCGAGTTGTTTCTTAGCTTCCCAAAGAGATGTAAGCAAGATGCTGTGGGTCCCAACTCGCCCTTTGGAAAGAAGCCTGCACGTTGTGCCTTTCAGCTCTATGGCAATGTAGCACACCCAGAGCAGAAGTCCTACTTCAGCCAGATCAGGCCTGCAAAGAAACTGCTTTTAACAGGCCTTTGGAAGAGATGTTCCCGGTAGGCTGTAAGAGCACTGTGCAGAGCGAGTTGTTTCTTAGCTTCCCAAAGAGCTGGAAGCAAGATGCTGTGGGGCCCAGCTCGCCCTTTGGAAAGAAGCCTTCACGTTGTGCCTTTCAGCTCTAGGGCAATGTAGCACACCCAGAGCAGAAGTTGTACTTCAGCGAGATCAGGCCTGCAAAGAAACTGCTTTTCACAGACCTTTGGAAGAGATGTTCCCGGTAGGCTGTAAGAGCACTGTGCAGAGCGAGTTGTTTCTTAGCTTCCCAAAGAGATGGAAGCAAGATGCTGTGGGGCCCAACTCACCCTTTGGAAAGAAGCCTGCACGTTGTGCCTTTCAGCTCTAGGGCAATGTAGCACACCAAGAGCAGAAGTCCTACTTCAGCCAGGTCAGGCCTGCAAAGAAACTGCGTTTCACAGGCCTTTGGAAGACATGTTCCCGGTAGGCTGTAAGAGCACTGTGCAGAGCGAGTTGTTTCTTAGCTTCCCAAAGAGCTGAAAGCAAGATGCTGTGGGGCCCAACTCGCCCTTTCGAAAGAAGCCTGCACGTTGCGCCTTTCAGCTCTAGGGCAATGTAGCACCCTCAGAGCAGAAGTCCTACTTCAGCCAGATCAGGCCTGCAAAGAAACTGCGTTTCACAGGCCTTTGGAAGAGATGTTCCCGGTAGGCTGTAAGAGCACTGTGCAGAGCGAGTTGTTTCTTAGCTTCCCAAAGAGCTGGAAGCAAGATGCTGTGGGGCCCAACTCGCCCTTTGGAAAGAAGCCTGCACGTTGTGCCTTACAGCTCTAGGGCAAAGTAGCACACCCAGAGCAGAAGTCCTACTTCAGCCAGATCAGGCCTGCAAAGAAACTGCGTTTCACAGGCCTTTGGAAGAGATGTTCCCGGTAGGCTGTAAGAGCACTGTGCAGAGCGAGTTGTTTCTTGGCATCCCAAAGAGCTGGAAGCGAGATGCTGTTGGGCCCAACTCACCATTAGGAAAGGAGCCTGCACGTTGTGCCTTTCAGCTCTACGGCAATGTAGCACACCCAGAGCAGAAGTCCTACTTCAGCCAGTTCAGGCCTGCAAAGAAACTGCGTTTCACAGGGCTTTGGAAGAGATTTTCCCGGTAGGCTGTAAGAGCACTGTGCAGAGCGAGTTGTTTCTTAGCTTCCCAAAGAGCTGGAAGCAAGATGCTGTGGGGCCCAACACGCCCTTTGGAAAGAAGCCTGCACGTTGTGCCTTTCTGCTCTAGGGCAATGTAGCACACCCAGAGCAGGAGTCCTACTTCAGCCAGATCAGGCCTGCAACGAAACTGCGTTTCACAGGCCTTTGGAAGAGATGTTCCCGGTAGGCTGTAAGAGCACTGTGCTGAGCGAGTTGTTTCTTAGCTTCCCAAAGAGCTGGAAGCAAGATGCTGTGGGGCCCAACTCTCCCTTTGGAAAGAAGCCTGCACGTTGTGCCTTTCAGCTCTAGGGCAAAGTAGCACACCCAGAGCAGAAGTCCTACTTCAGCCAGATCAGGCCTGCAAAGAAACTGCATTTCACAGGCCTTTGGAAGACATGTTCCCGGTAGGCTGTAAGAGCACTGTGCAGAGCGAGTTGTTTCTTAGCTTCCCAAAGAGCTGGAAGCAATCTGCTGGGGGGCCCAACTCGCCCTTTGGAAAGAAGCCTGCACGTTGTGCCTTTCAGCTCTAGGGCAAAGTAGCACACCCAGAGCAGAAGTCCTACTTCAGCCACATCAGGCCTGCAAACAAACTGTTTTTCACAGGCCTTTGGAAGAGATGTTCCCACTAGGCCGTAAGAGCACTGTGCAGAGCGAGATGTTTCTTAGCTTCCCAAGGAGCTAGAAGCAAGATGCTGTGGGGCCCAACTCGCCCTTTGGAAAGAAGCCTGCACGTTGTGCCTTTCAGCTCTAGGGCAAAGTAGCACACCCAGAGCAGAAGTCCTACTTCAGCCAGATCAGGCCTGCAAAGAAACTGCGTTTCACAGGCCTTTAGAAGACATGTTCCCGGTAGGCTGTAAGAGCACTGTGCAGAGCGAGATGTTTCTTAGCTTCCCAAAGAGCTGGAAGCAAGATGCTGTGGGGCCCAACTCGCCCTTTGGAAAGAAGCCTGCACGTTGTGCCTTTCTGCTCTAGGGCAATGTAGCACACCCAGAGCAGGAGTCCTACTTCAGCCAGATCAGGCCTGCAAAGAAACCGCGTTTCACAGGCCTTTGGAAGAGATGTTCCCGGTAGGCTGTAAGAGCACTGTGCAGAGCGAGTTGTTTCTTAGCTTCCCAAAGAGCTGGAAGCAAGAGGCTGTGGGGCCCAACTCGACCTTTGGAAAGAAGCCTGCACGTTGTGCCTTTCAGCTCTAGGGCAATGCCACACACTCAGAGCAGAAGTTCTACTTCAAGCAGATCACGCCTGCAAAGAAGCTGCGTTTCACATGCCTTTGGAAGAGATGTTCCCGGTAGGCTGTAAGAGCACTATGAAGAGCGAGTTGTTTCTTAGCTTCCCAAAGAGCTGGAAGCAAGATGCTGTGGGGCCCAACTCGCCCTTTGGAAAGAAGCCTGCACGTTGTGCCTTTCAGCTCTAGGGCAATGTAGCACACCCAGAGCAGAAGTCTTACTTCAGCCAGATCAGGCCTGCAAAGAAACTGCATTTCTCAGGCCTTTGGAAGAGATGTTCCCGGTAGGCTGTAAGAGCACTGTGCAGAGCGAGTTGTTTCTTAGCTTCCCAAAGAGCTGGAAGCAAGATGCTGTGGGGCCCAACTCGCCCTTTGGAAAGAAGCCTGCACGTTGTGCCTTTCAGCTCTAGGGCAATGTAGCACACCCAGAGCAGGAGTCCTACTTCAGCCAGATCAGGCCTGCAAAGAAACTGCGTTTCACAGGCCTTTGGAAGAGATTTTCCCGGTAGGCTGTAAGAGCGCTGTGCAGAGCGAGTTGTTTCTTAGCTTCCCAAAGAGCTGGAAGCAAGCTGCTGTGGGGCCCAACTCGCCCTTTGGAAAGAAGCCTGCACGTTGTGCCTTTCAGCTCTAGGGCAAAGTAGCACACCCAGAGCAGAAGTCCTACTTCAGCCAGATCAGGCCTGCAAACAAACTGCGTTTCACAGGCCTTTGGAAGAGATGTTCCCACTAGGCTGTAAGAGCACTGTGCAGAGCGAGTTGTTTCTTAGCTTCCCAAAGAGATGGAAGCAAGATGCTGTGGGGCCCAACTCGCCCTTTGGAAAGAAGCCTGCACGTTGTGCCTTTCAGCTCTAGGGCAAAGTAGCACACCCAGAGCAGAAGTCCTACTTCAGCCAGATCAGGCCTGCAAAGAAACTGCGTTTCACAGGCCTTTAGAAGACATGTTCCCGGTAGGCTGTAAGAGCACTGTGCAGAGCGAGATGTTTCTTAGCTTCCCAAAGAGCTGGAAGCAAGATGCTGTGGGGCCCAACTCGCCCTTTGGAAAGAAGCCTGCACGTTGTGCCTTTCTGCTCTAGGGCAATGTAGCACACCCAGAGCAGGAGTCCTACTTCAGCCAGATCAGGCCTGCAAAGAAACTGCGTTTCACAGGCCTTTGGAAGAGATGTTCCCGGTAGGCTGTAAGAGCACTGTGCAGAGCGAGTTGTTTCTTAGCTTCCCAAAGAGCTGGAAGCAAGATGCTGTGGGGCCCAACACGCCCTTTGGAAAGAAGCCTGCACGTTGTGCCTTTCTGCTCTAGGGCAATGTAGCACACCCAGAGCAGGAGTCCTACTTCAGCCAGATCAGGCCTGCAACGAAACTGCGTTTCACAGGCCTTTGGAAGAGATGTTCCCGGTAGGCTGTAAGAGCACTGTGCTGAGCGAGTTGTTTCTTAGCTTCCCAAAGAGCTGGAAGCAAGATGCTGTGGGGCCCAACTCTCCCTTTGGAAAGAAGCCTGCACGTTGTGCCTTTCAGCTCTAGGGCAAAGTAGCACACCCAGAGCAGAAGTCCTACTTCAGCCAGATCAGGCCTGCAAAGAAACTGCATTTCACAGGCCTTTGGAAGACATGTTCCCGGTAGGCTGTAAGAGCACTGTGCAGAGCGAGTTGTTTCTTAGCTTCCCAAAGAGCTGGAAGCAATCTGCTGGGGGGCCCAACTCGCCCTTTGGAAAGAAGCCTGCACGTTGTGCCTTTCAGCTCTAGGGCAAAGTAGCACACCCAGAGCAGAAGTCCTACTTCAGCCACATCAGGCCTGCAAACAAACTGTTTTTCACAGGCCTTTGGAAGAGATGTTCCCACTAGGCCGTAAGAGCACTGTGCAGAGCGAGATGTTTCTTAGCTTCCCAAGGAGCTAGAAGCAAGATGCTGTGGGGCCCAACTCGCCCTTTGGAAAGAAGCCTGCACGTTGTGCCTTTCAGCTCTAGGGCAAAGTAGCACACCCAGAGCAGAAGTCCTACTTCAGCCAGATCAGGCCTGCAAAGAAACTGCGTTTCACAGGCCTTTAGAAGACATGTTCCCGGTAGGCTGTAAGAGCACTGTGCAGAGCGAGATGTTTCTTAGCTTCCCAAAGAGCTGGAAGCAAGATGCTGTGGGGCCCAACTCGCCCTTTGGAAAGAAGCCTGCACGTTGTGCCTTTCTGCTCTAGGGCAATGTAGCACACCCAGAGCAGGAGTCCTACTTCAGCCAGATCAGGCCTGCAAAGAAACCGCGTTTCACAGGCCTTTGGAAGAGATGTTCCCGGTAGGCTGTAAGAGCACTGTGCAGAGCGAGTTGTTTCTTAGCTTCCCAAAGAGCTGGAAGCAAGAGGCTGTGGGGCCCAACTCGACCTTTGGAAAGAAGCCTGCACGTTGTGCCTTTCAGCTCTAGGGCAATGCCACACACTCAGAGCAGAAGTTCTACTTCAAGCAGATCACGCCTGCAAAGAAGCTGCGTTTCACATGCCTTTGGAAGAGATGTTCCCGGTAGGCTGTAAGAGCACTATGAAGAGCGAGTTGTTTCTTAGCTTCCCAAAGAGCTGGAAGCAAGATGCTGTGGGGCCCAACTCGCCCTTTGGAAAGAAGCCTGCACGTTGTGCCTTTCAGCTCTAGGGCAATGTAGCACACCCAGAGCAGAAGTCTTACTTCAGCCAGATCAGGCCTGCAAAGAAACTGCATTTCTCAGGCCTTTGGAAGAGATGTTCCCGGTAGGCTGTAAGAGCACTGTGCAGAGCGAGTTGTTTCTTAGCTTCCCAAAGAGCTGGAAGCAAGATGCTGTGGGGCCCAACTCGCCCTTTGGAAAGAAGCCTGCACGTTGTGCCTTTCAGCTCTAGGGCAATGTAGCACACCCAGAGCAGGAGTCCTACTTCAGCCAGATCAGGCCTGCAAAGAAACTGCGTTTCACAGGCCTTTGGAAGAGATTTTCCCGGTAGGCTGTAAGAGCGCTGTGCAGAGCGAGTTGTTTCTTAGCTTCCCAAAGAGCTGGAAGCAAGCTGCTGTGGGGCCCAACTCGCCCTTTGGAAAGAAGCCTGCACGTTGTGCCTTTCAGCTCTAGGGCAAAGTAGCACACCCAGAGCAGAAGTCCTACTTCAGCCAGATCAGGCCTGCAAACAAACTGCGTTTCACAGGCCTTTGGAAGAGATGTTCCCACTAGGCTGTAAGAGCACTGTGCAGAGCGAGTTGTTTCTTAGCTTCCCAAAGAGATGGAAGCAAGATGCTGTGGGGCCCAACTCGCCCTTTGGAAAGAAGCCTGCACGTTGTGCCTTTCAGCTCTAGGGCAAAGTAGCACACCCAGAGCAGAAGTCCTACTTCAGCCAGATCAGGCCTGCAAAGAAACTGCGTTTCACAGGCCTTTAGAAGACATGTTCCCGGTAGGCTGTAAGAGCACTGTGCAGAGCGAGATGTTTCTTAGCTTCCCAAAGAGCTGGAAGCAAGATGCTGTGGGGCCCAACTCGCCCTTTGGAAAGAAGCCTGCACGTTGTGCCTTTCTGCTCTAGGGCAATGTAGCACACCCAGAGCAGGAGTCCTACTTCAGCCAGATCAGGCCTGCAAAGAAACTGCGTTTCACAGGCCTTTGGAAGAGATGTTCCCGGTAGGCTGTAAGAGCACTGTGCAGAGCGAGTTGTTTCTTAGCTTCCCAAAGAGCTGGAAGCAAGATGCTGCGGGGCCCAACTCGCCCTTTGGAAAGAAGCCTGCACGTTGTGCCTTTCAGCTCTAGGGCAATGCCGCACACTCAGAGCAGAAGTTCTACTTCAAGCAGATCACGCCTGCAAAGAAGCTGCGTTTCACATGCCTTTGGAAGAGATGTTCCCGGTAGGCTGTAAGAGCACTATGCAGAGCGAGTTGTTTCTTAGCTTCCCAAAGAGCTGGAAGCAAGATGCTGTGGGGCCCAACTCGCCCTTTGGAAAGAAGCCTGCACGTTGTGCCTTTCAGCTCTAGGGCAATGTAGCACACCCAGAGCAGGAGTCCTACTTCAGCCAGATCAGGCCTGCAAAGAAACTGCATTTCACAGGCCTTTGGAAGAGATTTTCCCGGTAGGCTGTAAGAGCACTGTGCAGAGCGAGTTGTTTCTTAGCTTCCCAAAGAGCTGGAAGCAAGATGCTGTGGGGCCCAACTCGCCCTTTGGAAAGAAGCCTGCACGTTGTGCCTTTCAGCGATAGGGCAAAGTAGCACACCCAGAGCAGAAGTCCTACTTCAGCCAGATTAGGCCTGCAAAGAAACTGCGTTTCACAGGCCTTTGGAAGAGATTTTCCCGGTAGGCTGTAAGAGCACTGTGCAGAGCGAGTTGTTTCTTAGCTTCCCAAAGAGCTGGAAGCAAGCTGCTGTGGGGCCCAACTCGCCCTTTGGAAAGAAGCCTGCACGTTGTGCCTTTCAGCTCTAGGGCAAAGTAGCACACCCAGAGCAGAAGTCCTACTTCAGCCAGATCAGGCCTGCAAAGAAACTGCGTTTCACAGGCCTTTGGAAGAGATGTTCCCGGTAGGCCGTAAGAGCACTGTGCAGAGCGAGTTGTTTCTTAGCTTCCCAAAGAGCTGGAAGCAAGCTGCTGTGCGGCCCAACTCGCCCTTTGGAAAGAAGCCTGCACGTTGTGCCTTTCAGCTCTAGGGCAAAGTAGCACACCCAGAACAGAAGTCCTACTTCAGCCAGATCAGGCCTGCAAAGAAACTGCGTTTCACAGGCCTTTGGAAGAGATGTTCCCGGTAGGCTGTAAGAGCACTGTGCAGAGCGAGTTGTTTCTTAGCTTCCCAAAGAGCTGGAAGCAAGATGCTGTGGGGCCCAACTCGCCCTTTGGAAAGAAGCCTGCACGTTGTGCCTTTCAGCTCTAGGGCAAAGTAGCACACCCAGAGCAGAAGTCCTACTTCAGCCAGATCTGGCCTGCAAAGAAACTGCGTTTCACAGGCCTTTGGAAGAGATGTTCCCGGTAGGCTGTAAGAGCACTGTGCAGAGCGAGTTGTTTCTTAGCTTCCCAAAGAGCTGGAAGCAAGCTGCTGTGGGGCCCAACTCGCCCTTTGGAAAGAAGCCTGCACGTTGTGCCTTTCAGCTCTAGGGCAAAGTAGCACACCCAGAGCAGAAGTCCTACTTCAGCCAGATCAGGCCTGCAAAGAAACTGCGTTTCACAGGCCTTTGGAAGAGATGTTCCCACTAGGCTGTAAGAGCACTGTGCAGAGCGAGTTGTTTCTTAGCTTGCCAAAGAGCTGGAAGCAAGATGCTGTGCGGCCAACTCGCCCTTTGGAAAGAAGCCTGCACGTTGTGCCTTTCAGCTCTAGGGCAAAGTAGCACACCCAGAGCAGAAGTCCTACTTCAGCCAGATCAGGCCTGCAAAGAAACTGCGTTTCACAGGCCTTTGGAAGAGATGTTCCCCGTAGGCTGTAAGAGCACTGTGCAGAGCGAGTTGTTTCTTAGCTTCCCAAAGAGCTGGAAGTAAGATGCTGTGGGGCCCAACTCGCCCTTTGGAAAGAAGCCTGCACGTTGTGCCTTTCAGCTCTAGGGCAAAGTAGCACACCCAGAGCAGAAGTCCTACTTCAGCCAGATCAGGCCTGTAAAGAAACTGCGTTTCACAGGCCTTTGGAAGAGATGTTCCCAGTAGGCTGTAAGAGCACTGTGCAGAGCGAGTTGTTTCTTAGCTTCCCAAAGAGCTGGAAGCAAGCTGCTGTGGGGCCCAACTCGCCCTTTGGAAAGAAGCCTGCACGTTGTGCCTTTCAGCTCTAGGGCAAAGTAGCACACCCAGAGCAGAAGTCCTACTTCAGCCAGATCAGGCCTGCAAAGAAACTGCGTTTCACAGGCCTTTGGAAGAGATGTTCCCGGTAGGCGGTAAGAGCACTGTGCAGAGCGAGTTGTTTCTTAGCTTCCCAAAGAGCTGGAAGCAAGATGCTGTGCGGCCCAACTCGCCCTTTGGAAAGAAGCCTGCACGTTGTGCCTTTCAGCTCTAGGGCAAAGTAGCACACCCAGAGCAGAAGTCCTACTTCAGCCAGATCAGGCCTGCAAAGAAACTGCGTTTCACAGGCCTTTGGAAGAGATGTTCCCGGTAGGCTGTAAGAGCACTGTGCAGAGCGAGTTGTTTCTTAGCTTCCCAAAGAGCTGGAAGCAAGCTGCTGTGGGACCCAACTCGCCCTTTGGAAAGAAGCCTGCACGTTGTGCCTTTCAGCTCTAGGGCAAAGTAGCACACCCAGAGCAGAAGTCCTACTTCAGCCAGATCAGGCCTGCAAAGAAACTGCGTTTCACAGGCCTTTGGAAGACATGTTCCCGGTAGGCTGTAAGAGCACTGTGCAGAGCGAGTTGCTTCTTAGCTTCCCAAAGAGCTGGAAGCAAGCTGCTGTGGGGCCCAACTCGCCCTTTGGAAAGAAGCCTGCACGTTGTGCCTTTCAGCTCTAGGGCAAAGTAGCACACCCAGAGCAGAAGTCCTACTTCAGCCAGATCAGGCCTGCAAAGAAACTGCGTTTCACAGGCCTTTGGAAGACATGTTCCCGGTAGGCCGTAAGAGCACTGTGCAGAGCGAGTTGTTTCTTAGCTTCCCAAAGAGCTGGAAGAAAGCTGCTGTGGGGCCCAACTCGCCCTTTGGAAAGAAGCCTGCACGTTGTGCCTTTCAGCTCTAGGGCAAAGTAGCACACCCAGAGCAGAAGTCCTACTTCAGCCAGATCAGGCCTGCAAAGAAACTGCGTTTCACAGGCCTTTGGAAGAGATGTTCCCGGTAGGCCGTAAGAGCACTGTGCAGAGCGAGTTGTTTCCTAGCTTCCCAAAGAGCTGGAAGCAAGCTGCTGTGGGGCCCAACTCGCCCTTTGGAAAGAAGCCTGCACGTTGTGCCTTTCAGCTCTAGGGCAAAGTAGCACACCCAGAGCAGAAGTCCTACTTCAGCCAGATCAGGCCTGCAAAGAAACTGCGTTTCACAGGCCTTTGGAAGAGATGTTCCCGGGAGGCTGTAAGAGCACTGTGCAGAGCGAGTTGTTTCTTAGCTTCCCAAAGAGCTGGAAGCAAGATGCTGTGGGGCCCAACTCGCCCTTTGGAAAGAATCCTGCACGTTGTGCCTTTCAGCTCTAGGGCAAAGTAGCACACCCAGAGCAGAAGTCCTACTTCAGCCAGATCAGGCCTGCAAAGAAACTGCGTTTCACAGGCCTTTGGAAGAGATGTTCCCGGGAGGCTGTAAGAGCACTGTGCAGAGCGAGTTGTTTCTTAGCTTCCCAAAGAGCTGGAAGCAAGATGCTGTGGGGCCCAACTCGCCCTTTGGAAAGAATCCTGCACGTTGTGCCTTTCAGCTCTAGGGCAAAGTAGCACACCCAGAGCAGAAGTCCTACTTCAGCCAGATCAGGCCTGCAAAGAAACTGCGTTTCACAGGCCTTTGGAAGAGATGTTCCCGGTAGGCTGTAAGAGCACTGTGCAGAGCGAGTTGTTTCTTAGATTCCCAAAGAGCTAGAAGCAAGATGCTGTGGGGCCCAACTCGCCCTTTGGAAAGAAGCCTGCACGTTGTGCCTTTCAGCTCTAGGGCAAAGTAGCACACCCAGAGCAGAAGTCCTACTTCAGCCAGATCAGGCCTGCAAAGAAACTGCGTTTCACAGGCCATTGGAAGAGATGTTCCCGGTAGGCTCTAAGAGCACTGTGCAGAGCGAGTTGTTTCTTAGCTTCCCAAAGAGCTGGAAGCAAGCTGCTGTGGGGCCCAACTCGCCCTTTGGAAAGTAGCCTGCACGTTGTGCCTTTCAGCTCTAGGGCAAACTAGCACACCCAGAGCAGAAGTCCTACTTCAGCCAGATCAGGCCTGCAAAGAAACTGCGTTTCCCAGGCCTTTGGAAGAGATGTTCCCGGTAGGCTGTAAGAGCACTGTGCAGAGCGAGTTGTTTCTTAGCTTCCCAAAGAGCTGGAAGCAAGATGCTGTGGGGCCCAACTCGCCCTTTGGAAAGAAGCCTGCACGTTGTGCCTTTCAGCTCTAGGGCAAAGTAGCACACCCAGAGCAGAAGTCCTACTTCAGCCAGATCAGGCCTGCAAAGAAACTGCGTTTCACAGGCCTTTGGAAGAGATGTTCCCACTAGGCTGTAAGAGCATTGTGCAGAGCGAGTTGTTTCTTAGCTTCCCAAAGAGCTGGAAGCAAGATGCTGTGGAGCCCAACTCGCCCTTTGGAAAGAAGCCTGCACGTTGTGCCTTTCAGCTCTAGGGCAAAGTAGCACACCCAGAGCAGAAGTCCTACTTCAGCCAGATCAGGCCTGCAAAGAAACGGCGTTTCACAGGCCTTTGGAAGAGATGTTCCCGGTAGGCTGTAAGAGCACTGTGCAGAGCGAGTTGTTACTTAGCTTCCCAAAGAGCTGGAAGCAAGATGCTGTGGGGCCCAACTCGCCCTTTGGAAAGAAGCCTGCACGTTGTGCCTTTCAGCTCTAGGGCAAAGTAGCACACCCAGAGCAGAAGTCCCACTTCAGCCAGATCAGGCCTGCAAAGAATCTGCGTTTCACAGGCCTTTGGAAGAGATGTTCCCACTAGGCTGTAAGAGCACTGTGCAGAGCGAGTTGTTTCTTAGCTTCCCAAAGAGCTGGAAGCAAGCTGCTGTGGGGCCCAACTCGCCCTTTGGAAAGAAGCCTGCACGTTGTGCCTTTCAGCTCTAGGGCAAAGTAGCACACCCAGAGCAGAAGTCCTACTTCAGCCAGATCAGGCCTGCAAAGAAACTGCGTTTCACAGGCCTTTGGAAGAGATGTTCCCCGTAGGCTGTAAGAGCACTGTGCAGAGCGAGTTGTTTCTTAGCTTCCCAAAGAGCTGGAAGTAAGATGCTGTGGGGCCCAACTCGCCCTTTGGAAAGAAGCCTGCACGTTGTGCCTTTCAGCTCTAGGGCAATGCAGCACACCCAGAGCAGGAGTCCTACTTCAGCCAGATCAGGCCTGCAAAGAAACTGCGTTTCACAGGCCTTTGGAAGAGATTTTCCCGTTAGGCTGTAAGAGCACTGTGCAGAGCGAGTTGTTTCTTAGCTTCCCAAAGAGCTAGAAGCAAGATGCTGTGGGGCCCAACTCGCCCTTTGGAAAGAAGCCTGCACGTTGTGCCTTTCAGCTCTAGGGCAAAGTAGCACACCCAGAGCAGAAGTCCTACTTCAGCCAGATCAGGCCTGCAAAGAAACTGCGTTTCACAGGCCTTTAGAAGACATGTTCCTGGTAGGCTGTAAGAGCACTGTGCAGAGCGAGATGTTTCTTAGCTTCCCAAAGAGCTGGAAGCAAGATGCTGTGGGGCCCAACTCGCCCTTTGGAAAGAAGCCTGCACGTTGTGCCTTTCTGCTCTAGGGCAATGTAGCACACCCACAGCAGGAGTCCTACTTCAGCCAGATCAGGCCTGCAAAGAAACTGCGTTTCACAGGCCTTTGGAAGAGATGTTCCCGGTAGGCTGTAAGAGCACTGTGCAGAGCGAGTTGTTTCTTAGCTTCCCAAAGAGCTGGAAGCAAGATGCTGTTGGGCCCAACTCGCCCTTTGGAAAGAAGCCTGCACTTTGTGCCTTTCAGCTCTAGGGCAATGCCGCACACTCAGAGCAGAAGTTCTACTTCAAGCAGATCACGCCTGCAAAGAAGCTGCGTTTCACATGCCTTTGGAAGAGATGTTCCCGGTAGGCTGTAAGAGCACTATGCAGAGCGAGTTGTTTCTTAGCTTCCCAAAGAGCTGGAAGCAAGATGCTGTGGGGCCCAACTCGCCCTTTGGAAAGAAGCCTGCACGTTGTGCCTTTCAGCTCTAGGGCAATGTAGCACACCCAGAGCAGAAGTCTTACTTCAGCCAGATCAGGCCTGCAAAGAAACTGCATTTCTCAGGCCTTTGGAAGAGATTTTCCCGGTAGGCTGTAAGAGCACTGTGCAGAGCGAGTTGTTTCTTAGCTTCCCAAAGAGCTGGAAGCAAGATGCTGTGGGGCCCAACTCGCCCTTTGGAAAGTAGCCTGCACGTTGTGCCTTTCAGCTCTAGGGCAAACTAGCACACCCAGAGCAGAAGTCCTACTTCAGCCAGATCATGCCTGCAAAGAAACTGCGTTTCCCAGGCCTTTGGAAGAGATGTTCCCGGTAGGCTGTAAGAGCACTGTGCAGAGCGAGTTGTTTCTTAGCTTCCCAAAGAGCTGGAAGCAAGATGCTGTGGGGCCCAACTCGCCCTTTGGAAAGAAGCCTGCACGTTGTGCCTTTCAGCTCTAGGGCAAAGTAGCACACCCAGAGCAGAAGTCCTACTTCAGCCAGATCAGGCCTGCAAAGAAACTGCGTTTCACAGGCCTTTGGAAGAGATGTTCCCGGTAGGCTGTAACAGCACTGTGCAGAGCGAGTTGTTACTTAGCTTCCCAAAGAGCTGGAAGCAAGATGCTGTGGGGCCCAACTCGCCCTTTGGAAAGAAGCCTGCACGTTGTGCCTTTCAGCTCTAGGGCAAAGTAGCACACCCAGAGCAGAAGTCCCACTTCAGCCAGATCAGGCCTGCAAAGAATCTGCGTTTCACAGGCCTTTGGAAGAGATGTTCCCACTAGGCTGTAAGAGCACTGTGCAGAGCGAGTTGTTTCTTAGCTTCCCAAAGAGCTGGAAGCAAGCTGCTGTGGGGCCCAACTCACCCTTTGGAAAGAAGCCTGCACGTTGTGCCTTTCAGCTCTAGGGCAAAGTAGCACACCCAGAGCAGAAGTCCTACTTCAGCCAGATCAGGCCTGCAAAGAAACTGCGTTTCACAGGCCTTTGGAAGAGATGTTCCCGGTAGGCTGTAAGAGCACTGTGCAGAGCGAGTTGTTTCTTAGCTTGCCAAAGAGCTGGAAGCAAGATGCTGTGGGGCCCAACTCGCCCTTTGGAAAGAAGCCTGCACGTTGTGCCTTTCAGCTCTAGGGCAAAGTAGCACACCCAGAGCAGAAGTCCTACTTCAGCCAGATCAGTCCTGCAAAGAAACTGCGTTTCACAGGCCTTTGGAAGAGATGTTCCCGGTAGGCTGTAAGAGCACTGTGCAGAGCGAGTTGTTTCTTAGCTTCCCAAAGAGCTGGAAGTAAGATGCTGTGGGGCCCAACTCGCCCTTTGGAAAGAAGCCTGCACGATGTGCCTTTCAGCTCTAGGGCAATGTAGCACACCCAGAGCAGGAGTCCTACTTCAGCCAGATCAGGCCTGCAAAGAAACTGCGTTTCACAGGCCTTTGGAAGAGATTTTGCCGGTAGGCTGTAAGAGCACTGTGCAGAGCGAGTTGTTTCTTAGCTTCCCAAAGAGCTAGAAGCAAGATGCTGTGGGGCCCAACTCGCCCTTTGGAAAGAAGCCTGCACGTTGTGCCTTTCAGCTCTAGGGCAAAGTAGCACACCCAGAGCAGAAGTCCTACTTCAGCCAGATCAGGCCTGCAAAGAAACTGCGTTTCACAGGCCTTTAGAAGACATGTTCCCGGTAGGCTGTAAGAGCACTGTGCAGAGCGAGATGTTTCTTAGCTTCCCAAAGAGCTGGAAGCAAGATGCTGTGGGGCCCAACTCGCCCTTTGGAAAGAAGCCTGCACGTTGTGCCTTTCTGCTCTAGGGCAATGTAGCACACCCAGAGCAGGAGTCCTACTTCAGCCAGATCAGGCCTGCAAAGAAACTGCGTTTCACAGGCCTTTGGAAGAGATGTTCCCGGTAGGCTGTAAGAGCACTGTGCAGAGCGAGTTGTTTCTTAGCTTCCCAAAGAGCTGGAAGCAAGATGCTGTTGGGCCCAACTTGCCCTTTGGAAAGAAGCCTGCACGTTGTGCCTTTCAGCTCTAGGGCAATGCCGCACACTCAGAGCAGAAGTTCTACTTCAAGCAGATCACGCCTGCAAAGAAGCTGCGTTTCACATGCCTTTGGAAGAGATGTTCCCGGTAGGCTGTAAGAGCACTGTGCAGAGCGAGTTGTTTCTTAGCTTCCCAAAGAGCTGGAAGCAAGATGCTGTGGGGCCCAACTCGCCCTTTGGAAAGAAGCCTGCACGTTGTGCCTTTCAGCTCTAGGGCAATGTAGCACACCCAGAGCAGAAGTCTTACTTCAGCCAGATCAGGCGTGCAAAGAAACTGCATTTCTCAGGCCTTTGGAAGAGATGTTCCCGGTAGGCTGTAAGAGCACTGTGCAGAGCGAGTTGTTTCTTAGCTTCCCAAAGAGCTGGAAGCAAGATGCTGTGGGGCCCAACTCGCCCTTTGGAAAGAAGCCTGCACGTTGTGCCTTTCAGCTCTAGGGCAATGTAGCACACCCAGAGCAGGAGTCCTACTTCAGCCAGATCAGGCCAGCAAAGAAACTGCGTTTCACAGGCCTTTGGAAGAGATTTTCCCGGTAGGCTGTAAGAGCAATGTGCAGAGCGAGTTGTTTCTTAGCTTCCCAAAGAGCTGGAAGCAAGATGCTGTGGGGCCCAACTCGCCCTTTGGAAAGAAGCCTGCACGTTGTGCCTTTCGGCTCTAGGGCAAAGTAGCACACCCAGAGCAGAAGTCCTACTTCAGCCAGATCAGGCCTGCAAAGAAACTGCGTTTCACAGGCCTTTGGAAGAGATGTTCCCGGTAGGCTGTAAGAGCACTGTGCAGAGCGAGTTGTTTCTTAGCTTCCCAAAGAGCTGGAAGCAAGATGCTGTGGGGACCAACTCGCCATTTGGAAAGAAGCCTGCACGTTGTGCCTTTCAGCTATATGACAATGTAGCACACCCAGAGCAGAAGTCCTACTTCAGCCAGATCAGGCCTGCAAAGAAACTGCGTTTCACAGGCCTTTGGAAGAGATGTTCCCGGTAGGCTGTAAGAGCACTGTGCAGAGCGAGTTGTTTCTTAGCTTCCCAAAGAGCTGGAAGCAAGATGCTGTGGGGCCCAACTCGCCCTTTGGAAAGAAGCCTGCACATTGTGCCTTTCAGCTCGAGGGCAATGTAGCACACCCAGAGCAGAAGTCCTACTTCAGCCAGATCAGGCCTGCAAAGAAACTGCTTTTCACAGGCCTTTGGTAGAGATGTTCCCGGTAGGCTGTAAGAGCACTGTGCAGAGCGAGTTGTTTCTTAGCTTCCCAAAGAGCTGGAAGTAAGATGCTGTGGGGCCCAACTCGCCCTTTGGAAAGAAGCCTGCACGTTGTGCCTTTCAGCTCTAGGGCAAAGTAGCACACCCAGAGCAGAAGTCCTACTTCAGCCAGATCAGGCCTGCAAAGAAACTGCGTTTCACAGGCCTTTGGTAGAGATGTTCCCAGTAGGCTGTAAGAGCACTGTGCAGGGCGAGTTGTTTCTTAGCTTCCCAAAGAGCTGGAAGCAAGATGCTGTGGGGCCCAACTCGCCCTTTGGAAAGAAGCCTGCACGTTGTGCCTTTCAGCTCTAGGGCAAAGTAGCACACCCAGAGCAGAAGTCCTACTTCAGCCAGATCAGGCCTGCAAAGAGACTGCGTTTCACAGGCCTTTGGAAGAGATGTTCCCGGTAGGCTGTAAGAGCACTGTGCAGAGCGAGTTGTTTCTTAGCTTCCCAAAGAGCTGGAAGCAAGATGCTGTGGGGCCCAACTCGCCCTTTGGAAAGAAGCCTGCACGTTGTGCCTTTCAGCTCTAGGGCAAAGTAGCACACCCAGAGCAGAAGTCCTACTTCAGCCAGATCAGGCCTGCAAAGAAACTGCGTTTCACAGGCCTTTGGAAGAGATTTTCCCGGTAGGCTGTAAGAGCACTGTGCAGAGCGAGTTGTTTCTTAGCTTCCCAAAGAGCTGGAAGCAAGCTGCTGTGGGGCCCAACTCGCCCTTTGGAAAGAAGCCTGCACGTTGTGCCTTTCAGCTCTAGGGCAAAGTAGCACACCCAGAGCAGAAGTCCTACTTCAGCCAGATCAGGCCTGCAAAGAAACTGCGTTTCACAGGCCTTTGGAAGACATGTTCCCCGTAGGCCGTAAGAGCACTGTGCAGAGCGAGTTGTTTCTTAGCTTCCCAAAGAGCTGGAAGCAAGCTGCTGTGGGGCCCAACTCGCCCTTTGGAAAGAAGCCTGCACGTTGTGCCTTTCAGCTCTAGGGCAAAGTAGCACACCCAGAGCAGAAGTCCTACTTCAGCCAGAACATGCCTGCAAAGAAACTGCGTTTCACAGGCCTTTGGAAGAGATGTTCCCGGTAGGCCGTAAGAGCACTGTGCAGAGCGAGTTGTTTCTTAGCTTCCCAAAGAGCTGGAAGCAAGATGCTGTGACGCCCAACTCGCCCTTTGGAAAGAAGCCTGCACGTTGTGCCTTTCAGCTCTAGGGCAAAGTAGCACACCCAGAGCAGAAGTCCTACTTCAGCCAGATCAGGCCTGCAAAGAAACTGCGTTTCACAGGCCTTTGGAAGAGATGTTCCCGGTAGGCTGTAAGAGCACTGTGCAGAACGAGTTGTTTCTTAGCTTCCCAAAGAGCTGGAAGCAAGCTGCTGTGGGGCCCAACTCGCCCTTTGGAAAGAAGCCTGCACGTTGTGCCTTTCAGCTCTAGGGCAAAGTAGCACACCCAAAGCAGAAGTCCTACTTCAGCCAGATCAGGCCTGCAAAGAAACTGCGTTTCACAGGCCTTTGGAAGACATGTTCCCGGTAGGCTGTAAGAGCACTGTGCAGAGCGAGTTGTTTCTTAGCTTCCCAAAGAGCTGGAAGCAAGCTGCTGTGGGGCCCAACTCGCCCTTTGGAAAGAAGCCTGCACGTTGTGCCTTTCAGCTCTAGGGCAAAGTAGCACACCCAGAGCAGAAGTCCTACTTCAGCCAGATCAGGCCTGCAAAGAAACTGCGTTTCACAGGCCTTTGGAAGAGATGTTCCCGGTAGGCTGTAAGAGCACTGTGCAGAGCGAGTTGTTTCTTAGCTTGCCAAAGAGCTGGAAGCAAGATGCTGTGCGGGCAACTCGCCCTTTGGAAAGAAGCCTGCACGTTGTGCCTTTCAGCTCTAGGGCAAAGTAGCACACCCAGAGCAGAAGTCCTACTTCAGCCAGATCAGGCCTGCAAAGAAACTGCGTTTCACAGGCCTTTGGAAGAGATGTTCCCCGTAGGCTGTAAGAGCACTGTGCAGAGCGAGTTGTTTCTTAGCTTCCCAAAGAGCTGGAAGTAAGATGCTGTGGGGCCCAACTCGCCCTTTGGAAAGAAGCCTGCACGTTGTGCCTTTCAGCTCTAGGGCAATGTAGCACACCCAGAGCAGGAGTCCTACTTCAGCCAGATCAGGCCTGCAAAGAAACTGCGTTTCACAGGCCTTTGGAAGAGATTTTCCCGGTAGGCTGTAAGAGCACTGTGCAGAGCGAGTTGTTTCTTACCTTCCCAAAGAGATGGAAGCAAGCTGCTGTGGGGCCCAACTCGCCCTTTGGAAAGAAGCCTGCACGTTGTGCCTTTCAGCTCTAGGGCAAAGTAGCACACCCAGAGCAGAAGTCCTACTTCAGCCAGATCAGGCCTGCAAACAAACTGCGTTTCACAGGCCTTTGGAAGAGATGTTCCCACTAGGCTGTAAGAGCACTGTGCAGAGCGAGTTGTTTCTTAGCTTCCCAAAGAGCTAGAAGCAAGCTGCTGTGGGGCCCAACTCGCCCTTTGGAAAGAAGCCTGCACGTTGTGCCTTTCAGCTCTAGGGCAAAGTAGCACACTCAGAGCAGAAGTCCTAATACAGCCAGATCAGGCCTGCAAAGAGACTGCGTTTCACAGGCCTTTGGAAGAGATGTTCCCGGTAGGCTGTAAGAGCACTGTGCACAGTGAGTTGTTTCTTAGCTTCCCAAAGAGCTGGAAGCAAGCTGCTGTGGGGCCCAACTCGCCCTTTGGAAAGAAGCCTGCACGTTGTGCCTTTCAGCTCTAGGGCAATGTAGCACACCCAGAGCAGAAGTCCTACTTCAGCCAGATCAGGCCTGCAAAGAAACTGCGTTTCACAGGCCTTTGGAAGACATGTTCCCGGTAGGCCGTAAGAGCACTGTGCAGAGCGAGTTGTTTCTTAGCTTCCCAAAGAGCTGGAAGCAAGCTGCTGTGGGGCCCAACTCGCCCTTTGGAAAGAAGCCTGCACGTTGTGCCTTTCAGCTCTAGGGCAAAGTAGCACACCCAGAGCAGAAGTCCTACTTCAGCCAGATCAGGCCTGCAAAGAAACTGCGTTTCACAGGCCTTTGGAAGACATGTTCCCGGTAGGCCGTAAGAGCACTGTGCAGAGCGAGTTGTTTCTTAGCTTCCCAAAGAGCTGGAAGCAAGCTGCTGTGGGGCCCAACTCGCCCTTTGGAAAGAAGCCTGCACGTTGTGCCTTTCAGCTCTAGGGCAAAGTAGCACACCCAGAGCAGAAGTCCTACTTCAGCCAGATCAGGCCTGCAAAGAAACTGCGTTTCACAGGCCTTTGGAAGAGATGTTCCCGGTAGGCTGTAAGAGCACTGTGCAGAGCGAGTTGTTTCTTAGCTTCCCAAAGAGCTGGAAGCAAGATGCTGTGGGGCCCAACTCGCCCTTTGGAAAGAAGCCTGCACGTTGTGCCTTTCAGCTCTAGGGCAAAGTAGCACACCCAGAGCAGAAGTCCTACTTCAGCCAGATCTGGCCTGCAAAGAAACTGCGTTTCACAGGCCTTTGGAAGAGATGTTCCCGGTAGGCTGTAAGAGCACTGTGCAGAGCGAGTTGTTTCTTAGCTTCCCAAAGAGCTGGAAGCAAGATGCTGTGGGGCCCAACTCGCCCTTTGGAAAGAAGCCTGCACGTTGTGCCTTTCAGCTCTAGGGCAAAGTAGCACACCCAGAGCAGAAGTCCTACTTCAGCCAGATCAGGCCTGCAAAGAAACTGCGTTTCACAGGCCTTTGGAAGAGATGTTCCCGGTAGGCTGTAAGAGCACTGTGCAGAGCGAGTTGTTTCTTAGCTTCCCAAAGAGCTGGAAGCAAGATGCTGTGGGGCCCAACGCGCCCTTTGGAAAGAAGCCTGCACGTTGTGCCTTTCAGCTCTAGGGCAAAGTAGCACACCCAGAGCAGAAGTCCTACTTCAGCCAGATCAGGCCTGCAAAGAAACTGCGTTTCACAGGCCTTTCGAAGAGATGCTCCCACTAGGCTGTAAGAGCACTGTGCAGAGCGAGTTGATTCTTAGCTTCCCAAAGAGCTGGAAGCAAGATGCTGTGGGGCCCAACTCGCCCTTTGGAAAGAAGCCTGCACGTTGTGCCTTTCAGCTCTAGGGCAAAGTAGCACACCCAGAGCAGAAGTCCTACTTCAGCCAGATCAGGCCTGCAAAGAAACTGCGTTTCACAGGCCTTTGGAAGAGATGTTCCCACTAGGCTGTAAGAGCACTGTGCAGAGCGAGTTGTTTCCTAGCTTCCCAAAGAGCTGGAAGCAAGATGCTGTGGAGCCCAACTCGCCCTTTGGAAAGAAGCCTGCACGTTGTGCCTTTCAGCTCTAGGGCAAAGTAGCACACCCAGAGCAGAAGTCCTACTTCAGCCAGATCAGGCCTGCAAAGAAACTGCGTTTCCCAGGCCTTTGGAAGAGATGTTCCCGGTAGGCTGTAAGAGCACTGTGCAGAGCGAGTTGTTTCTTAGCTTCCCAAAGAGCTGGAAGCAAGATGCTGTGGGGCCCAACTCGCCCTTTGGAAAGAAGCCTGCACGTTGTGCCTTTCAGCTCTAGGGCAAAGTAGCACACCCAGAGCAGAAGTCCTACTTCAGCCAGATCAGGCCTGCAAAGAAACTGCGTTTCACAGGCCTTTGGAAGAGATGTTCCCACTAGGCTGTAAGAGCACTGTGCAGAGCGAGTTGTTTCTTAGCTTGCCAAAGAGCTGGAAGCAAGATGCTGTGCGGCCAACTCGCCCTTTGGAAAGAAGCCTGCACGTTGTGCCTTTCAGCTCTAGGGCAAAGTAGCACACCCAGAACAGAAGTCCTACTTCAGCCAGATAAGGCCTGCAAAGAAACTGCGTTTCACAGGCCTTTGGAAGACATGTTCCCGGTAGGCTGTAAGAGCACTGTGCAGAGCGAGTTGTTTCTTAGCTTCCCAAAGAGCTGGAAGCAAGCTGCTGTGGGGCCCAACTCGCCCTTTGGAAAGAAGCCTGCACGTTGTGCCTTTCAGCTCTAGGGCAAAGTAGCACACCCAGAGCAGAAGTCCTACTTCAGCCAGATCAGGCCTGCAAAGAAACTGCGTTTCACAGGCCTTTGGAAGACATGTTCCCGGTAGGCCGTAAGAGCACTGTGCAGAGCGAGTTGTTTCTTAGCTTCCCAAAGAGCTGGAAGCAAGCTGCTGTGGGGCCCAACTCGCCCTTTGGAAAGAAGCCTGCACGTTGTGCCTTTCAGCTCTAGGGCAAAGTAGCACACCCAGAGCAGAAGTCCTACTTCAGCCAGAACAGGCCTGCAAAGAAACTGCGTTTCACAGGCCTTTGGAAGAGATGTTCCCGGTAGGCCGTAAGAGCACTGTGCAGAGCGAGTTGTTTCTTAGCTTCCCAAAGAGCTGGAAGCAAGCTGCTGTGGGGCCCAACTCGCCCTTTGGAAAGAAGCCTGCACGTTGTGCCTTTCAGCTCTAGGGCAAAGTAGCACACCCAGAGCAGAAGTCCTACTTCAGCCAGATCAGGCCTGCAAAGAAACTGCGTTTCACAGGCCTTTGGAAGAGATGTTCCCGGTAGGCTGTAAGAGCACTGTGCAGAACGAGTTGTTTCTTAGCTTCCCAAAGAGCTGGAAGCAAGCTGCTGTGGGGCCCAACTCGCCCTTTGGAAAGAAGCCTGCACGTTGTGCCTTTCAGCTCTAGGGCAAAGTAGCACACCCAAAGCAGAAGTCCTACTTCAGCCAGATCAGGCCTGCAAAGAAACTGCGTTTCACAGGCCTTTGGAAGACATGTTCCCGGTAGGCTGTAAGAGCACTGTGCAGAGCGAGTTGTTTCTTAGCTTCCCAAAGAGCTGGAAGCAAGCTGCTGTGGGGCCCAACTCGCCCTTTGGAAAGAAGCCTGCACGTTGTGCCTTTCAGCTCTAGGGCAAAGTAGCACACCCAGAGCAGAAGTCCTACTTCAGCCAGATCAGGCCTGCAAAGAAACTGCGTTTCACAGGCCTTTGGAAGAGATGTTCCCGGTAGGCTGTAAGAGCACTGTGCAGAGCGAGTTGTTTCTTAGCTTGCCAAAGAGCTGGAAGCAAGATGCTGTGCGGGCAACTCGCCCTTTGGAAAGAAGCCTGCACGTTGTGCCTTTCAGCTCTAGGGCAAAGTAGCACACCCAGAGCAGAAGTCCTACTTCAGCCAGATCAGGCCTGCAAAGAAACTGCGTTTCACAGGCCTTTGGAAGAGATGTTCCCCGTAGGCTGTAAGAGCACTGTGCAGAGCGAGTTGTTTCTTAGCTTCCCAAAGAGCTGGAAGTAAGATGCTGTGGGGCCCAACTCGCCCTTTGGAAAGAAGCCTGCACGTTGTGCCTTTCAGCTCTAGGGCAATGTAGCACACCCAGAGCAGGAGTCCTACTTCAGCCAGATCAGGCCTGCAAAGAAACTGCGTTTCACAGGCCTTTGGAAGAGATTTTCCCGGTAGGCTGTAAGAGCACTGTGCAGAGCGAGTTGTTTCTTACCTTCCCAAAGAGATGGAAGCAAGCTGCTGTGGGGCCCAACTCGCCCTTTGGAAAGAAGCCTGCACGTTGTGCCTTTCAGCTCTAGGGCAAAGTAGCACACCCAGAGCAGAAGTCCTACTTCAGCCAGATCAGGCCTGCAAACAAACTGCGTTTCACAGGCCTTTGGAAGAGATGTTCCCACTAGGCTGTAAGAGCACTGTGCAGAGCGAGTTGTTTCTTAGCTTCCCAAAGAGCTAGAAGCAAGCTGCTGTGGGGCCCAACTCGCCCTTTGGAAAGAAGCCTGCACGTTGTGCCTTTCAGCTCTAGGGCAAAGTAGCACACCCAGAGCAGAAGTCCTAATACAGCCAGATCAGGCCTGCAAAGAGACTGCGTTTCACAGGCCTTTGGAAGAGATGTTCCCGGTAGGCTGTAAGAGCACTGTGCAGAGTGAGTTGTTTCTTAGCTTCCCAAAGAGCTGGAAGCAAGCTGCTGTGGGGCCCAACTCGCCCTTTGGAAAGAAGCCTGCACGTTGTGCCTTTCAGCTCTAGGGCAATGTAGCACACCCAGAGCAGAAGTCCTACTTCAGCCAGATCAGGCCTGCAAAGAAACTGCGTTTCACAGGCCTTTGGAAGACATGTTCCCGGTAGGCCGTAAGAGCACTGTGCAGAGCGAGTTGTTTCTTAGCTTCCCAAAGAGCTGGAAGCAAGCTGCTGTGGGGCCCAACTCGCCCTTTGGAAAGAAGCCTGCACGTTGTGCCTTTCAGCTCTAGGGCAAAGTAGCACACCCAGAGCAGAAGTCCTACTTCAGCCAGATCAGGCCTGCAAAGAAACTGCGTTTCACAGGCCTTTGGAAGAGATGTTCCCGGTAGGCCGTAAGAGCACTGTGCAGAGCGAGTTGTTTCTTAGCTTCCCAAAGAGCTGGAAGCAAGCTGCTGTGGGGCCCAACTCGCCCTTTGGAAAGTAGCCTGCACGTTGTGCCTTTCAGCTCTAGGGCAAAGTAGCACACCCAGAGCAGAAGTCCTACTTCAGCCAGATCAGGCCTGCAAAGAAACTGCGTTTCACAGGCCTTTGGAAGAGATGTTCCCGGTAGGCTGTAAGAGCACTGTGCAGAGCGAGTTGTTTCTTAGCTTCCCAAAGAGCTGGAAGCAAGATGCTGTGGGGCCCAACTCGCCCTTTGGAAAGAAGCCTGCACGTTGTGCCTTTCAGCTCTAGGGCAAAGTAGCACACCCAGAGCAGAAGTCCTACTTCAGCCAGATCTGGCCTGCAAAGAAACTGCGTTTCACAGGCCTTTGGATGAGATGTTCCCGGTAGGTTGTAAGAGCACTGTGCAGAGCGAGTTGTTTCTTAGCTTCCCAAAGAGCTGGAAGCAAGATGCTGTGGGGCCCAACTCGCCCTTTGGAAAGAAGCCTGCACGTTGTGCCTTTCAGCTCTAGGGCAAAGTAGCACACCCAGAGCAGAAGTCCTACTTCAGCCAGATCAGGCCTGCAAAGAAACAGCGTTTCACAGGCCTTTGGAAGAGATGTTCCCGGTAGGCTGTAAGAGCACTGTGCAGAGCGAGTTGTTTCTTAGCTTCCCAAAGAGCTGGAAGCAAGATGCTGTGGGGCCCAACGCGCCCTTTGGAAAGAAGCCTGCACGTTGTGCCTTTCAGCTCTAGGGCAAAGTAGCACACCCAGAGCAGAAGTCCTACTTCAGCCAGATCAGGCCTGCAAAGAAACTGCGTTTCACAGGCCTTTGGAAGAGATGCTCCCACTAGGCTGTAAGAGCACTGTGCAGAGCGAGTTGATTCTTAGCTTCCCAAAGAGCTGGAAGCAAGATGCTGTGGGGCCCAACTCGCCCTTTGGAAAGAAGCCTGCACGTTGTGCCTTTCAGCTCTAGGGCAAAGTAGCACACCCAGAGCAGAAGTCCTACTTCAGCCAGATCAGGCCTGCAAAGAAACTGCGTTTCACAGGCCTTTGGAAGAGATGTTCCCACTAGGCTGTAAGAGCACTGTGCAGAGCGAGTTGTTTCCTAGCTTCCCAAAGAGCTGGAAGCAAGATGCTGTGGAGCCCAACTCGCCCTTTGGAAAGAAGCCTGCACGTTGTGCCTTTCAGCTCTAGGGCAAAGTAGCACACCCAGAGCAGAAGTCCTACTTCAGCCAGATCAGGCCTGCAAAGAAACTGCGTTTCCCAGGCCTTTGGAAGAGATGTTCCCGGTAGGCTGTAAGAGCACTGTGCAGAGCGAGTTGTTTCTTAGCTTCCCAAAGAGCTGGAAGCAAGATGCTGTGGGGCCCAACTCGCCCTTTGGAAAGAAGCCTGCACGTTGTGCCTTTCAGCTCTAGGGCAAAGTAGCACACCCAGAGCAGAAGTCCTACTTCAGCCAGATCAGGCCTGCAAAGAAACTGCGTTTCACAGGCCTTTGGAAGAGATGTTCCCACTAGGCTGTAAGAGCACTGTGCAGAGCGAGTTGTTTCTTAGCTTGCCAAAGAGCTGGAAGCAAGATGCTGTGCGGCCAACTCGCCCTTTGGAAAGAAGCCTGCACCTTGTGCCTTTCAGCTCTAGGACAAAGTAGCACACCCAGAACAGAAGTCCTACTTCAGCCAGATCAGGCCTGCAAAGGAACTGCGTTTCACAGGCCTTTGGAAGAGATGTTCCCCGTATGCTGTAAGAGCACTGTGCAGAGCGAGTTGTTTCTTAGCTTCCCAAAGAGCTGGAAGTAAGATGCTGTGGGGCCCAACTCGCCCTTTGGAAAGAAGCCTGCACGTTGTGCCTTTCAGCTCTAGGGCAAAGTAGCACACCCAGAGCAGAAGTCCTACTTCAGCCAGATCAGGCCTGCAAAGAAACTGCGTTTCAAAGGCCTTTGGAAGAGATGTTCCCAGTAGGCTGTAAGAGCACTGTGCAGAGCGAGTTGTTTCTTAGCTTCCCAAAGAGCTGGAAGCAAGATGCTGTGGGGCCCAACTCGCCCTTTGGAAAGAAGCCTGCACGTTGTGCCTTTCAGCTCTAGGGCAAACTAGCACACCCAGAGCAGAAGTCCTACTTCAGCCAGATCAGGCCTGCAAAGAAACTGCGTTTCCCAGGCCTTTGGAAGAGATGTTCCCGGTAGGCTGTAAGAGCACTGTGCAGAGCGAGTTGTTTCTTAGCTTCCCAAAGAGCTGGAAGCAAGATGCTGTGGGGCAAAACTCGCCCTTTGGAAAGAAGCCTGCACGTTGTGCCTTTCAGCTCTAGGGCAAAGTAGCACACCCAGAGCAGAAGTCCTACTTCAGCCAGATCAGGCCTGCAAAGAAACTGCGTTTCACAGGCCTTTGGAAGAGATGTTCCCACTAGGCTGTAAGAGCATTGTGCAGAACGAGTTGTTTCTTAGCTTCCCAAAGAGCTGCAAGCAAGATGCTGTGGGGCCCAACTCGCCCTTTGGAAAGAAGCCTGCACGTTGTGACTTTCAGCTCTAGGGCAAAGTAGCACACCCAGAGCAGAAGTCCTACTTCAGCCAGATCAGGCCTGCAAAGAAACTGCGTTTCACAGGCCTTTGGAAGAGATGTTCCCGGTAGGCTGTAAGAGCACTGTGCAGAGCGAGTTGTTACTTAGCTTCCCAAAGAGCTGGAAGCAAGATGCTGTGGGGCCCAACTCGCCCTTTGGAAAGAAGCCTGCACGTTGTGCCTTTCAGCTCTAGGGCAAACTAGCACACCCAGAGCAGAAGTCCTACTTCAGCCAGATCAGGCCTGCAAAGAAACTGCGTTTCACAGGCCTTTGGAAGAGATGTTCCCGGTAGGCTGTAAGAGCACTGTGCAGAGCGAGTTGTTTCTTAGCTTCCCAAAGAGCTGGAAGCAAGCTGCTGTGGGGCCCAACTAGCCCTTTGGAAAGAAGCCTGCACGTTGTGCCTTTCAGCTCTAGGGCAAAGTAGCACACCCAGAGCAGAAGTCCTACTTCAGCCAGATCAGGCCTGCAAAGGCACTGCGTTTCACAGGCCTTTGGAAGAGATGTTCCCCGTATGCTGTAAGAGCACTGAGCAGAGCGAGTTGTTTCTTAGCTTCCCAAAGAGCTGGAAGTAAGATGCTGTGGGGCCCAACTCGCCCTTTGGAAAGAAGCCTGCACGTTGTGCCTTTCAGCTCTAGGGCAAAGTAGCACACCCAGAGCAGAAGTCCTACTTCAGCCTGATCAGGCCAGCAAAGAAACTGCGTTTCACAGGCCTTTAGAAGACATGTTCCCGGTAGGCTGTAAGAGCACTGTGCAGAGCGAGATGTTTCTTAGCTTCCCAAAGAGCTGGAAGCAAGATGCTGTGGGGCCCAACTCGCCCTTTGGAAA
This sequence comes from Equus caballus, assembly GCF_041296265.1. Classification (NCBI taxonomy): domain Eukaryota; kingdom Metazoa; phylum Chordata; class Mammalia; order Perissodactyla; family Equidae; genus Equus; species Equus caballus. The sequence goes on from NC_091684.1 coordinate 73,338,749, forward strand.
GAAGCCTGCACGTTGTGCCTTTCTGCTCTAGGGCAATGTAGCACACCCAGAGCAGGAGTCCTACTTCAGCCAGATCAGGCCTGCAAAGAAACTGCGTTTCACAGGCCTTTGGAAGAGATGTTCCCGGTAGGCTGTAAGAGCACTGTGCAGAGCGAGTTGTTTCTTAGCTTCCCAAAGAGCTGGAAGCAAGATGCTGTGGGGCCCAACTCGCCCTTTGGAAAGAAGCCTGCACGTTGTGCCTTTCAGCTCTAGGGCAATGCCGCACACTCAGAGCAGAAGTTCTACTTCAAGCAGATCACGCCTGCAAAGAAGCTGCGTTTCACATGCCTTTGGAAGAGATGTTCCCGGTAGGCTGTAAGAGCACTATGCAGAGCGAGTTGTTTCTTAGCTTCCCAAAGAGCTGGAAGCAAGATGCTGTGGGGCCCAACTCGCCCTTTGGAAAGAAGCCTGCACGGTGTGCCTTTCAGCTCTAGGGCAATGTAGCACACCCAGAGCAGAAGTCTTACTTCAGCCAGATCAGGCCTGCAAAGAAACTGCATTTCTCAGGCCTTTGGAAGAGATGTTCCCGGTAGGCTGTAAGAGCACTGTGCAGAGCGAGTTGTTTCTTAGCTTCCCAAAGAGCTGGAAGCAAGATGCTGTGGGGCCCAACTCGCCCTTTGGAAAGAAGCCTGCACGTTGTGCCTTTCAGCTCTAGGGCAATGTAGCACACCCAGAGCAGGAGTCCTACTTCAGCCAGATCAGGCCAGCAAAGAAACTGCGTTTCACAGGCCTTTGGAAGAGATTTTCCCGGTAGGCTGTAAGAGCAATGTGCAGAGCGAGTTGTTTCTTAGCTTCCCAAAGAGCTGGAAGCAAGATGCTGTGGGGCCCAACTCGCCCTTTGGAAAGAAGCCTGCACGTTGTGCCTTTCAGCTCTAGGGCAAATTAGCACACCCAGAGCAGAAGTCCTACTTCAGCCAGATCAGGCCTGCAAAGAAACTGCGTTTCACAGGCCTTTGGAAGAGATGTTCCCGGTAGGCTGTAAGAGCACTGTGCAGAGCGAGTTGTTTCTTAGCTTCCCAAAGAGCTGGAAGCAAGATGCTGTGGGGCCCAACTCGCCCTTTGGAAAGAAGCCTGCACGTTGTGCCTTTCAGCTCTAGGGCAAAGTAGCACACCCACAGCAGAAGTCCTACTTCAGCCAGATCAGGCCTGCAAAGAGACTGCGTTTCACAGGCCTTTGGAAGAGATGTTCCCGGTAGGCTGTAAGAGCACTGTGCAGAGCGAGTTGTTTCTTAGCTTCCCAAAGAGCTGGAAGCAAGATGCTGTGGGGCCCAACTCGCCCTTTGGAAAGAAGCCTGCACGTTGTGCCTTTCTGCTCTAGGGCAATGTAGCACACCCAGAGCAGGAGTCCTACTTCAGCCAGATCAGGCCTGCAAAGAAACTGCGTTTCACAGGCCTGTGGAAGAGATGTTCCCGGTAGGCTGTAAGAGCACTGTGCAGAGCGAGTTGTTTCTTAGCTTCCCAAAGAGCTGGAAGCAAGATGCTGTTGGGCCCAACTCGCCCTTTGGAAAGAAGCCTGCACGTTGTGCCTTTCAGCTCTAGGGCAATGCCGCACACTCAGAGCAGAAGTTCTACTTCAAGCAGATCACGCCTGCAAAGAAGCTGCGTTTCACATGCCTTTGGAAGAGATGTTCCCGGTAGGCTGTAAGAGCACTATGCAGAGCGAGTTGTTTCTTAGCTTCCCAAAGAGCTGGAAGCAAGATGCTGTGGGGCCCATCTCGCCCTTTGGAAAGAAGCCTGCACGTTGTGCCTTTCAGCTCTAGTGCAATGTAGCACACCCAGAGCAGAAGTCTTACTTCAGCCAGATCAGGCCTGCAAAGAAACTGCATTTCTCAGGCCTTTGGAAGAGATGTTCCCGGTAGGCTGTAAGAGCACTGTGCAGAGCGAGTTGTTTCTTAGCTTCCCAAAGAGCTGGAAGCAAGATGCTGTGGGGCCCAACTCGCCCTTTGGAAAGAAGCCAGCACGTTGTGCCTTTCAGCTCTAGGGCAATGTAGCACACCCAGAGCAGGAGTCCTACTTCAGCCAGATCAGGCCAGCAAAGAAACTGCGTTTCACAGGCCTTTGGAAGAGATTTTCCCGGTAGGCTGTAAGAGCAATGTGCAGAGCGAGTTGTTTCTTAGCTTCCCAAAGAGCTGGAAGCAAGATGCTGTGGGGCCCAACTCGCCCTTTGGAAAGAAGCCTGCAAGTTGTGCCTTTCAGCTCTAGGGCAAAGTAGCACACCCAGAGCAGAAGTCCTACTTCAGCCAGATCAGGCCTGCAAAGAAACTGCGTTTCACAGGCCTTTGGAAGAGATGTTCCTGGTAGGCTGTAAGAGCACTGTGCAGAGCGAGTTGTTTCTTAGCTTCCCAAAGAGCTGGAAGCAAGATGCTGTGTGGCCCAACTCGCCCTTTGGAAAGAAGCCTGCACGTTGTGCCTTTCAGCTCTAGGACAATGTAGCACACCCAGAGCAGAAGTCCTACTTCAGCCAGATCAGGCCTGCAAAGAAACTGCGTTTCACAGGCCTTTGGAAGAGATGTTCCCGGTAGGCTGTAAGAGCACTGTGCAGAGCGAGTTGTTTCTTAGCTTCCCAAAGAGCTGGAAGCAAGATGCTGTGGGGCCCAACTCGCCCTTTGGAAAGAAGCCTGCACGTTGTGCCTTTCATCTCTAGGGCAATGTAGCACACCCAGAGCAGAAGTCCTACTTCAGCCAGATCAGTCCTGCAAAGAAACTGCTTTTCACAGGTTTTGGTAGAGATGTTCCCGGTAGGCTGTAAGAGCACTGTGCAGAGCGAGTTGTTTCTTAGCTTCCCAAAGAGCTGGAAGTAAGATGCTGTGGGGCCCAACTCGCCCTTTGGAAAGAAGCCTGCACGTTGTGCCTTTCAGCTCTACGGCAAAGTAGCACACCCAGAGCAGAAGTCCTACTTCAGCCAGATCAGGCCTGCAAAGAAACTGCATTTCACAGGCCTTTGGAAGAGATGTTCCCGGTAGGCTGTAAGAGCACTGTGCAGAGCGAGTTGTTTCTTAGCTTCCCAAAGAGCTGGAAGCAAGCTGCTGTGGGGCCCAACTCGCCCTTTGGAAAGAAGCCTGCACGTTGTGCCTTTCAGCTCTAGGGCAAAGTAGCACACCCAGAGCAGAAGTCCTACTTCAGCCAGATCAGGCCTGCAAAGAGACTGCGTTTCACAGGCCTTTGGAAGAGATGTTCCCGGTAGGCTGTAAGAGCACTGTGCAGAACGAGTTGTTTCTTAGCTTCCCAAAGAGCTGGAAGCAAGATGCTGTGGGCCCAACTCGCCCTTTGGAAAGAAGCCTGCACGTTGTGCCTTTCAGCTCTAGGGCAAAGTAGCACACCCAGAGCAGAAGTCCTACTTCAGCCAGATCAGGCCTGCAAAGAAACTGCGTTTCACAGGCCTTTGGAAGACATGTTCCCGGTAGGCCGTAAGAGCACTGTGCAGAGCGAGTTGTTTCTTAGCTTCCCAAAGAGCTGGAAGCAAGCTGCTGTGGGGCCCAACTCGCCCTTTGGAAAGAAGCCTGCACGTTGTGCCTTTCAGCTCTAGGGCAAAGTAGCACACCCAGAGCAGAAGTCCTACTTCAGCCAGAACAGGCCTGCAAAGAAACTGCGTTTCACAGGCCTTTGGAAGAGATGTTCCCGGTAGGCCGTAAGAGCACTGTGCAGAGCGAGTTGTTTCTTAGCTTCCCAAAGAGCTGGAAGCAAGCTGCTGTGGGGCCCAACTCGCCCTTTGGAAAGAAGCCTGCACGTTGTGCCTTTCAGCTCTAGGGCAAAGTAGCACACCCAGAGCAGAAATCCTACTTCAGCCAGATCAGGCCTGCAAAGAAACTGCGTTTCACAGGCCTTTGGAAGAGATGTTCCCGGTAGGCTGTAAGAGCACTGTGCAGAACGAGTTGTTTCTTAGCTTCCCAAAGAGCAGGAAGCAAGATGCTGTGGGGCCCAACTCGCCCTTTGGAAAGAAGCCTGCACGTTGTGCCTTTCAGCTCTAGGGCAAAGTAGCACACCCAGAGCAGAAGTCCTACTTCAGCCAGATCAGGCCTGCAAAGAAACTGCGTTTCACAGGCCTTTGGAAGAGATGTTCCCGGTAGGCTGTAAGAGCACTGTGCAGAGCGAGTTGTTTCTTAGATTCCCAAAGAGCTAGAAGCAAGATGCTGTGGGGCCCAACTCGCCCTTTGGAAAGAAGCCTGCACGTTGTGCCTTTCAGCTCTAGGGCAAAGTAGCACACCCAGAGCAGAAGTCCTACTTCAGCCAGATCAGTCCTGCAAAGAAACTGCGTTTCACAGGCCTTTGGAAGAGATGTTCCCGGTAGGCTGTAAGAGCACTGTGCAGAGCGAGTTGTTTCTTAGCTTCCCAAAGAGCTGGAAGCAAGATGCTGTGGGGCCCAACTCGCCCTTTGGAAAGAAGCCTGCACGTTGTGCCTTTCAGCTCTAGGGCAAAGTAGCACACCCAGAGCAGAAGTCCTACTTCAGCCAGATCAGGCCTGCAAAGAAACTGCGTTTCACAGGCCTTTGGAAGAGATGTTCCCGGTAGGCTGTAAGAGCACTGTGCAGAGCGAGTTGTTTCTTAGCTTCCCAAAGAGCTGGAAGCAAGATGCTGTGGGGCCCAACTCGCCCTTTGGAAAGAAGCCTGCACGTTGTGCCTTTCAGCTCTAGGACAATGTAGCACACCCAGAGCAGAAGTCCTACTTCAGCCAGATCAGGCCTGCAAAGAAACTGCGTTTCACAGGCCTTTGGAAGAGATGTTCCCGGTAGGCTGTAAGAGCACTGTGCAGAGCGAGTTGTTTCTTAGCTTCCCAAAGAGCTGGAAGCAAGATGCTGTGGGGCCCAACTCGCCCTTTGGAAAGAAGCCTGCACGTTGTGCCTTTCATCTCTAGGGCAATGTAGCACACACAGAGCAGAAGTCCTACTTCAGCCAGATCAGTCCTGCAAAGAAACTGCTTTTCACAGGCCTTTGGTAGAGATGTTCCCGGTAGGCTGTAAGAGCACTGTGCAGAGCGAGTTGTTTCTTAGCTTCCCAAAGAGCTGGAAGTAAGATGCTGTGGGGCCCAACTCGCCCTTTGGAAAGAAGCCTGCACGTTGTGCCTTTCAGCTCTAGGGCAAAGTAGCACACCCAGAGCAGAAGTCCTACTTCAGCCAGATCAGGCCTGCAAAGAAACTGCGTTTCACAGTCCTTTGGAAGAGATGTTCCCGGTAGGCTGTAAGAGCACTGTGCAGAGCGAGTTGTTTCTTAGCTTCCCAAAGAGCTGGAAGCAAGCTGCTGTGGGGCCCAACTCGCCCTTTGGAAAGAAGCCTGCACGTTGTGCCTTTCAGCTCTAGGGCAAAGTAGCACACCCAGAGCAGAAGTCCTACTTCAGCCAGATCAGGCCTGCAAAGAAACTGCGTTTCACAGGCCTTTGGAAGAGATGTTCCCACTAGGCTGTAAGAGCACTGTGCAGAGCGAGTTGTTTCTTAGCTTCCCAAAGAGCTGGAAGCAAGATGCTGTGGAGCCCAACTCGCCCTTTGGAAAGAAGCCTGCACGTTGTGCCTTTCAGCTCTAGGGCAAAGTAGCACACCCAGAGCAGAAGTCCTACTTCAGCCAGATCAGGCCTGCAAAGAAACTGCGTTTCACAGGCCTTTGGAAGAGATGTTCCCGGTAGGCTGTAAGAGCACTGTGCAGAGCGAGTTGTTTCTTAGCTTCCCAAAGAGCTGGAAGCAAGATGCTGTGGGGCCCAACTCGCCCTTTGGAAAGAAGCCTGCACGTTGTGCCTTTCAGCTCTAGGGCAAAGTAGCACACCCAGAGCAGAAGTCCTACTTCGCCAGATCAGGCCTGCAAAGAAACTGCGTTTCACAGGCCTTTGGAAGAGATGTTCCCGGTAGGCTGTAAGAGCACTGTGCAGAGCGAGTTGTTTCTTAGCTTCCCAAAGAGCTGGAAGCAAGATGCTGTGGGGCCCAACTCGCCCTTTGGAAAGAAGCCTGCACGTTGTGCCTTTCAGCTCTAGGGCAATGTAGCACACACAGAGCAGAAGTCCTACTTCAGCCAGATCAGTCCTGCAAAGAAACTGCTTTTCACAGGCCTTTGGTAGAGATGTTCCCGGTAGGCTGTAAGAGCACTGTGCAGAGCGAGTTGTTTCTTAGCTTCCCAAAGAGCTGGAAGTAAGATGCTGTGGGGCCCAACTCGCCCTTTGGAAAGAAGCCTGCACGTTGTGCCTTTCAGCTCTAGGGCAAAGTAGCACACCCAGAGCAGAAGTCCTACTTCAGCCAGATCAGGCCTGCAAAGAAACTGCGTTTCACAGGCCTTTGGAAGAGATGTTCCCGGTAGGCTGTAAGAGCACTGTGCAGAGCGAGTTGTTTCTTAGCTTCCCAAAGAGCTGGAAGCAAGCTGCTGTGGGGCCCAACTCGCCCTTTGGAAAGAAGCCTGCACGTTGTGCCTTTCAGCTCTAGGGCAAAGTAGCACACCCAGAGCAGAAGTCCTACTTCAGCCAGATCAGGCCTGCAAAGAGACTGCGTTTCACAGGCCTTTGGAAGAGATGTTCCCGGTAGGCTGTAACAGCACTGTGCAGAACGAGTTGTTTCTTAGCTTCCCAAAGAGCTGGAAGCAAGATGCTGTGGGCCCAACTCGCCCTTTGGAAAGAAGCCTGCACGTTGTGCCTTTCAGCTCTAGGGCAAAGTAGCACACCCAGAGCAGAAGTCCTACTTCAGCCAGATCAGGCCTGCAAAGAAACTGCGTTTCACAGGCCTTTGGAAGAGATTTTCCCGGTAGGCTGTAAGAGCACTGTGCAGAGCGAGTTGTTTCTTAGCTTCCCAAAGAGCTGGAAGCAAGCTGCTGTGGGGCCCAACTCGCCCTTTGGAAAGAAGCCTGCACGTTGTGCCTTTCAGCTCTAGGGCAAAGTAGCACACCCAGAGCAGAAGTCCTACTTCAGCCAGATCAGGCCTGCAAAGAAACTGCGTTTCACAGGCCTTTGGAAGAGATGTTCCCGGTAGGCTGTAAGAGCACTGTGCAGAGCGAGTTGTTTCTTAGCTTCCCAAAGAGCTGGAAGCAAGCTGCTGTGGGGCCCAACTCGCCCTTTGGAAAGAAGCCTGCACGTTGTGCCTTTCAGCTCTAGGGCAAAGTAGCACACCCAGAGCAGAAGTCCTACTTCAGCCAGATCAGGCCTGCAAAGAAACTGCGTTTCACAGGCCTTTGGAAGACATGTTCCCGGTAGGCCGTAAGAGCACTGTGCAGAGCGAGTTGTTTCTTAGCTTCCCAAAGAGCTGGAAGCAAGCTGCTGTGGGGCCCAACTCGCCCTTTGGAAAGAAGCCTGCACGTTGTGCCTTTCAGCTCTAGGGCAAAGTAGCACACCCAGAGCAGAAGTCCTACTTCAGCCAGATCAGGCCTGCAAAGAAACTGCGTTTCACAGGCCTTTGGAAGAGATGTTCCCGGTAGGCTGTAAGAGCACTGTGCAGAGCGAGTTGTGTCTTAGCTTCCCAAAGAGCTGGAAGCAAGATGCTGTGGGGCCCAACTCGCCCTTTGGAAAGAAGCCTGCACGTTGTGCCTTTCAGCTCTAGGGCAAACTAGCACACCCAGAGCAGAAGTCCTACTTCAGCCAGATCAGGCCTGCAAAGAAACTGCGTTTCACAGGCCTTTGGAAGAGATTTTCCCGGTAGGCTGTAAGAGCACTGTGCAGAGCGAGTTGTTTCTTAGCTTCCCAAAGAGCTGGAAGCAAGCTGCTGTGGGGCCCAACTCGCCCTTTGGAAAGAAGCCTGCACGTTGTGCCTTTCAGCTCTAGGGCAAAGTAGCACACCCAGAGCAGAAGTCCTACTTCAGCCAGATCAGGCCTGCAAAGAAACTGCGTTTCACAGGCCTTTGGAAGAGATGTTCCCGGTAGGCTGTAAGAGCACTGTGCAGAGCGAGTTGTTTCTTAGCTTCCCAAAGAGCTGGAAGCAAGCTGCTGTGGGGCCCAACTCGCCCTTTGGAAAGAAGCCTGCACGTTGTGCCTTTCAGCTCTAGGGCAAAGTAGCACACCCAGAGCAGAAGTCCTACTTCAGCCAGATCAGGCCTGCAAAGAAACTGCGTTTCACAGGCCTTTGGAAGACATGTTCCCGGTAGGCCGTAAGAGCACTGTGCAGAGCGAGTTGTTTCTTAGCTTCCCAAAGAGCTGGAAGCAAGCTGCTGTGGGGCCCAACTCGCCCTTTGGAAAGAAGCCTGCACGTTGTGCCTTTCAGCTCTAGGGCAAAGTAGCACACCCAGAGCAGAAGTCCTACTTCAGCCAGATCAGGCCTGCAAAGAAACTGCGTTTCACAGGCCTTTGGAAGAGATGTTCCCGGTAGGCTGTAAGAGCACTGTGCAGAGCGAGTTGTGTCTTAGCTTCCCAAAGAGCTGGAAGCAAGATGCTGTGGGGCCCAACTCGCCCTTTGGAAAGAAGCCTGCACGTTGTGCCTTTCAGCTCTAGGGCAAACTAGCACACCCAGAGCAGAAGTCCTACTTCAGCCAGATCAGGCCTGCAAAGAAACTGCGTTTCACAGGCCTTTGGAAGAGATGTTCCCGGTAGGCTGTAAGAGCACTGTGCAGAGCGAGTTGTTTCTTAGCTTCCCAAAGAGCTGGAAGCAAGCTGCTGTGGGGCCCAACTCGCCCTTTGGAAAGAAGCCTGCACGTTGTGCCTTTCAGCTCTAGGGCAAAGTAGCACACCCAGAGCAGAAGTCCTACTTCAGCCAGATCAGGCCTGCAAAGAAACTGCGTTTCACAGGCCTTTGGAAGAGATGTTCCCACTAGGCTGTAAGAGCACTGTGCAGAGCGAGTTGTTTCTTAGCTTCCCAAAGAGCTGGAAGCAAGATGCTGTGGAGCCCAACTCGCCCTTTGGAAAGAAGCCTGCACGTTGTGCCTTTCAGCTCTAGGGCAAAGTAGCACACCCAGAGCAGAAGTCCTACTTCAGCCAGATCAGGCCTGCAAAGAAACTGCGTTTCACAGGCCTTTGGAAGAGATGTTCCCGGTAGGCTGTAAGAGCACTGTGCAGAGCGAGTTGTTTCTTAGCTTCCCAAAGAGCTGGAAGCAAGATGCTGTGGGGCCCAACTCGCCCTTTGGAAAGAAGCCTGCACGTTGTGCCTTTCAGCTCTAGGGCAAAGTAGCACACCCAGAGCAGAAGTCCTACTTCGCCAGATCAGGCCTGCAAAGAAACTGCGTTTCACAGGCCTTTGGAAGAGATGTTCCCACTAGGCTGTAAGAGCACTGTGCAGAGCGAGTTGTTTCTTAGCTTGCCAAAGAGCTGGAAGCAAGATGCTGTGCGGCCAACTCGCCCTTTGGAAAGAAGCCTGCACGTTGTGCCTTTCAGCTCTAGGGCAAAGTAGCACACCCAGAGCAGAAGTCCTACTTCAGCCAGATCAGGCCTGCAAAGAAACTGCGTTTCACAGGCCTTTGGAAGAGATGTTCCCCGTAGGCTGTAAGAGCACTGTGCAGAGCGAGTTGTTTCTTAGCTTCCCAAAGAGCTGGAAGCAAGATGCTGTGGGGCCCAACTCGCCCTTTGGAAAGAAGCCTGCACGTTGTGCCTTTCAGCTCTAGGGCAAAGTAGCACACCCAGAGCAGAAGTCCTACTTCAGCCAGATCAGGCCTGCAAAGAGACTGCGTTTCACAGGCCTTTGGAAGAGATGTTCCCGGTAGGCTGTAAGAGCACTGTGCAGAACGAGTTGTTTCTTAGCTTCCCAAAGAGCTGGAAGCAAGATGCTGTGGGCCCAACTCGCCCTTTGGAAAGAAGCCTGCACGTTGTGCCTTTCAGCTCTAGGGCAAAGTAGCACACCCAGAGCAGAAGTCCTACTTCAGCCAGATCAGGCCTGCAAAGAAACTGCGTTTCACAGGCCTTTGGAAGAGATTTTCCCGGTAGGCTGTAAGAGCACTGTGCAGAGCGAGTTGTTTCTTAGCTTCCCAAAGAGCTGGAAGCAAGCTGCTGTGGGGCCCAACTCGCCCTTTGGAAAGAAGCCTGCACGTTGTGCCTTTCAGCTCTAGGGCAAAGTAGCACACCCAGAGCAGAAGTCCTACTTCAGCCAGATCAGGCCTGCAAAGAAACTGCGTTTCACAGGCCTTTGGAAGAGATGTTCCCGGTAGGCTGTAAGAGCACTGTGCAGAGCGAGTTGTTTCTTAGCTTCCCAAAGAGCTGGAAGCAAGCTGCTGTGGGGCCCAACTCGCCCTTTGGAAAGAAGCCTGCACGTTGTGCCTTTCAGCTCTAGGGCAAAGTAGCACACCCAGAGCAGAAGTCCTACTTCAGCCAGATCAGGCCTGCAAAGAAACTGCGTTTCACAGGCCTTTGGAAGACATGTTCCCGGTAGGCCGTAAGAGCACTGTGCAGAGCGAGTTGTTTCTTAGCTTCCCAAAGAGCTGGAAGCAAGCTGCTGTGGGGCCCAACTCGCCCTTTGGAAAGAAGCCTGCACGTTGTGCCTTTCAGCTCTAGGGCAAAGTAGCACACCCAGAGCAGAAGTCCTACTTCAGCCAGATCAGGCCTGCAAAGAAACTGCGTTTCACAGGCCTTTGGAAGAGATGTTCCCGGTAGGCTGTAAGAGCACTGTGCAGAGCGAGTTGTGTCTTAGCTTCCCAAAGAGCTGGAAGCAAGATGCTGTGGGGCCCAACTCGCCCTTTGGAAAGAAGCCTGCACGTTGTGCCTTTCAGCTCTAGGGCAAACTAGCACACCCAGAGCAGAAGTCCTACTTCAGCCAGATCAGGCCTGCAAAGAAACTGCGTTTCACAGGCCTTTGGAAGAGATGTTCCCGGTAGGCTGTAAGAGCACTGTGCAGAGCGAGTTGTTTCTTAGCTTCCCAAAGAGCTGGAAGCAAGCTGCTGTGGGGCCCAACTCGCCCTTTGGAAAGAAGCCTGCACGTTGTGCCTTTCAGCTCTAGGGCAAAGTAGCACACCCAGAGCAGAAGTCCTACTTCAGCCAGATCAGGCCTGCAAAGAAACTGCGTTTCACAGGCCTTTGGAAGAGATGTTCCCACTAGGCTGTAAGAGCACTGTGCAGAGCGAGTTGTTTCTTAGCTTCCCAAAGAGCTGGAAGCAAGATGCTGTGGAGCCCAACTCGCCCTTTGGAAAGAAGCCTGCACGTTGTGCCTTTCAGCTCTAGGGCAAAGTAGCACACCCAGAGCAGAAGTCCTACTTCAGCCAGATCAGGCCTGCAAAGAAACTGCGTTTCACAGGCCTTTGGAAGAGATGTTCCCGGTAGGCTGTAAGAGCACTGTGCAGAGCGAGTTGTTTCTTAGCTTCCCAAAGAGCTGGAAGCAAGATGCTGTGGGGCCCAACTCGCCCTTTGGAAAGAAGCCTGCACGTTGTGCCTTTCAGCTCTAGGGCAAAGTAGCACACCCAGAGCAGAAGTCCTACTTCGCCAGATCAGGCCTGCAAAGAAACTGCGTTTCACAGGCCTTTGGAAGAGATGTTCCCACTAGGCTGTAAGAGCACTGTGCAGAGCGAGTTGTTTCTTAGCTTGCCAAAGAGCTGGAAGCAAGATGCTGTGCGGCCAACTCGCCCTTTGGAAAGAAGCCTGCACGTTGTGCCTTTCAGCTCTAGGGCAAAGTAGCACACCCAGAGCAGAAGTCCTACTTCAGCCAGATCAGGCCTGCAAAGAAACTGCGTTTCACAGGCCTTTGGAAGAGATGTTCCCCGTAGGCTGTAAGAGCACTGTGCAGAGCGAGTTGTTTCTTAGCTTCCCAAAGAGCTGGAAGCAAGATGCTGTGGGGCCCAACTCGCCCTTTGGAAAGAAGCCTGCACGTTGTGCCTTTCAGCTCTAGGGCAAAGTAGCACACCCAGAGCAGAAGTCCTACTTCAGCCAGATCAGGCCTGCAAAGAAACTGCGTTTCACAGGCCTTTGGAAGAGATGTTCCCAGTAGGCTGTAACAGCACTGTGCAGAGCGAGTTGTTTCTTAGCTTCCCAAAGAGCTGGAAGCAAGATGCTGTGGGGCCCAACTCGCCCTTTGGAAAGAAGCCTGCACGTTGTGCCTTTCAGCTCTAGGGCAATGTAGCACACCCAGAGCAGAAGTCCTACTTCAGCCAGATCAGGCCTGCAAAGAAACTGCGTTTCACAGGCCTTTGGAAGAGATGTTCCCGGTAGGCTGTAAGAGCACTGTGCAGAGCGAGTTGTTTCTTAGCTTCCCAAAGAGCTGGAAGCAAGATGCTGTGCGGCCCAACTCGCCCTTTGGAAAGAAGCCTGCACGTTGTGCCTTTCAGCTCTAGGGCAAAGTAGCACACCCAGAGCAGAAGTCCTACTTCAGCCAGATCAGGCCTGCAAAGAAACTGCGTTTCACAGGCCTTTGGAAGAGATGTTCCCGGTAGGCCGTACCAGCACTGTGCAGAGCGAGTTGTTTCTTAGCTTCCCAAAGAGCTGGAAGCAAGCTGCTGTGGGGCCCAACTCGCCCTTTGGAAAGAAGCCTGCACGTTGTGCCTTTCAGCTCTAGGGCAAAGTAGCACACCCAGAGCAGAAGTCCTACTTCAGCCAGATCAGGCCTGCAAAGAAACTGCGTTTCACAGGCCTTTGGAAGAGATGTTCCCGGTAGGCTGTAAGAGCACTGTGCAGAGCGAGTTGTTTCTTAGCTTCCCAAAGAGCTGGAAGCAAGATGCTGTGGGGCCCAACTCGCCCTTTGGAAAGAAGCCTGCACGTTGTGCCTTTCAGCTCTAGGGCAAAGTAGCACACCCAGAGCAGAAGTCCTACTTCAGCCAGATCAGGCCTGCAAAGAAACTGCGTTTCACAGGCCTTTGGAAGAGATGTTCCCGGTAGGCTGTAAGAGCACTGTGCAGAGCGAGTTGTGTCTTAGCTTCCCAAAGAGCTGGAAGCAAGATGCTGTGGGGCCCAAGTCGCCCTTTGGAAAGAAGCCTGCACGTTGTGCCTTTCAGCTCTAGGGCAAACTAGCACACCCAGAGCAGAAGTCCTACTTCAGCCAGATCAGGCCTGCAAAGAAACTGCGTTTCACAGGCCTTTGGAAGAGATGTTCCCACTAGGCTGTAAGAGCACTGTGCAGAGCGAGTTGTTTCTTAGCTTGCCAAAGAGCTGGAAGCAAGATGCTGTGCGGCCAACTCGCCCTTTGGAAAGAAGCCTGCACGTTGTGCCTTTCAGCTCTAGGGCAAAGTAGCACACCCAGAGCAGAAGTCCTACTTCAGCCAGATCAGGCCTGCAAAGAAACTGCGTTTCACAGGCCTTTGGAAGAGATGTTCCCCGTAGGCTGTAAGAGCACTGTGCAGAGCGAGTTGTTTCTTAGCTTCCCAAAGAGCTGGAAGTAAGATGCTGTGGGGCCCAACTCGCCCTTTGGAAAGAAGCCTGCACGTTGTGCCTTTCAGCTCTAGGGCAAAGTAGCACACCCAGAGCAGAAGTCCTACTTCAGCCAGATCAGGCCTGCAAAGAAACTGCGTTTCACAGGCCTTTGGAAGAGATGTTCCCAGTAGGCTGTAAGAGCACTGTGCAGAGCGAGTTGTGTCTTAGCTTCCCAAAGAGCTGGAAGCAAGATGCTGTGGGGCCCAACTCGCCCTTTGGAAAGAAGCCTGCACGTTGTGCCTTTCAGCTCTAGGGCAAACTAGCACACCCAGAGCAGAAGTCCTACTTCAGCCAGATCAGGCCTGCAAAGAAACTGCGTTTCACAGGCCTTTGGAAGAGATGTTCCCGGTAGGCTGTAAGAGCACTGTGCAGAGCGAGTTGTTTCTTAGCTTCCCAAAGAGCTGGAAGCAAGCTGCTGTGGGGCCCAACTCGCCCTTTGGAAAGAAGCCTGCACGTTGTGCCTTTCAGCTCTAGGGCAAAGTAGCACACCCAGAGCAGAAGTCCTACTTCAGCCAGATCAGGCCTGCAAAGAAACTGCGTTTCACAGGCCTTTGGAAGAGATGTTCCCACTAGGCTGTAAGAGCACTGTGCAGAGCGAGTTGTTTCTTAGCTTCCCAAAGAGCTGGAAGCAAGATGCTGTGGAGCCCAACTCGCCCTTTGGAAAGAAGGCTGCACGTTGTGCCTTTCAGCTCTAGGGCAAAGTAGCACACCCAGAGCAGAAGTCCTACTTCAGCCAGATCAGGCCTGCAAAGAAACTGCGTTTCACAGGCCTTTGGAAGAGATGTTCCCGGTAGGCTGTAAGAGCACTGTGCAGAGCGAGTTGTTTCTTAGCTTCCCAAAGAGCTGGAAGCAAGATGCTGTGGGGCCCAACTCGCCCTTTGGAAAGAAGCCTGCACGTTGTGCCTTTCAGCTCTAGGGCAAAGTAGCACACCCAGAGCAGAAGTCCTACTTCGCCAGATCAGGCCTGCAAAGAAACTGCGTTTCACAGGCCTTTGGAAGAGATGTTCCCACTAGGCTGTAAGAGCACTGTGCAGAGCGAGTTGTTTCTTAGCTTGCCAAAGAGCTGGAAGCAAGATGCTGTGCGGCCAACTCGCCCTTTGGAAAGAAGCCTGCACGTTGTGCCTTTCAGCTCTAGGGCAAAGTAGCACACCCAGAGCAGAAGTCCTACTTCAGCCAGATCAGGCCTGCAAAGAAACTGCGTTTCACAGGCCTTTGGAAGAGATGTTCCCCGTAGGCTGTAAGAGCACTGTGCAGAGCGAGTTGTTTCTTAGCTTCCCAAAGAGCTGGAAGTAAGATGCTGTGGGGCCCAACTCGCCCTTTGGAAAGAAGCCTGCACGTTGTGCCTTTCAGCTCTAGGGCAAAGTAGCACACCCAGAGCAGAAGTCCTACTTCAGCCAGATCAGGCCTGCAAAGAAACTGCGTTTCACAGGCCTTTGGAAGAGATGTTCCCAGTAGGCTGTAAGAGCACTGTGCAGAGCGAGTTGTTTCTTAGCTTCCCAAAGAGCTGGAAGCAAGATGCTGTGGGGCCCAACTCGCCCTTTGGAAAGAAGCCTGCACGTTGTGCCTTTCAGCTCTAGGGCAATGTAGCACACCCAGAGCAGAAGTCCTACTTCAGCCAGATCAGGCCTGCAAAGAAACTGCGTTTCACAGGCCTTTGGAAGAGATGTTCCCGGTAGGCTGTAAGAGCACTGTGCAGAGCGAGTTGTTTCTTAGCTTCCCAAAGAGCTGGAAGCAAGATGCTGTGCGGCCCAACTCGCCCTTTGGAAAGAAGCCTGCACGTTGTGCCTTTCAGCTCTAGGGCAAAGTAGCACACCCAGAGCAGAAGTCCTACTTCAGCCAGATCAGGCCTGCAAAGAAACTGCGTTTCACAGGCCTTTGGAAGAGATGTTCCCGGTAGGCCGTAAGAGCACTGTGCAGAGCGAGTTGTTTCTTAGCTTCCCAAAGAGCTGGAAGCAAGCTGCTGTGGGGCCCAACTCGCCCTTTGGAAAGAAGCCTGCACGTTGTGCCTTTCAGCTCTAGGGCAAAGTAGCACACCCAGAGCAGAAGTCCTACTTCAGCCAGATCAGGCCTGCAAAGAAACTGCGTTTCACAGGCCTTTGGAAGAGATGTTCCCGGTAGGCTGTAAGAGCACTGTGCAGAGCGAGTTGTTTCTTAGCTTCCCAAAGAGCTGGAAGCAAGATGCTGTGGGGCCCAACTCGCCCTTTGGAAAGAAGCCTGCACGTTGTGCCTTTAAGCTCTAGGGCAAAGTAGCACACCCAGAGCAGAAGTCCTACTTCAGCCAGATCAGGCCTGCAAAGAAACTGCGTTTCACAGGCCTTTGGAAGAGATGTTCCCGGTAGGCTGTAAGAGCACTGTGCAGAGCGAGTTGTTTCTTAGATTCCCAAAGAGCTAGAAGCAAGCTGCTGTGGGGCCCAACTCGCCCTTTGGAAAGAAGCCTGCACGTTGTGCCTTTCAGCTCTAGGGCAAAGTAGCACACCCAGAGCAGAAGTCCTACTTCAGCCAGATCAGGCCTGCAAAGAAACTGCGTTTCACAGGCCTTTGGAAGAGATGTTCCCGGTAGGCTGTAAGAGCACTGTGCAGAGCGAGTTGTTTCTTAGCTTCCCAAAGAGCTGGAAGCAAGCTGCTGTGGGGCCCAACTCGCCCTTTGGAAAGAAGCCTGCACGTTGTGCCTTTCAGCTCTAGGGCAAAGTAGCACACCCAGAGCAGAAGTCCTACTTCAGCCAGATCAGGCCTGCAAAGAAACTGCGTTTCACAGGCCTTTGGAAGAGATGTTCCCACTAGGCTGTAAGAGCACTGTGCAGAGCGAGTTGTTTCTTAGCTTCCCAAAGAGCTGGAAGCAAGATGCTGTGGAGCCCAACTCGCCCTTTGGAAAGAAGCCTGCACGTTGTGCCTTTCAGCTCTAGGGCAAAGTAGCACACCCAGAGCAGAAGTCCTACTTCAGCCAGATCAGGCCTGCAAAGAAACTGCGTTTCACAGGCCTTTGGAAGAGATGTTCCCGGTAGGCTGTAAGAGCACTGAGCAGAGCGAGTTGTTTCTTAGCTTCCCAAAGAGCTGGAAGCAAGATGCTGTGGGGCCCAACTCGCCCTTTGGAAAGAAGCCTGCACGTTGTGCCTTTCAGCTCTAGGGCAATGTAGCACACCCAGAGCAGAAGTCCTACTTCAGCCAGATCAGGCCTGCAAAGAAACTGCGTTTCACAGGCCTTTGGAAGAGATGTTCCCACTAGGCTGTAAGAGCACTGTGCAGAGCGAGTTGTTTCTTAGCTTGCCAAAGAGCTGGAAGCAAGATGCTGTGCGGCCAACTCGCCCTTTGGAAAGAAGCCTGCACGTTGTGCCTTTCAGCTCTAGGGCAAAGTAGCACACCCAGAGCAGAAGTCCTACTTCAGCCAGATCAGGCCTGCAAAGAAACTGCGTTTCACAGGCCTTTGGAAGAGATGTTCCCGGTAGGCTGTAAGAGCACTGTGCAGAGCGAGTTGTTTCTTAGCTTCCCAAAGAGCTGGAAGTAAGATGCTGTGGGGCCCAACTCGCCCTTTGGAAAGAAGCCTGCACGTTGTGCCTTTCAGCTCTAGGGCAAAGTAGCACACCCAGAGCAGAAGTCCTACTTCAGCCAGATCAGGCCTGCAAAGAAACTGCGTTTCACAGGCCTTTGGAAGAGATGTTCCCAGTAGGCTGTAAGAGCACTGTGCAGAGCGAGTTGTTTCTTAGCTTCCCAAAGAGCTGGAAGCAAGATGCTGTGGGGCCCAACTCGCCCTTTGGAAAGAAGCCTGCACGTTGTGCCTTTCAGCTCTAGGGCAATGTAGCACACCCAGAGCAGAAGTCCTACTTCAGCCAGATCAGGCCTGCAAAGAAACTGCGTTTCACAGGCCTTTGGAAGAGATGTTCCCGGTAGGCTGTAAGAGCACTGTGCAGAGCGAGTTGTTTCTTAGCTTCCCAAAGAGCTGGAAGCAAGATGCTGTGCGGCCCAACTCGCCCTTTGGAAAGAAGCCTGCACGTTGTGCCTTTCAGCTCTAGGGCAAAGTAGCACACCCAGAGCAGAAGTCCTACTTCAGCCAGATCAGGCCTGCAAAGAAACTGCGTTTCACAGGCCTTTGGAAGAGATGTTCCCGGTAGGCCGTAAGAGCACTGTGCAGAGCGAGTTGTTTCTTAGCTTCCCAAAGAGCTGGAAGCAAGCTGCTGTGGGGCCCAACTCGCCCTTTGGAAAGAAGCCTGCACGTTGTGCCTTTCAGCTCTAGGGCAAAGTAGCACACCCAGAGCAGAAGTCCTACTTCAGCCAGATCAGGCCTGCAAAGAAACTGCGTTTCACAGGCCTTTGGAAGAGATGTTCCCGGTAGGCTGTAAGAGCACTGTGCAGAGCGAGTTGTTTCTTAGCTTCCCAAAGAGCTGGAAGCAAGATGCTGTGGGGCCCAACTCGCCCTTTGGAAAGAAGCCTGCACGTTGTGCCTTTCAGCTCTAGGGCAAAGTAGCACACCCAGAGCAGAAGTCCTACTTCAGCCAGATCAGGCCTGCAAAGAAACTGCGTTTCACAGGCCTTTGGAAGAGATGTTCCCGGTAGGCTGTAAGAGCACTGTGCAGAGCGAGTTGTTTCTTAGCTTCCCAAAGAGCTGGAAGCAAGATGCTGTGGGGCCCAACTCGCCCTTTGGAAAGAAGCCTGCACGTTGTGCCTTTCAGCTCTAGGGCAAAGTAGCGCACCCAGAGCAGAAGTCCTACTTCGCCAGATCAGGCCTGCAAAGAAACTGCGTTTCACAGGCCTTTGGAAGAGATGTTCCCACTAGGCTGTAAGAGCACTGTGCAGAGCGAGTTGTTTCTTAGCTTGCCAAAGAGCTGGAAGCAAGATGCTGTGCGGCCAACTCGCCCTTTGGAAAGAAGCCTGCACGTTGTGCCTTTCAGCTCTAGGGCAAAGTAGCACACCCAGAGCAGAAGTCCTACTTCAGCCAGATCAGGCCTGCAAAGAAACTGCGTTTCACAGGCCTTTGGAAGAGATGTTCCCGGTAGGCTGTAAGAGCACTGTGCAGAGCGAGTTGTTTCTTAGCTTCCCAAAGAGCTGGAAGTAAGATGCTGTGGGGCCCAACTCGCCCTTTGGAAAGAAGCCTGCACGTTGTGCCTTTCAGCTCTAGGGCAAAGTAGCACACCCAGAGCAGAAGTCCTACTTCAGCCAGATCAGGCCTGCAAAGAAACTGCGTTTCACAGGCCTTTGGAAGAGATGTTCCCAGTAGGCTGTAAGAGCACTGTGCAGAGCGAGTTGTTTCTTAGCTTCCCAAAGAGCTGGAAGCAAGATGCTGTGGGGCCCAACTCGCCCTTTGGAAAGAAGCCTGCACGTTGTGCCTTTCAGCTCTAGGGCAATGTAGCACACCCAGAGCAGAAGTCCTACTTCAGCCAGATCAGGCCTGCAAAGAAACTGCGTTTCACAGGCCTTTGGAAGAGATGTTCCCGGTAGGCTGTAAGAGCACTGTGCAGAGCGAGTTGTTTCTTAGCTTCCCAAAGAGCTGGAAGCAAGATGCTGTGCGGCCCAACTCGCCCTTTGGAAAGAAGCCTGCACGTTGTGCCTTTCAGCTCTAGGGCAAAGTAGCACACCCAGAGCAGAAGTCCTACTTCAGCCAGATCAGGCCTGCAAAGAAACTGCGTTTCACAGGCCTTTGGAAGAGATGTTCCCGGTAGGCTGTAAGAGCACTGTGCAGAGCGAGTTGTTTCTTAGCTTCCCAAAGAGCTGGAAGCAAGCTGCTGTGGGGCCCAACTCGCCCTTTGGAAAGAAGCCTGCACGTTGTGCCTTTCAGCTCTAGGGCAAAGTAGCACACCCAGAGCAGAAGTCCTACTTCAGCCAGATCAGGCCTGCAAAGAAACTGCGTTTCACAGGCCTTTGGAAGAGATGTTCCCACTAGGCTGTAAGAGCACTGTGCAGAGCGAGTTGTTTCTTAGCTTCCCAAAGAGCTGGAAGCAAGATGCTGTGGAGCCCAACTCGCCCTTTGGAAAGAAGCCTGCACGTTGTGCCTTTCAGCTCTAGGGCAAAGTAGCACACCCAGAGCAGAAGTCCTACTTCAGCCAGATCAGGCCTGCAAAGAAACTGCGTTTCACAGGCCTTTGGAAGAGATGTTCCCGGTAGGCTGTAAGAGCACTGTGCAGAGCGAGTTGTTTCTTAGCTTCCCAAAGAGCTGGAAGCAAGATGCTGTGGGGCCCAACTCGCCCTTTGGAAAGAAGCCTGCACGTTGTGCCTTTCAGCTCTAGGGCAAAGTAGCACACCCAGAGCAGAAGTCCTACTTCAGCCAGATCAGGCCTGCAAAGAAACTGCGTTTCACAGGCCTTTGGAAGAGATGTTCCCACAAGGCTGTAAGAGCACTGTGCAGAGCGAGTTGTTTCTTAGCTTGCCAAAGAGCTGGAAGCAAGATGCTGTGCGGCCAACTCGCCCTTTGGAAAGAAGCCTGCACGTTGTGCCTTTCAGCTCTAGGGCAAAGTAGCACACCCAGAGCAGAAGTCCTACTTCAGCCAGATCAGGCCTGCAAAGAAACTGCGTTTCACAGGCCTTTGGAAGAGATGTTCCCCGTAGGCTGTAAGAGCACTGTGCAGAGCGAGTTGTTTCTTAGCTTCCCAAAGAGCTGGAAGTAAGATGCTGTGGGGCCCAACTCGCCCTTTGGAAAGAAGCCTGCACGTTGTGCCTTTCAGCTCTAGGGCAAAGTAGCACACCCAGAGCAGAAGTCCTACTTCAGCCAGATCAGGCCTGCAAAGAAACTGCGTTTCACAGGCCTTTGGAAGAGATGTTCCCAGTAGGCTGTAAGAGCACTGTGCAGAGCGAGTTGTTTCTTAGCTTCCCAAAGAGCTGGAAGCAAGATGCTGTGGGGCCCAACTCGCCCTTTGGAAAGAAGCCTGCACGTTGTGCCTTTCAGCTCTAGGGCAATGTAGCACACCCAGAGCAGAAGTCCTACTTCAGCCAGATCAGGCCTGCAAAGAAACTGCGTTTCACAGGCCTTTGGAAGAGATGTTCCCGGTAGGCTGTAAGAGCACTGTGCAGAGCGAGTTGTTT
Source organism: Equus caballus (assembly GCF_041296265.1). Classification (NCBI taxonomy): domain Eukaryota; kingdom Metazoa; phylum Chordata; class Mammalia; order Perissodactyla; family Equidae; genus Equus; species Equus caballus. The sequence goes on from NC_091684.1 coordinate 73,359,006, forward strand.
CTTAGCTTCCCAAAGAGCTGGAAGCAAGATGCTGTGCGGCCCAACTCGCCCTTTGGAAAGAAGCCTGCACGTTGTGCCTTTCAGCTCTAGGGCAAAGTAGCACACCCAGAGCAGAAGTCCTACTTCAGCCAGATCAGGCCTGCAAAGAAACTGCGTTTCACAGGCCTTTGGAAGAGATGTTCCCGGTAGGCCGTAAGAGCACTGTGCAGAGCGAGTTGTTTCTTAGCTTCCCAAAGAGCTGGAAGCAAGCTGCTGTGGGGCCCAACTTGCCCTTTGGAAAGAAGCCTGCACGTTGTGCCTTTCAGCTCTAGGGCAAAGTAGCACACCCAGAGCAGAAGTCCTACTTCAGCCAGATCAGGCCTGCAAAGAAACTGCGTTTCACAGGCCTTTGGAAGAGATGTTCCCGGTAGGCTGTAAGAGCACTGTGCAGAGCGAGTTGTTTCTTAGCTTCCCAAAGAGCTGGAAGCAAGATGCTGTGGGGCCCAACTCGCCCTTTGGAAAGAAGCCTGCACGTTGTGCCTTTCAGCTCTAGGGCAAAGTAGCACACCCAGAGCAGAAGTCCTACTTCAGCCAGATCAGGCCTGCAAAGAAACTGCGTTTCACAGGCCTTTGGAAGAGATGTTCCCGGTAGGCTGTAAGAGCACTGTGCAGAGCGAGTTGTTTCTTAGATTCCCAAAGAGCTAGAAGCAAGATGCTGTGGGGCCCAACTCTTCCTTTGGAAAGAAGCCTGCACGTTGTGCCTTTCAGCTCTAGGGCAAAGTAGCACACCCAGAGCAGAAGTCCTACTTCAGCCAGATCAGGCCTGCAAAGAAACTGCGTTTCACAGGCCTTTGGAAGAGATGTTCCCGGTAGGCTGTAAGAGCACTGTGCAGAGCGAGTTGTTTCTTAGCTTCCCAAAGAGCTGGAAGCAAGATGCTGTGGGGCCCAACTCGCCCTTTGGAAAGAAGCCTGCACGTTGTGCCTTTCAGCTCTAGGGCAAAGTAGCACACCCAGAGCAGAAGTCCTACTTCAGCCAGATCAGGCCTGCAAAGAAACTGCGTTTCACAGGCCTTTGGAAGAGATGTTCCCACTAGGCTGTAAGAGCACTGTGCAGAGCGAGTTGTTTCTTAGCTTGCCAAAGAGCTGGAAGCAAGATGCTGTGCGGCCAACTCGCCCTTTGGAAAGAAGCCTGCACGTTGTGCCTTTCAGCTCTAGGGCAAAGTAGCACACCCAGAGCAGAAGTCCTACTTTAGCCAGATCAGGCCTGCAAAGAAACTGCGTTTCACAGGCCTTTGGAAGAGATGTTCCCGGTAGGCTGTAAGAGCACTGTGCAGAGCGAGTTGTTTCTTAGATTCCCAAAGAGCTAGAAGCAAGATGCTGTGGGGCCCAACTCGCCCTTTGGAAAGAAGCCTGCACGTTGTGCCTTTCAGCTCTAGGGCAAAGTAGCACACCCAGAGCAGAAGTCCTACTTCAGCCAGATCAGGCCTGCAAAGAAACTGCGTTTCACAGGCCTTTGGAAGAGATGTTCCCGGTAGGCTGTAAGAGCACTGTGCAGAGCGAGTTGTGTCTTAGCTTCCCAAAGAGCTGGAAGCAAGATGCTGTGGGGCCCAACTCGCCCTTTGGAAAGAAGCCTGCACGTTGTGCCTTTCAGCTCTAGGGCAAACTAGCACACCCAGAGCAGAAGTCCTACTTCAGCCAGATCAGGCCTGCAAAGAAACTGCGTTTCACAGGCCCTTGGAAGAGATGTTCCCGGTAGGCTGTAAGAGCACTGTGCAGAGCGAGTTGTTTCTTAGCTTCCCAAAGAGCTGGAAGCAAGATGCTGTGGAGCCCAACTCGCCCTTTGGAAAGAAGCCTGCACGTTGTGCCTTTCAGCTCTAGGGCAAAGTAGCACACCCAGAGCAGAAGTCCTACTTCAGCCAGATCAGGCCTGCAAAGAAACTGCGTTTCACAGGCCTTTGGAAGAGATGTTCCCGGTAGGCTCTAAGAGCACTGTGCAGAGCGAGTTGTTTCTTAGCTTCCCAAAGAGCTGGAAGCAAGCTGCTGTGGGGCCCAACTCGCCCTTTGGAAAGAAGCCTGCACGTTGTGCCTTTCAGCTCTAGGGCAAAGTAGCACACCCAGAGCAGAAGTCCTACTTCAGCCAGATCAGGCCTGCAAAGAAACTGCGTTTCACAGGCCTTTGGAAGACATGTTCCCGGTAGGCTGTAAGAGCACTGTGCAGAGCGAGTTGTTTCTTAGCTTCCCAAAGAGCTGGAAGCAAGCTGCTGTGGGGCCCAACTCGCCCTTTGGAAAGAAGCCTGCACGTTGTGCCTTTCAGCTCTAGGGCAAAGTAGCACACCCAGAGCAGAAGTCCTACTTCAGCCAGATCAGGCCTGCAAAGAAACTGCGTTTCACAGGCCTTTGGAAGACATGTTCCCGGTAGGCCGTAAGAGCACTGTGCAGAGCGAGTTGTTTCTTAGCTTCCCAAAGAGCTGGAAGCAAGCTGCTGTGGGGCCCAACTCGCCCTTTGGAAAGAAGCCTGCACGTTGTGCCTTTCAGCTCTAGGGCAAAGTAGCACACCCAGAGCAGAAGTCCTACTTCAGCCAGAACAGGCCTGCAAAGAAACTGCGTTTCACAGGCCTTTGGAAGAGATGTTCCCGGTAGGCCGTAAGAGCACTGTGCAGAGCGAGTTGATTCTTAGCTTCCCAAAGAGCTGGAAGCAAGCTGCTGTGGGGCCCAACTCGCCCTTTGGAAAGAAGCCTGCACGTTGTGCCTTTCAGCTCTAGGACAATGTAGCACACCCAGAGCAGAAGTCCTACTTCAGCCAGATCAGGCCTGCAAAGAAACTGCGTTTCACAGGCCTTTGGAAGAGATTTTCCCGGTAGGCTGTAAGAGCACTGTGCAGAGCGAGTTGTTTCTTAGCTTCCCAAAGAGCTGGAAGCAAGATGCTGTGGGGCCCAACTCGCCCTTTGGAAAGAAGCCTGCACGTTGTGCCTTTCAGCTCTAGGGCAAAGTAGCACACCCAGAGCAGAAGTCCTACTTCAGCCAGATCAGGCCTGCAAAGAAACTGCGTTTCACAGGCCTTTGGAAGAGATGTTCCCAGTAGGCTGTAAGAGCACTGTGCAGAGCGAGTTGTGTCTTAGCTTCCCAAAGAGCTGGAAGCAAGATGCTGTGGGGCCCAACTCGCCCTTGGGAAAGAAGCCTGCACGTTGTGCCTTTCAGCTCTAGGGCAAACTAGCACACCCAGAGCAGAAGTCCTACTTCAGCCAGATCAGGCCTGCAAAGAAACTGCGTTTCACAGGCCTTTGGAAGAGATGTTCCCGGTAGGCTGTAAGAGCACTGTGCAGAGCGAGTTGTTTCTTAGCTTCCCAAAGAGCTGGAAGCAAGCTGCTGTGGGGCCCAACTCGCCCTTTGGAAAGAAGCCTGCACGTTGTGCCTTTCAGCTCTAGGGCAAAGTAGCACACCCAGAGCAGAAGTCCTACTTCAGCCAGATCAGGCCTGCAAAGAAACTGCGTTTCACAGGCCTTTGGAAGAGATGTTCCCACTAGGCTGTAAGAGCACTGTGCAGAGCGAGTTGTTTCTTAGCTTCCCAAAGAGCTGGAAGCAAGATGCTGTGGAGCCCAACTCGCCCTTTGGAAAGAAGCCTGCACGTTGTGCCTTTCAGCTCTAGGGCAAAGTAGCACACCCAGAGCAGAAGTCCTACTTCAGCCAGATCAGGCCTGCAAAGAAACTGCGTTTCACAGGCCTTTGGAAGAGATGTTCCCGGTAGGCTGTAAGAGCACTGTGCAGAGCGAGTTGTTTCTTAGCTTCCCAAAGAGCTGGAAGCAAGATGCTGTGGGGCCCAACTCGCCCTTTGGAAAGAAGCCTGCACGTTGTGCCTTTCAGCTCTAGGGCAAAGTAGCACACCCAGAGCAGAAGTCCTACTTCGCCAGATCAGGCCTGCAAAGAAACTGCATTTCACAGGCCTTTGGAAGAGATGTTCCCACTAGGCTGTAAGAGCACTGTGCAGAGCGAGTTGTTTCTTAGCTTGCCAAAGAGCTGGAAGCAAGATGCTGTGCGGCCAACTCGCCCTTTGGAAAGAAGCCTGCACGTTGTGCCTTTCAGCTCTAGGGCAAAGTAGCACACCCAGAGCAGAAGTCCTACTTCAGCCAGATCAGGCCTGCAAAGAAACTGCGTTTCACAGGCCTTTGGAAGAGATGTTCCCCGTAGGCTGTAAGAGCACTGTGCAGAGCGAGTTGTTTCTTAGCTTCCCAAAGAGCTGGAAGCAAGATGCTGTGGGGCCCAACTCGCCCTTTGGAAAGAAGCCTGCACGTTGTGCCTTTCAGCTCTAGGGCAAAGTAGCACACCCAGAGCAGAAGTCCTACTTCAGCCAGATCAGGCCTGCAAAGAAACTGCGTTTCACAGGCCTTTGGAAGAGATGTTCCCGGTAGGCTGTAAGAGCACTGTGCAGAGCGAGTTGTTTCTTAGATTCGCAAAGAGCTAGAAGCAAGATGCTGTGGGGCCCAACTCGCCCTTTGGAAAGAAGCCTGCACGTTGTGCCTTTCAGCTCTAGGGCAAAGTAGCACACCCAGAGCAGAAGTCCTACTTCAGCCAGATCAGGCCTGCAAAGAAACTGCGTTTCACAGGCCTTTGGAAGAGATGTTCCCGGTAGGCTGTAAGAGCACTGTGCAGAGCGAGTTGTGTCTTAGCTTCCCAAAGAGCTGGAAGCAAGATGCTTTGGGGCCCAACTCGCCCTTTGGAAAGAAGCCTGCACGTTGTGCCTTTCAGCTCTAGGGCAAACTAGCACACCCAGAGCAGAAGTCCTACTTCAGCCAGATCAGGCCTGCAAAGAAACTGCGTTTCACAGTCCTTTGGAAGAGATGTTCCCGGTAGGCTGTAAGAGCACTGTGCAGAGCGAGTTGTTTCTTAGCTTCCCAAAGAGCTGGAAGCAAGCTGCTGTGGGGCCCAACTCGCCCTTTGGAAAGAAGCCTGCACGTTGTGCCTTTCAGCTCTAGGGCAAAGTAGCACACCCAGAGCAGAAGTCCTACTTCAGCCAGATCAGGCCTGCAAAGAAACTGCGTTTCACAGGCCTTTGGAAGAGATGTTCCCACTAGGCTGTAAGAGCACTGTGCAGAGCGAGTTGTTTCTTAGCTTCCCAAAGAGCTGGAAGCAAGATGCTGTGGAGCCCAACTCGCCCTTTGGAAAGAAGCCTGCACGTTGTGCCTTTCAGCTCTAGGGCAAAGTAGCACACCCAGAGCAGAAGTCCTACTTCAGCCAGATCAGGCCTGCAAAGAAACTGCGTTTCACAGGCCTTTGGAAGAGATGTTCCCGGTAGGCTGTAAGAGCACTGTGCAGAGCGAGTTGTTTCTTAGCTTCCCAAAGAGCTGGAAGCAAGATGCTGTGGGGCCCAACTCGCCCTTTGGAAAGAAGCCTGCACGTTGTGCCTTTCAGCTCTAGGGCAAAGTAGCACACCCAGAGCAGAAGTCCTACTTCAGCCAGATCAGGCCTGCAAAGAAACTGCGTTTCACAGGCCTTTGGAAGAGATGTTCCCACTAGGCTGTAAGAGCACTGTGCAGAGCGAGTTGTTTCTTAGCTTGCCAAAGAGCTGGAAGCAAGATGCTGTGCGGCCAACTCGCCCTTTGGAAAGAAGCCTGCACGTTGTGCCTTTCAGCTCTAGGGCAAAGTAGCACACCCAGAGCAGAAGTCCTACTTCAGCCAGATCAGGCCTGCAAAGAAACTGCGTTTCACAGGCCTTTGGAAGAGATGTTCCCCGTAGGCTGTAAGAGCACTGTGCAGAGCGAGTTGTTTCTTAGCTTCCCAAAGAGCTGGAAGTAAGATGCTGTGGGGCCCAACTCGCCCTTTGGAAAGAAGCCTGCACGTGGTGCCTTTCAGCTCTAGGGCAAAGTAGCACACCCAGAGCAGAAGTCCTACTTCAGCCAGATCAGGCCTGCAAAGAAACTGCGTTTCACAGGCCTTTGGAAGAGATGTTCCCAGTAGGCTGTAAGAGCACTGTGCAGAGCGAGTTGTTTCTTAGCTTCCCAAAGAGCTGGAAGCAAGATGCTGTGGGGCCCAACTCGCCCTTTGGAAAGAAGCCTGCACGTTGTGCCTTTCAGCTCTAGGGCAATGTAGCACACCCAGAGCAGAAGTCCTACTTCAGCCAGATCAGGCCTGCAAAGAAACTGCGTTTCACAGGCCTTTGGAAGAGATGTTCCCGGTAGGCTGTAAGAGCACTGTGCAGAGCGAGTTGTTTCTTAGCTTCCCAAAGAGCTGGAAGCAAGATGCTGTGCGGCCCAACTCGCCCTTTGGAAAGAAGCCTGCACGTTGTGCCTTTCAGCTCTAGGGCAAAGTAGCACACCCAGAGCAGAAGTCCTACTTCAGCCAGATCAGGCCTGCAAAGAAACTGCGTTTCACAGGCCTTTGGAAGAGATGTTCCCGGTAGGCTGTAAGAGCACTGTGCAGAGCGAGTTGTTTCTTAGCTTCCCAAAGAGCTGGAAGCAAGATGCTGTGGGGCCCAACTCGCCCTTTGGAAAGAAGCCTGCACGTTGTGCCTTTCAGCTCTAGGGCAAAGTAGCACACCCAGAGCAGAAGTCCTACTTCAGCCAGATCAGGCCTGCAAAGAAACTGCGTTTCACAGGCCTTTGGAAGAGATGTTCCCGGTAGGCTGTAAGAGCACTGTGCAGAGCGAGTTGTTTCTTAGCTTCCCAAAGAGCTGGAAGCAAGATGCTGTGGAGCCCAACTCGCCCTTTGGAAAGAAGCCTGCACGTTGTGCCTTTCAGCTCTAGGGCAAAGTAGCACACCCAGAGCAGAAGTCCTACTTCAGCCAGATCAGGCCTGCAAAGAAACTGCGTTTCACAGGCCTTTGGAAGAGATGTTCCCGGTAGGCTGTAAGAGCACTGTGCAGAGCGAGTTGTTTCTTAGCTTCCCAAAGAGCTGGAAGCAAGCTGCTGTGGGGCCCAACTCGCCCTTTGGAAAGAAGCCTGCACGTTGTGCCTTTCAGCTCTAGGGCAAAGTAGCACACCCAGAGCAGAAGTCCTACTTCAGCCAGATCAGGCCTGCAAAGAAACTGCGTTTCACAGGCCTTTGGAAGAGATGTTCCCACTAGGCTGTAAGAGCACTGTGCAGAGCGAGTTGTTTCTTAGCTTGCCAAAGAGCTGGAAGCAAGATGCTGTGCGGCCAACTCGCCCTTTGGAAAGAAGCCTGCACGTTGTGCCTTTCAGCTCTAGGGCAAAGTAGCACACCCAGAGCAGAAGTCCTACTTTAGCCAGATCAGGCCTGCAAAGAAACTGCGTTTCACAGGCCTTTGGAAGAGATGTTCCCGGTAGGCTGTAAGAGCACTGTGCAGAGCGAGTTGTTTCTTAGATTCCCAAAGAGCTAGAAGCAAGATGCTGTGGGGCCCAACTCGCCCTTTGGAAAGAAGCCTGCACGTTGTGCCTTTCAGCTCTAGGGCAAAGTAGCACACCCAGAGCAGAAGTCCTACTTCAGCCAGATCAGGCCTGCAAAGAAACTGCGTTTCACAGGCCTTTGGAAGAGATGTTCCCAGTAGGCTGTAAGAGCACTGTGCAGAGCGAGTTGTTTCTTAGCTTCCCAAAGAGCTGGAAGCAAGATGCTGTGGGGCCCAACTCGCCCTTTGGAAAGAAGCCTGCACGTTGTGCCTTTCAGCTCTAGGGCAAAGTAGCACACCCAGAGCAGAAGTCCTACTTCAGCCAGATCAGGCCTGCCAAGAAACTGCGTTTCACAGGCCTTTGGAAGAGATGTTCCCGGTAGGCTGTAAGAGCACTGTGCAGAGAGAGTTGTTTCTTAGCTTCCCAAAGAGCTGGAAGCAAGCTGCTGTGGGGCCCAACTCGCCCTTTGGAAAGAAGCCTGCACGGTGTGCCTTTCAGCTCTAGGGCAAAGTAGCACACCCAGAGCAGAAGTCCTACTTCAGCCAGAACAGGCCTGCAAAGAAACTGCGTTTCACAGGCCTTTGGAAGAGATGTTCCCGGTAGGCCGTAAGAGCACTGTGCAGAGCGAGTTGTTTCTTAGCTTCCCAAAGAGCTGGAAGCAAGCTGCAGTGGGGCCCAACTCGCCCTTTGGAAAGAAGCCTGCACGTTGTGCCTTTCAGCTCTAGGGCAAAGTAGCACACCCAGAGCAGAAGTCCTACTTCAGCCAGATCAGGCCTGCAAAGAAACTGCGTTTCACAGGCCTTTGGAAGAGATGTTCCCGGTAGGCTGTAAGAGCACTGTGCAGAACGAGTTGTTTCTTAGCTTCCCAAAGAGCTGGAAGCAAGATGCTGTGGGGCCCAACTCGCCCTTTGGAAAGAAGCCTGCACGTTGTGCCTTTCAGCTCTAGGGCAAAGTAGCACACCCAGAGCAGAAGTCCTACTTCAGCCAGATCAGGCCTGCAAAGAAACTGCGTTTCACAGGCCTTTGGAAGAGATGTTCCCGGTAGGCTGTAAGAGCACTGTGCAGAGCGAGTTGTGTCTTAGCTTCCCAAAGAGCTGGAAGCAAGATGCTGTGGGGCCCAACTCGCCCTTTGGAAAGAAGCCTGCACGTTGTGCCTTTCAGCTCTAGGGCAAACTAGCACACCCAGAGCAGAAGTCCTACTTCAGCCAGATCAGGCCTGCAAAGAAACTGCGTTTCACAGGCCTTTGGAAGAGATGTTCCCGGTAGGCTGTAAGAGCACTGTGCAGAGCGAGTTGTTTCTTAGCTTCCCAAAGAGCTGGAAGCAAGCTGCTGTGGGGCCCAACTCGCCCTTTGGAAAGAAGCCTGCACGTTGTGCCTTTCAGCTCTAGGGCAAAGTAGCACACCCAGAGCAGAAGTCCTACTTCAGCCAGATCAGGCCTGCAAAGAAACTGCGTTTCACAGGCCTTTGGAAGAGATGTTCCCACTAGGCTGTAAGAGCACTGTGCAGAGCGAGTTCTTTCTTAGCTTCCCAAAGAGCTGGAAGCAAGATGCTGTGGAGCCCAACTCGCCCTTTGGAAAGAAGCCTGCACGTTGTGCCTTTCAGGTCTAGGGCAAACTAGCACACCCAGAGCAGAAGTCCTACTTCAGCCAGATCAGGCCTGCAAAGAAACTGCGTTTCACAGGCATTTGGAAGAGATTTTCCCGGTAGGCTGTAAGAGCACTGTGCAGAGAGAGTTGTTTCTTAGCTTCCGAAAGAGCTGGAAGCAAGCTGCTGTGGGGCCCAACTCGCCCTTTGGAAAGAAGCCTGCACGTTGTGCCTTTCAGCTCTAGGGCAAAGTAGCACACCCAGAGCAGAAGTCCTACTTCAGCCAGATCAGGCCTGCAAAGAAACTGCGTTTCACAGGCCTTTGGAAGACATGCTCCCGGTAGGCTGTAAGAGCACTGTGCAGAGCGAGTTGTTTCTTAGCTTCCCAAAGAGCTGGAAGCAAGCTGCTGTGGGGCCCAACTCGCCCTTTGGAAAAAGCCTGCACGTTGTGCCTTTCAGCTCTAGGGCAAAGTAGAACACCCAGAGCAGAAGTCCTACTTCAGCCAGATCAGGCCTGCAAAGAAACTGCGTTTCACAGGCCTTTGGAAGACATGTTCCCGGTAGGCCGTAAGAGCACTGTGCAGAGCGAGTTGTTTCTTAGTTTCCCAAGAGCTGGAAGCAAGCTGCTGTGGGGCCCAACTCGCCCTTTGGAAAGAAGCCTGCACGTTGTGCCTTTCAGCTCTAGGGCAAAGTAGCACACCCAGAGCAGAAGTCCTACTTCAGCCAGATCAGGCCTGCAAAGAAACTGCGTTTCACAGGCCTTTGGAAGAGATGTTCCCGGTAGGCTGTAAGAGCACTGTGCAGAACGAGTTGTTTCTTAGCTTCCCAAAGAGCTGGAAGCAAGATGCTGTGGGGCCCAACTCGCCCTTTGGAAAGAAGCCTGCACGTTGTGCCTTTCAGCTCTAGGGCAAACTAGCACACCCAGAGCAGAAGTCCTACTTCAGCCAGATCAGGCCTGCAAAGAAACTGCGTTTCACAGGCCTTTGGAAGAGATGTTCCCGGTAGGCTGTAAGAGCACTGTGCAGAGCGAGTTGTTTCTTAGCTTCCCAAAGAGCTGGAAGCAAGCTGCTGTGGGGCCCAACTCGCCCTTTGGAAAGAAGCCTGCACGTTGTGCCTTTCAGCTCTAGGGCAAAGTAGCACACCCAGAGCAGAAGTCCTACTTCAGCCAGATCAGGCCTGCAAAGAAACTGCGTTTCACAGGCCTTTGGAAGAGATGTTCCCACTAGGCTGTAAGAGCACTGTGCAGAGCGAGTTGTTTCTTAGCTTCCCAAAGAGCTGGAAGCAAGATGCTGTGGAGCCCAACTCGCCCTTTGGAAAGAAGCCTGCACGTTGTGCCTTTCAGGTCTAGGGCAAACTAGCACACCCAGAGCAGAAGTCCTACTTCAGCCAGATCAGGCCTGCAAAGAAACTGCGTTTCACAGGCCTTTGGAAGAGATGTTCCCGGTAGGCTGTAAGAGCACTGTGCAGAGCGAGTTGTTTCTTAGCTTCCCAAAGAGCTGGAAGCAAGATGCTTTGGGGCGAAACTCCCCCTTTGGAAAGAAGCCTGCACGTTGTGCCTTTCAGCTCTAGGGCAAAGTAGCACACCCAGAGCAGAAGTCCTACTTCATCCAGATCAGGCCTGCAAAGAAACTGCGTTTCACAGGCCTTTGGAAGAGATGTTCCCACTAGGCTGTAAGAGCACTGTGCAGAGCGAGTTGTTTCTTAGCTTCCCAAAGAGCTGGAAGCAAGATGCTGTGGAGCCCAACTCGCCCTTTGGAAAGAAGCCTGCACGTTGTGCCTTTCAGCTCTAGGGCAAAGTAGCACACCCAGAGCAGAAGTCCTACTTCAGCCAGATCAGGCCTGCAAAGAAACTGCGTTTCACAGGCCTTTGGAAGAGATGTTCCTGGTAGGCTGTAAGAGCACTGTGCAGAGCGAGTTGTTTCTTAGCTTCCCAAAGAGCTGGAAGCAAGATGCTGTGGGGCCCAACTCGCCCTTTGGAAAGAAGCCTGCACGTTGTGCCTTTCAGCTCTAGGGCAAAGTAGCACACCCAGAGCAGAAGTCCTACTTCAGCCAGATCAGGCCTGCAAAGAAACTGCGTTTCACAGGCCTTTGGAAGAGATGTTCCCACTAGGCTGTAAGAGCACTGTGCAGAGCGAGTTGTTTCTTAGCTTGCCAAAGAGCTGGAAGCAAGATTCTGTGCGGCCAACTCGCCCTTTGGAAAGAAGCCTGCACGTTGTGCCTTTCAGCTCTAGGGCAAAGTAGCACACCCAGAGCAGAAGTCCTACTTCAGCCAGATCAGGCCTGCAAAGAAACTGCGTTTCACAGGCCTTTGGAAGAGATGTTCCCGGTAGGCTGTAAGAGCACTGTGCAGAGCGAGTTGTTTCTTAGATTCCCAAAGGGCTAGAAGCAAGATGCTGTGGGGCCCAACTCGCCCTTTGGAAAGAAGCCTGCACGTTGTGCCTTTCAGCTCTAGGGCAAAGTAGCACACCCAGAGCAGAAGTCCTACTTCAGCCAGATCAGGCCTGCAAAGAAACTGCGTTTCACAGGCCTTTGGAAGAGATGTTCCCGGTAGGCTGTAAGAGCACTGTGCAGAGCGAGTTGTGTCTTAGCTTCCCAAAGAGCTGGAAGCAAGATGCTGTGGGGCCCAACTCGCCCTTTGGAAAGAAGCCTGCACGATGTGCCTTTCAGCTCTAGGGCAAACTAGCACACCCAGAGCAGAAGTCCTACTTCAGCCAGATCAGGCCTGCAAAGAAACTGCGTTTCACAAGCCTTTGGAAGAGATGTTCCCACTAGGCTGTAAGAGCACTGTGCAGAGCGAGTTGTTTCTTAGCTTGCCAAAGAGCTGGAAGCAAGATGCTGTGCGGCCAACTCGCCCTTTGGAAAGAAGCCTGCACGTTGTGCCTTTCAGCTCTAGGGCAAAGTAGCACACCCAGAGCAGAAGTCCTACTTCAGCCAGATCAGGCCTGCAAAGAAACTGCGTTTCACAGGCCTTTGGAAGAGATGTTCCCCGTAGGCTGTAAGAGCACTGTGCAGAGCGAGTTGTTTCTTAGCTTCCCAAAGAGCTGGAAGTAAGATGCTGTGGGGCCCAACTCGCCCTTTGGAAAGAAGCCTGCACGTTGTGCCTTTCAGCTCTAGGGCAAAGTAGCACACCCAGAGCAGAAGTCCTACTTCAGCCAGATCAGGCCTGCAAAGAAACTGCGTTTCACAGGCCTTTGGAAGAGATGTTCCCAGTAGGCTGTAAGAGCACTGTGCAGAGCGAGTTGTTTCTTAGCTTCCCAAAGAGCTGGAAGCAAGATGCTGTGCGGCCCAACTCGCCCTTTGGAAAGAAGCCTGCACGTTGTGCCTTTCAGCTCTAGGGCAAAGTAGCACACCCAGAGCAGAAGTCCTACTTCAGCCAGATCAGGCCTGCAAAGAAACTGCGTTTCACAGGCCTTTGGAAGAGATGTTCCCGGTAGGCTGTAAGAGCACTGTGCAGAGAGAGATGTTTCTTAGCTTCCCAAAGAGCTGGAAGCAGGATGCTGTGGGGCCCAACTCGCCCTTTGCAAAGAAGCCTGCACGTTGTGCCTTTCAGCTCTAGGGTAAAGTAGCACACCCAGAGCAGAAGTCCTACTTCAGCCAGATCAGGCCTGCAAAGAAACTGCGTTTCACAGGCCTTTGGAAGACATGTTCCCGGTAGGCTGTAAGAGCACTGTGCAGAGCGAGTTGTTTCTTAGCTTCCCAAAGAGCTGGAAGCAAGCTGCTGTGGGGCCCAACTCGCCCTTTGGAAAGAAGCCTGCACGTTGTGCCTTTCAGCTCTAGGGCAAAGTAGCACACCCAGAGCAGAAGTCCTACTTCAGCCAGATCAGGCCTGCAAAGAAACTGCGTTTCACAGGCCTTTGGAAGAGATGTTCCCGGTAGGCCGTAAGAGCACTGTGCAGAGCGAGTTGTTTCTTAGCTTCCCAAAGAGCTGGAAGCAAGCTGCTGTGGGGCCCAACTCGCCCTTTGGAAAGAAGCCTGCACGTTGTGCCTTTCAGCTCTAGGGCAAAGTAGCACACCCAGAGCAGAAGTCCTACTTCAGCCAGATCAGGCCTGCAAAGAAACTGCGTTTCACAGGCCTTTGGAAGAGATGTTCCCGGTAGGCTGTAAGAGCACTGTGCAGAGCGAGTTGTTTCTTAGCTTCCCAAAGAGCTGGAAGCAAGATGCTGTGGGGCCCAACTCGCCCTTTGGAAAGAAGCCTGCACGTTGTGCCTTTCAGCTCTAGGGCAAAGTAGCACACCCAGAGCAGAAGTCCTACTTCAGCCAGATCAGGCCTGCAAAGAAACTGCGTTTCACAGGCCTTTGGAAGAGATGTTCCCGGTAGGCTGTAAGAGCACTGTGCAGAGCGAGTTGTTTCTTAGATTCCCAAAGAGCTGGAAGCAAGATGCTGTGGGGCCCAACTCGCCCTTTGGAAAGAAGCCTGCACGTTGTGCCGTTCAGCTCTAGGACAATGTAGCACACCCAGAGCAGGAGTCCTACTTCAGCCAGGTCAGGCCTGCAAAGAAACTGCGTTTCACAGGCCTTTGGAAGAGATGTTCCCGGTAGGCTGTAAGAGCACTGTGCAGAGCGAGTTGTTTCTTAGCTTCCCAAAGAGCTGGAAGCAAGATGCTGTGGGGCCCAACTCGCCCTTTGAAAGAAGCCTGCACGTTGTGCCTTTCGGCTCTAGGGCAATGTAGCACACCCAGAGCAGAAGTCCTACTTCAGCCAGATCAGGCCTGCAAAGAAACTGCGTTTCCCAGGCCTTTGGAAGAGATGTTCCCGGTAGGCTGCAAGAGCACTGTGCAGAGCGAGTTGTTTCTTAGCTTCCCAAAGAGCTGGAAGCAAGATGCTGTGGGGCCCAACTCGCCCTTTGGAAAGAAGCCTGCACGTTGTGCCTTTCAGCTCTAGGGCAATGTAGCACACCCAGAGCAGAAGTCCTACTTCAGCCAAATAATGCCTGCAAAGAAACTGCGTTTCACAGGCCTTTCGAAGAGATGTTCCCGGTAGGCTGTAAGAGCACTGTGCAGAGCGAGTTGTTTCTTAGCTTCCCGAAGAGCTGGAAGCAAGATTCTTTAGGGCCTCTCTCCACTTTGGATACAAGGCAGGGCCTTGTGCATGGAAGCTCTAGGGCAATGTAGCACATGCAGAGCACAAGTTCTCCTTCAGCCAGATCAGGACTGCAAAGAAACTGCGTTTCACAGGCCTTTGTAAAGATGTTCCCGGAAGGCTGTAGGAGCACTGTGCAGAGCGAGTTGTTTCTTAGCTTCCCAAAGAGCTGGAAGCAAGATGGTGTGGGGCCCAACTCGCCCTTTGGAAAGAAGCCTGCACGTTGTGCCTTTCAGCTCCAGGGCAATGTAGCACACCCAGAACAGAAGTCCTACTTCAGCCAGATCAGGCCTGCAAAGAAACTGCGTTTCACAGGCCTTTGGAAGAGATGTTCCCTGTAGGCTGTAAGAGCACTGTGCAGAGCGAGTTGTTTCTTAGCTTCCCAAAGAGCTGGAAGCAAGATGCTGTGGGGCCCAACTCGCCCTTTGGAAAGAAGCCTGCACGTTGTGCCTTTCAGCTCTAGGGCAATGTAGCACACCCAGAGCAGGAGTCCTACTTCAGCCAGATCAGGCCTGCAAAGAAACTGCGTTTCACAGGCCTTTGGAAGAGATGTTCCCGGTAGGCTGTAAGAGCACTGTGCAGAGCGAGTTGTTTCTTAGCTTCCCAAAGATCTGGAAGCAAGATGCTGTGGGGCCCAACTCGCCCTTGGAAAGAAGCCTGCACGTTGTGCCTTTCAGCTCTAGGCAATGTAGCACACCTAGAGCAGAAGTCCTACTTCAGCCTGATCAGGCCTGCAAAGAGACTGCGTTTCACAGGCCTTTGGAAGAGATGTTCCCGGTAGGCTGTAAGAGCACTGTGCAGAGCGAGTTGTTTCTTAGCTTCCCAAAGAGCTGGAAGCAAGATGCTGTGGGGCCCAACTCGCCCTTTGGAAAGAAGCCTGCACGTTGTGCCTTCCAGCTCTAGGGCAAAGTAGCACACCCAGAGCAGAAGTCCTACTTCAGCCAGATCAGGCCTGCAAAGAAACTGCATTTCACAGGCCTTTGGAAGAGATGTTCCCGGTAGGCTGTAAGAGCACTGTGCAGAGCGAGTTGTTTCTTAGCTTCCCAAACAGCTGGAAGCAAGATGCTGTGGGGCCCAACTCGCCCTTTGGAAAGAAGCCTGCACGTTGTGCCTTTCAGCTCTAGGGCAATGTAGCACACCCAGAGCAGAAGTCATACTTCAGCCAGATCAGGCCTGCAAAGAAACTGCGTTTGACAGGCCTTTGGAAGAGATGTTCCCGGGAGGCTGTAAGAGCACTGTGCAGAGCGAGTTGTTTCTTAGCTTCCCAAAGAGCTGGTAGCAAGATGCTGTGGGGCCCAACTCGCCCTTTGGAAAGAAGCCTGCAAGTTGTGCCTTTCAGCTCAAGGGCAATGTAGCACACCCAGAGCAGAAGTCCTACTTCAGCCAGATCAGGCCTGCAAGGAAACTGCGTTTCACAGGCCTTTGGAAGAGATGTTCCCGGTAGGCTGTAAGAGCACTGTGCAGAGCGAGTTGTTTCTTAGCTTCCCAAAGATCTGGAAGCAAGATGCTGTGGGGCCCAACTCGCCCTTTGGAAAGAAGCCTGCACGTTGTGCCGTTCAGCTCTAGGACAATGTAGCACACCCAGAGCAGGAGTCCTACTTCAGCCAGGTCAGGCCTGCAAAGAAGCTGCGTTTCACAGGCCTTTGGAAGAGATGTTCCCGGTAGGCTGTAAGAGCACTGTGCAGAGCGAGTTGTTTCTTAGCTTCCCAAAGAGCTGGAAGCAAGATGCTGTGGGTCCCAACTCGCCCTTTGAAAGAAGCCTGCACATTGTGCCTTTTGGCTCTAGGGCAATGTAGCACACCCAGAGCAGAAGTCCTACGTCAGCCAGATAAGGCCTGCAAAGAAACTGCGTTTCACAGGCCTTTGGAAGAGATGTTCCCGGTAGGCTGTAAGAGCACTGTGCAGAGCGAGTTGTTTCTTAGCTTCCCAAAGAGCTGGAAGCAAGATGCTGTGGGGCCCAATTCGCCCTTTGGAAAGAAGCCTGCACGTTGTGCCTTTCAGCTCTAGGGCAATGTAGCACACCAAGACGAGAAGTCCTACTTCAACCAGATCAGGCCTGCAAAGAAACTGCGTTTCACAGGCCTTTGGAAGAGATGTTCCCGGTAGGCTGTAAGAGCACTGTGCAGAGCGAGTTGTTTCTTAGCTTCCCAAAGAGCTGGAAGCAAGATGCTGTGGGTCCCAACTCGCCCTTTGAAAGAAGCCTGCACATTGTGCCTTTTGGCTCTAGGGCAATGTAGCACACCCAGAGCAGAAGTCCTACGTCAGCCAGATAAGGCCTGCAAAGAAACTGCGTTTCACAGGCCTTTGGAAGAGATGTTCCCGGTAGGCTGTAAGAGCACTGTGCAGAGCGAGTTGTTTCTTAGCTTCCCAAAGAGCTGGAAGCAAGATGCTGTCGGGCCCAATTCGCCCTTTGGAAAGAAGCCTGCACGTTGTGCCTTTCAGCTCTAGGGCAATGTAGCACACCAAGACGAGAAGTCCTACTTCAACCAGATCAGGCCTGCAAAGAAACTGCGTTTCACAGGCCTTTGGAAGAGATGTTCCCGGTAGGCTGTAAGAGCACTGTGCAGAGCGAGTTGATTCTTAGCTTCCCAAAGATCTGGAAGCAAGATGCTGTGGGGCCCAACTCGCCTTTTGGAAAGAAGCCTGCACGTTGTGACTTTCAGCTCTAGGGCAATGTAGCACACCCAGAGCAGAAGTCCTACTTCAGCCAGATCAGGTCTGCAAAGAAACTGCGTTTCACAGGCCTTTGGAAGAGATGTTCCCGGTAGGCTGTAAGAGCACTGTGCAGAGCGAGTTGTTTCTTAGCTTCCCAAAGAGCTGGAAGCAAGATGCTGTAGGGCCCAACTCGCCCTTTGGAAAGAAGCCTGCACGTTGTGCCTTTCAGCTCTAGGGCAATGTAGCACACCCAGAGCAGAAGTGCTACTTCAGCCAGATCAGGCCTGCAAAGAAACTGCGTTTCACAGGCCTTTGGAAGAGATGTTCCCGGTAGGCTGTAAGAGCACTGTGCAGAGCGAGTTGTTTCTTAGCTTCCCAAAGATCTGGAAGCAAGATGCTGTGGGGCCCAACTCGCCCTTGGAAAGAAGCCTGCATGTTGTGCCTTTCAGCTCTAGAGCAATGTAGCACACCAGGGGAGAAGTCCTATTTCAACCAGATCAGGCCTGCAAAGAAACTGCGTTTCACAGGCCTTTGGAAGAGATGTTCCCGGTAGGCTGTAAGGGCACTGTGCAGAGCGAGTTGATTCTTAGCTTCCCAAAGATCTGGAAGCAAGATGCTGTGGGGCCCAACTCGCCCTTTGGAAAGAAGCCTGCACGTTGTGCCTTTCAGCTCTAGGGCAATGTAGCACACCCAGAGCAGAAGTCCTACTTCAGCCAGATCAGGCCTGCAAAGAAACTGCGTTTCACAGGCCTTTGGAAGAGATGTTCCCGGTAGGCTGTAAGAGCACTGTGCAGAGCGAGTTGTTTCTTAGCTTCCCAAAGAGCTGGAAGCAAGATGCTGTGGGGCCCAACTCGCCCTTTGGAAAGAAGCCTGCACGTTGTGCCTTTCAGCTCTAGCGCAATGTAGCACACCCAGAGCAGAAGTGCTACTTCAGCCAGATCAGGCCTGCAAAGAAACTGCGTTTCACAGGCCTTTAGAAGAGATGTTCCCGGTAGGCTGTAAGAGCACTGTGCAGAGCGAGTTGTTTCTTAGCTTCCCAAAGAGCTGGAAGCAAGATGCTGTGGGGCTGAACTCGCCCTTTGGAAAGAAGCCAGCACGTTGTGCCTTTCAGCTCCAGGGCAATGTAGCACACCCAGAGCAGAAGTCCTACTTCAGCCAGATCAGGCCTGCAAAGAATCTGCGTTTCACAGGCCTTTGGAAGAGATGTACCCCGTAGGCTGTAAGAGCACTGTGCAGAGCGAGTTGTTTCTTAGCTTCCCAAAGAGCTGGAAGCAAGATGCTGTGGGGCCCAACTCGCCCTTTGGAAAGAAGCCTGCACGTTGTGCCTTTCAGCTCTAGGGCAATGTAGCACACCCAGAGCAGGAGTCCTACTTCAGCCAGATCAGGCCTGCAAAGAAACTGCGTTTCACAAGCCTTTGGAAGAGATGTTCCCGGTAGGCTGTAAGAGCACTGTGCAGAGCGACTTGTTTCTTAGCTTCCCAAAGAGCTGGAAGCAAGATGCTGTGGTGCCCAACTCGCCCTTGGAAAGAAGCCTGCATGTTGTGCCTTTCAGCTCTAGAGCAATGTAGCACACCAGGGGAGAAGTCCTACTTCAACCAGATCAGGCCTGCAAAGAAACTGGGTTTTACACTCCATTGGAAGAGATGTTCCCGGTAGGCTGTAACAGCACTGTGCAGAGCGAGTTGATTCTTAGCTTCTCAAAGATCTGGAAGCATGATGCTGTGGGGCCCAACTCGCCCTTTGGAAAGAAGCCTGCACGTTGTGCCTTTCAGCTCCAGGGCAATGTAGCACACCCAGAGCAGAAGTCCTACTTCAGCCAGATCAGGCCTGCAAAGAAACTGCGTTTCACAGGCCTTTGGAAGAGATGTTCCCTGTAGGCTGTAAGAGCATTGTGCAGAGCGAGTTGTTTCTTAGCTTCCCAAAGAGCTGGAAGCAAGATGCTGTGGGGCCCAACTCGCTCTTTGGAAAGAAGCCTGCACGTTGTGCCTTTCAGCTCTAGGGCAATGTAGCACACCCAGAGCAGGAGTCCTACTTCAGCCAGATCAGGCCTGCAAAGAAACTCCATTTCACAGGCCTTTGGAAGAGATGTTCCCGGTAGGCTGTAAGAGCACTGTGCAGAGCGAGTTGTTTCTTAGCTTCCCAAAGATCTGGAAGCAAGATGCTGTGGGGCCCAACTCGCCCTTTGAAAGAAGCCTGCACGTTGTGCCTTTCAGCTCTAGGCAATGTAGCACACCTAGAGCAGAAGTCCTACTTCAGCCAGATCAGGCCTGCAAAGAGACTGCGTTTCACAGGCCTTTGGAAGAGATGTTCCCGGTAGGCTGTAAGAGCACTGTGCAGAGCGAGTTGATTCTTAGCTTCCCAAAGAGCTGGAAGCAAGATGCTGTGGGGCCCAACTCGCCCTTTGGAAAGAAGCCTGCACGTTGTGCCTTTCAGCTCTAGGGCAATGTAGCACACCCAGAGCAGAAGTCCTACTTCAGCCAGATCAGGCCTGCAAAGAAACTGCGTTTCACAGGCCTTTGGAAGAGATGTTCCCGGTAGGCTGTAACAGCACTGTGCAGAGCGAGTTGTTTCTTAGCTTCCCAAAGAGCTGGAAGCAAGATGCTGTGGGGCCCAACTCGCCCTTGGAAAGAAGCCTGCATGTTGTGCCTTTCAGCTCTAGAGCAATGTAGCACACCAGGGGAGAAGTCCTACTTCAACCAGATCAGGCCTGCAAAGAAACTGCGTTTTACAGGCCATTGGAAGAGATGTTCCCGGTAGGCTGTAACAGCACTGTGCAGAACGAGTTGATTCTTAGCTTAGCAAAGATCTGGAAGCATGATGCTGTGGGGCCCAACTCGCCCTTTGGAAAGAAGCCTGCACGTTGTGCCTTTCAGCTCCAGGGCAATGTAGCACACCCAGAGCAGAAGTCCTACTTCAGCCAGATCAGGCCTGCAAAGAAACTGTGTTTCACAGGCCTTTGGAAGAGATGTTCCCTGTAGGCTGTAAGAGCACTGTGCAGAGCGAGTTGTTTCTTAGCTTCCCAAAGAGCTGGAAGCAAGATGCTGTGGGGCCCAACTCGCCCTTTGGAAAGAAGCCTGCACGTTGTGCCTTTCAGCTCTAGGGCAATGTAGGACACCCAGAGCAGGAGTCCTACTTCAGCCAGATCAGGCCTGCAAAAAAACTGCGTTTCACAGGCCTTTGGAAGAGATGTTCCCGGTAGGTTGTAAGAGCACTGTGCAGAGAGAGTTGTTTCTTAGCTTCCCAAAGATCTGGAAGCAAGATGCTGTGGGGCCCAACTCGCCCTTTGAAAGAAGCCTGCACGTTGTGCCTTTCAGCTCTAGGCAATGTAGCACACCTAGAGCAGAAGTCCTACTTCAGCCAGATCAGGCCTGCAAAGAGACTGCGTTTCACAGGCCTTTGGAAGAGATGTTCCCGGGAGACTGTAAGAGCACTGTGCAGAGCGAGTTGTTTCTTAGCTTCCCAAAGAGCTGGTAGCAAGATGGTGTGGGGCCCAACTCCCCCTTTGGAAAGAAGCCTGCAAGTTGTGCCTTTCAGCTCAAGGGCAATGTAGCACACCCAGAGCAGAAGTCCTACTTCAGCCAGATCAGGCCTGCAAGGAAACTGCGTTTCACAGGCCTTTGGAAGAGATGTTCCTGGTAGGCTGTAAGAGCACTGTGCAGAGCGAGTTGTTTCTTAGCTTCCCAAAGAGCTGGAAGCAAGATGCTGTGGGGCCCAACTCGTCCTTTGGAAAGAAGCGTGCACGTTGTGCCTTTCAGCACTAGGCAATGTTGCACACCCAGAGCAGGAGTCCTACTTCAGCCAGATCAGGCCTGCAAAGAAACTGCGTTTCACAGGCCTTTGGAAGAGATGTTCCCGGTAGGCTGTAAGAGCACTGTGCAGAGCGAGTTGTTTCTTAGCTTCCCAAAGAGCTGGAAGCAAGATGCTGTGGGGCCCAACTCGCCCTTGGAAAGAAGCCTGCATGTTGTGCCTTTCAGCTCTAGAGCAATGTAGCACACCAGGGGAGAAGTCCTACTTCAACCAGATCAGGCCTGCAAAGAAACTGCGTTTTACAGGCCATTGGAAGAGATGTTCCCGGTAGGCTGTAACAGCACTGCGCAGAGCGAGTTGATTCTTAGCTTCCCAAAGATCTGGAAGCATGATTCTGTGGGGCCCAACTCGCCCTTTGGAAAGAAGCCTGCACGTTGTGCCTTTCAGCTCCAGGGCAATGTAGCACACCCAGAGCAGAAGTCCTACTTCAGCCAGATCAGGCCTGCAAAGAAACTGCGTTTCACAGGCCTTTGGAAGACATGTTCCCGGTAGGCTGTAAGAGCACTGTGCAGAGCGAGTTGTTTCTTAGCTTCCCAAAGAGCTGGAAGCAAGATGCTGTGGGGCCCAACTCGCCCTTTGGAAAGAAGCCTGCACGTTGTGCCTTTCAGCTCTAGGGCAATGTAGCACACCCAGAGCAGGAGTCCTACTTCAGCCAGATCAGGCCTGCAAAGAAACTGCGTTTCACAGGCCTTTGGAAGAGATGTTCCCGGTAGGCTGTAAGAGCACTGTGCAGAGCGAGTTGTTTCTTAGCTTCCCAAAGATCTGGAAGCAAGATGCTGTGGGGCCCAACTCGCCCTTTGAAAGAAGCCTGCACGTTGTGCCTTTCAGCTCTAGGCAATGTAGCACACCTAGAGCAGAAGTCCTACTTCAGCCAGATCAGGCCTGCAAAGAGACTGCGTTTCACAGGCCTTTGGAAGAGATGTTCCCGGTAGGCTGTAAGAGCACTGTGCAGAGCGAGTTGTTTCTTAGCTTCCCAAAGAGCTGGAAGCAAGATGCTGTGGGGCCCAACTCGCCCTTTGGAAAGAAGCCTGCACGTTGTGCCTTTCAGCTCTAGGGCAATGTAGCACACCCAGAGCAGAAGTCCTACTTCAGCCAGGTCAGGCCTGCAAAGAAACTGCGTTTCACAGGCCTTTGGAAGAGATGTTCCCGGTAGGCTGTAAGAGCACTGTGCAGAGCGAGTTGTTTCTTAGCTTCCCAAAGAGCTGGAAGCAAGATGCTGTGGGGCCCAACTCGTCCTTTGGAAAGAAGCGTGCACGTTGTGCCTTTCAGCACTAGGCAATGTTCCACACCCAGAGCAGGAGTCCTACTTCAGCCAGATAAGGCCTGCAAAGAAACTGCGTTTCACAGGCCTTTGGAAGAGATGTTCCCGGGAGGCTGTAAGAGCACTGTGCAGAGCGAGTTGTTTCTTAGCTTCCCAAAGAGCTGGAAGCAAGATGCTGTGGGGCCCAACTCGCCCTTTGGAAAGAAGCCTGCACGTTGTGCCTTTCAGCTCTAGGGCAATGTAGCACACCCAGAGCAGGAGTCCTACTTCAGCCAGATCAGGCCTGCAAAGAAACTGCGTTTCACAGGCCTTTGGAAGAGATGTTCCCGGTAGGCTGTAAGAGCACTGTGCAGAGCGAGTTGTTTCTTAGCTTCCCAAAGATTTGGAAGCAAGATGCTGTGGGTCCCAACTCGCCCTTTGAAAGAAGCCTGCACGTTGTGCCTTTCAGCTCTAGGCAATGTAGCACACCTAGAGCAGAAGTCCTACTTAAGCCAGATCAGGCCTGCAAAGAGACTGCGTTTCACAGGCCTTTGGGAGAGATGTTCCCGGTAGGCTGTAAGAGCACTGTGCAGAGCGATTTGTTTCTTAGCTTCCCAAAGAGCTGGAAGCAAGATGCTGCGGGGCCCAACTCGCCCTTTGGAAAGAAGCCTGCACGTTGTGCCTCTCAGCTCTAGGGCAATGTAGCACACCCAGAGCAGAAGTCCTACTTCAGCCAGATCAGTCCTGCAAAGAAACTGCGTTTGACAGGCCTTTGGAAGAGATGTTCCCGGGAGACTGTAAGAGCACTGTGCAGAGCGAGTTGTTTCTTAGCTTCCCAAAGAGCTGGTAGCAAGATGGTGTGGGGCCCAACTCCCCCTTTGGAAAGAAGCCTGCAAGTTGTGCCTTTCAGCTCAAGGGCAATGTAGCACACCCAGAGCAGAAGTCCTACTTCAGCCAGATCAGGCCTGCAAGGAAACTGCGTTTCACAGGCCTTTGGAAGAGATGTTCCCGGTAGGCTGTAAGAGCACTGTGCAGAGCGAGTTGTTTCTTAGCTTCCCAAAGAGCTGGAAGCAAGATGCTGTGGGGCCCAACTCGTCCTTTGGAAAGAAGCGTGCACGTTGTGCCTTTCAGCACTAGGCAATGTTGCACACCCAGAGCAGGAGTCCTACTTCAGCCAGATCAGGCCTGCAAAGAAACTGCGTTTCACAGGCCTTTGGAAGAGATGTTCCCGGTAGGCTGTAAGAGCACTGTGCAGAGCGAGTTGTTTCTTAGCTTCCCAAAGAGCTGGAAGCAAGATGCTGTGGGGCCCAACTCGCCCTTGGAAAGAAGCCTGCATGTTGTGCCTTTCAGCTCTAGAGCAATGTAGCACACCAGGGGAGAAGTCCTACTTCAACCAGATCAGGCCTGCAAAGAAACTGCGTTTTACAGGCCATTGGAAGAGATGTTCCCGGTAGGCTGTAACAGCACTGTGCAGAGCGAGTTGATTCTTAGCTTCCCAAAGATCTGGAAGCATGATTCTGTGGGGCCCAACTCGCCCTTTGGAAAGAAGCCTGCACGTTGTGCCTTTCAGCTCCAGGGCAATGTAGCACACCCAGAGCAGAAGTCCTACTTCAGCCAGATCAGGCCTGCAAAGAAACTGCGTTTCACAGGCCTTTGGAAGACATGTTCCCGGTAGGCTGTAAGAGCACTGTGCAGAGCGAGTTGTTTCTTAGCTTCCCAAAGAGCTGGAAGCAAGATGCTGTGGGGCCCAACTCGCCCTTTGGAAAGAAGCCTGCACGTTGTGCCTTTCAGCTCTAGGGCAATGTAGCACACCAAGAGGAGAAGTCCTACTTCAACCAGATCAGGCCTGCAAAGAAACTGCGTTTCACAGGCCTTTGGAAGAGATGTTCCCGGTAGGCTGTAAGAGCACTGTGCAGAGCGAGTTGATTCTTAGCTTCCCAAAGAGCTGGAGCAAGATGCTGTGGGGCCCAACTCGCCCTTTGGAAAGAAGCCTGCACGTTGTGACTTTCAGCTTTAGGGCAATGTAGCACACCCAGAGCAGAAGTCCTACTTCAGCCAGATCAGGCCTGCAAAGAAACTGCGTTTCACAGGCCTTTGGAAGAGATGTTCCCTGTAGGCTGTAAGAGCACTGTGCAGAGCGAGTTGTTTCTTAGCTTCCCAAAGGTCTGGAAGCATGATGCTCTGGGGCCCAACTCGCCCTTTGGAAGGAAGCCTGCACGTTGTGCCTTTCAGCTCCAGGGCAATGTAGCACACCCAGAGCAGAAGTCCTACTTCAGCCAGATCAGGCCTGCAAAGAAACTGCGTTTCACAGGCCTTTGGAAGAGATGTTCCCTGTAGGCTGTAAGAGCACTGTGCAGAGCGAGTTGTTTCTTAGCTTCCCAAAGAGCTGGAAGCAAGATGCTGTGGGGCCCAACTCGCCCTTTGGAAAGAAGCCTGCACGTTGTGCCTTTCAGCTCTAGGGCAATGTAGCACACCCAGAGCAGGAGTCCTACTTCAGCCAGATCAGGCCTGCAAAGAAACTGCGTTTCACAGGCCTTTGGAAGAGATGTTCCCGGTAGGCTGTAAGAGCACTGTGCAGAGCGAGTTGTTTCTTAGCTTCCCAAAGATCTGGAAGCAAGATGCTGTGGGGCCCAACTCGCCCTTTGAAAGAAGCCTGCACGTTGTGCCTTTCAGCTCTAGGGCAATGTATCACACCAAGAGGAGAAGTCCTACTTCAACCAGATCAGGCCTGCAAAGAAGCTGCGTTTCACAGGCCTTTGGAAGAGATGTTCCCGGTAGGCTGTAAGAGCACTGTGCAGAGCGAGTTGATTCTTAGCTTCCCAAAGAGCTGGAAGCAAGATGCTGTGGGGCCCAACTCGCCCTTTGGAAAGAAGCCTGCACGTTGTGACTTTCAGCTATAGGGCAATGTAGCACACCCAGAGCAGACGTCCTACTTCAGCCAGATCAGGCCTGCAAAGAAACTGCGTTTCACAGGCCTTTGGAAGAGATGTTCCCTGTAGGCTGTAAGAGCACTGTGCAGAGCGAGTTGTTTCTTAGCTTCCCAAAGAGCTGGAAGCAAGATGCTGTGGGGCCCAACTCGCCCTTTTGAAAGAAGCCTGCACGTTGTGCCTTTCAGCTCTAGGGCAATGTAGCACACCCAGAGCAGAAGTCCTACTTCAGCCAGATCAGGCCTGCAAAGAAACTGCATTTCACAGGTCTTTGGAAGAGATGTTCCCGGTAGGCTGTAAGAGCACTGTGCAGAGCGAGTTGTTTCTTAGCTTCCCAAAGAGCTGGAACCAAGATGCTGCGGGGCCCAACTCGCCCTTTGGAAAGAAGCCTGCACGTTGTGCCTTTCAGCTCTAGGGCAATGTAGCACACCCAGAGCAGAAGTCCTACTTCAGCCAGATCAGTCCTGCAAAGAAACTGCGTTTCACAGGCCTTTGGAAGAGATGTTCCCGGTAGGCTGTAAGAGCACTGTGCAGAGCGAGTTGATTCTTAGCTTCCCAAAGATCTGGAAGCAAGATGCTGTGGGGCCCAACTCGCCTTTTGGAAAGAAGCCTGCACGTTGTGACTTTCAGCTCTAGGGCAATGTAGCACACCCAGAGCAGAAGTCCTACTTCAGCCAGATCAGGTCTGCAAAGAAACTGCGTTTCACAGGCCTTTGGAAGAGATGTTCCCGGTAGGCTGTAAGAGCACTGTGCAGAGCGAGTTGTTTCTTAGCTTCCCAAAGAGCTGGAAGCAAGATGCTGTGGGGACCAACTCGCCCTTTGGAAAGAAGCCTGCACGTTGTGCCTTTCAGCTCTAGGGCAATGTAGCACACCCAGAGCAAAAGTGCTACTTCAGCCAGATCAGGCCTGCAAAGAAACTGCGTTTCACAGGACTTTAGAAGTGATGTTCCCGGTAGGCTGTAAGAGCACTGTGCAGAGCGAGTTGTTTCTTAGCTTCCCAAAGAGCTGGAAGCAAGATGCTGTGGGGCCGATCTCGCCCTTTGGAAAGAAGCCAGCACGTTGTGCCTTTCAGCTCTAGGGCAATGTAGCACACCCAGAGCAGAAGTCCTACTTCAGCCAGATCAGGCCTGCAGAGAAACTTCGTTTCACAGGCCTTTGGAAGAGATGTTCCCGGTAGGCTGTAAGAGCACTGTGCAGAGCGAGTTGTTTCTTAGCTTCCCAAAGAGCTGGAAGCAAGATGCTGTGGGGCCCAACTCGCCCTTGGAAAGAAGCCTGCATGTTGTGCCTTTCAGCTCTAGAGCAATGTAGCACACCAGGGGAGAAGTCCTACTTCAACCAGATCAGGCCTGCAAAGAAACTGCGTTTCACAGGCCTTTGGAAGAGATGTTCCCGGTAGTCTGTAAGAGCACTGTGCAGAGCGAGTTGATTCTTAGCTTCCCAAAGATCTGGAAGCAAGATGCTGTGGGGCCCAACTCGCCCTTTGGAAAGAAGCCTGCACGTTGTGACTTTCAGCTCTAGGGCAATGTAGCACACCCAGAGCAGAAGTCCTACTTCAGCCAGATCAGGCCTGCAAAGAAACTGCATTTCACAGGCCTTTGGAAGAGATGTTCCCGGTAGGCTGTAAGAGCACTGTGCAGAGCGAGTTGTTTCTTAGCTTCCCAAAGAGCTGGAAGCAAGATGCTGTGGGGCCCAACTCGCCCTTTGGAAGGAATCCTGCACGTTGTGCCTTTCAGCTCTAGGGCAATGTAGCACACCCAGAGCAGAAGTGCTACTTCAGCCAGATCAGGCCTGCAAAGAAACTGCGTTTCACAGGCCTTTAGAAGAGATGTTCCCGGTAGGCTGTAAGAGCACTGTGCAGAGCGAGTTCTTTCTTAGCTTCCCAAAGAGCTGGAAGCAAGATGCTGTGGGGCCCAACTCGCCCTTGGAAAGAAGCCTGCATGTTGTGCCTTTCAGCTCTAGAGCAATGTAGAACACCAGGGGAGAAGTCCTACTTCAACCAGATCAGGCCTGCAAAGAAACTGCGTTTCACGGGCCTTTGGAAGAGATGTTCCCGGTAGGCTGTAAGAGCACTGTGCAGAGCGAGTTGATTCTTAGCTTCCCAAAGAGCTGGAAGCAAGATGCTGTGGGGCCCAACTCGCCCTTTGGAAAGAAGCCTGCACGTTGTGATTTTCAGCTTTAGGGCAATGTAGCACACCCAGAGCAGAAGTCCTACTTCAGCCAGATCAGGCCTGCAAAGAAACTGCGTTTCACAGGCCTTTGGAAGAGATGTTCCCTGTAGGATGTAAGAGCACTGTGCAGAGCGAGTTGTTTCTTAGCTTCCCAAAGAGCTGGAAGCAAGATGCTGTGGGGCCCAACTCGCCCTTTGGAAAGAAGCGTGCACGTTGTGCCTTTCAGCTCTAGGCAATGTTGCACACCCTGAGCAGGAGTCCTACTTCAGCCAGATCAGGCCTGCAAAGAAACTGCGTTTCACAGGCCTTTGGAAGAGATGTTCCCGGTAGGCTGTAAGAGCACTGTGCAGAGCGAGTTGTTTCTTAGCTTCCCAAAGAGCTGGAAGCAAGATGCTGTGGGGCCCAACTCGCCCTTTGGAAAGAAGCCTGCACGTTGTGCCTTTCAGCTCTAGGGCAATGTAGCACACCAAGAGCAGGAGTCCTACTTCAGCCAGATCAGGCCTGCAAAGAAACTGCGTTTCACAGGCCTTTGGAAGACATGTTCCCGGTAGGCTGTAAGAGCACTGTGCAGAGCGAGTTGTTTCTTAGCTTCCCAAAGATCTGGAAGCAAGATGCTGTGGGGCGCAACTCGCCCTTTGAAAGAAGCCTGCACGTTGTGCCTTTCAGCTCTAGGCAATGTAGCACACCTAGAGCAGAAGTCCTACTTCAGCCAGATCAGGCCTGCAAAGAGACTGCGTTTCACAGGCCTTTGGAAGAGATGTTCCCGGTAGGCTGTAAGAGCACTGTGCAGAGCGAGTTGTTTCTCAGCTTCCCAAAGAGCTGGAAGCAAGATGCTGTGGGGCCCAAATCGCCCATTTTGAAAGAAGCCTGCACGTTGTGCCTTTCAGCTCTAGGGCAATGTAGCACACCAAGAGGAGATGTCCTACTTCAACCAGATCAGGCCTGCAAAGAAACTGCGTTTCACAGGCCTTTGGAAGAGATGTTCCCGGTAGGCTGTAAGAGCACTGTGCAGAGCGAGTTGATTCTTAGCTTCCCAAAGAGCTGGAAGCAAGATGCTGTGGGGCCCAACTCGTCCTTTGGAAAGAAGCCTGCACGTTGTGCCTTTCAGCTCTAGGGCAATGTAGCACACCCAGAGCAGAAGTGCTACTTCAGCCAGATCAGGCCTGCAAAGAAACTGCGTTTCACAGGCCTTTAGAAGAGATGTTCCCGGTAGGCTGTAAGAGCACTGTGCAGAGCGTGTTGTTTCTTAGCTTCCCAAAGAGCTGGAAGCAAGATGCTGTGGGGCCCAACTCGCCCTTTGGAAAGAAGCCAGCACGTTGTGCCTTTGAGCTCTAGGGCAATGTAGCACACCCAGAGCAGAAGTCCTACTTCAGCCAGATCAGGCCTGCAAAGAAACTGCGTTTCACAGGCCTTTGGAAGAGATGTTCCCGGTAGGCTGTAAGAGCACTGTGCAGAGCGAGTTCTTTCTTAGCTTCCCAAAGAGCTGGAAGCAAGATGCTGTGGGGCCCAACTCGCCCTTTGCAAAGAAGCCTGCACGTTGTGCCTTTCAGCTCTAGGGCAATGTAGCACACCCAGAGCAGAAGTCCTACTTCAGCCAGGTCAGGCCTGCAAAGAAACTGCGTTTCACAGGCCTTTGGAAGAGATGTTCCCGGTAGGCTGTAAGAGCACTGTGCAGAGCGAGTTGTTTCTTAGCTTCCCAAAGAGCTGGAAGCAAGATGCTGTGGGGCCCAACTAGTCCTTTGGAAAGCAGCGTGCACGTTGTGCCTTTCAGCACTAGGCAATGTTGCACACCCAGAGCAGGAGTCCTACTTCAGCCAGATAAGGCCTGCAAAGAAACTGCGTTTCACAGGCCTTTGGAAGAGATGTTTCTGTAGGCTGTAAGAGCACTGTGCAGAGCGAGTTGTTTCTTAGCTTCCCAAAGAGCTGGAAGAAAGATGCTGTGGGGCCCAACTCGCCCTTTGGAAAGAAGCCTGCACCTTGTGCCTTTCAGCTCTAGGGCAATGTAGCAAACCCAGAGCAGAAGTCCTACTTCAGCCAGATCAGGCCTGCAAAGAAACTGCGTTTCACAGGCCTTTGGAAGAGATGTTCCCGGTAGGCTGTAAGAGCACTGTGCAGAGCGAGTTGTTTCTTAGCTTCCCAAAGATCTGGAAGCAAGATGCTGTGGGGCCCAGCTCGCCCTTTGAAAGAAGCCTGCACGTTGTGCCTTTCAGCTCTAGGCAATGTAGCACACCTAGAGCAGAAGTCCTACTTCAGCCAGATCAGGCCTGCAAAGAGACTGCGTTTCACAGGCCTTTGGGAGAGATGTTCCCGGTAGGCTGTAAGAGCACTGTGCAGAGCGAGTTGTTTCTTAGCTTCCCAAAGAGCTGGAAGCAAGATGCTGTGGGGCCCAACTCGCACTTTGGAAAGAAGCCTGCACGTTGTGCCTTTCAGCTCTAGGGCAATGTAGCACACCCAGAGCAGAAGTCCTACTTCAGCCAGATCAGGCCTGCAAAGAATCTGCATTTCACAGGCCTTTGGAAGAGATGTTCCCGGTAGGCTGTAAGAGCACTGTGCAGAGCGATTTCTTTCTTAGCTTCCCAAAGAGCTGGAAGCAAGATGCTGCGGGGCCCAACTCGCCCTTTGGAAAGAAGCCTGCACGTTGTGCCTCTCAGCTCTAGGGCAATGTAGCACACCCAGAGCAGAAGTCCTACTTCAGCCAGATCAGTCCTGCAAAGAAACTGCGTTTGACAGGCCTTTGGAAGAGATGTTCCCGGTAGGCTGTAAGAGCACTGTGCAGAGCGAATTGTTTCTTAGCTTCCCAAAGAGCTGGTAGCAAGATGCTGTGGGGCCCAACTCGCCCTTTGGAAAGAAGCCTGCAAGTTGTGCCTTTCAGCTCAAGGGCAATGTAGCACACCCAGAGCAGAAGTCCTACTTCAGCCAGATCAGGCCTGCAAGGAAACTGCGTTTCACAGGCCTTTGGAAGAGATGTTCCCGGTAGGCTGTAAGAGCACTGTGCAGAGCGAGTTGTTTCTTAGATTCCCAAAGAGCTGGAAGCAAGATGCTGTGGGGCCCAACTCGCCCTTTGGAAAGAAGCGTGCACGTTGTGCCTTTCAGCACTAGGCAATGTTGCACACCCAGAGCAGGAGTCCAACTTCAGCCAGATAAGGCCTGCAAGGAAACTGCGTTTCACAGGCCTTTGGAAGAGATGTTCCCGGTAGGCTGTAAGAGCACTGTGCAGAGCGAGTTGTTTCTTAGCTTCCCAAAGAGCTGCAAGCAACATGCTGTGGGGCCCAACTCGCCCTTTGGAAAGAAGCCTGCACGTTGTGCCTTTCAGCTCCAGGGCAATGTAGCACACCCAGAGCAGAAGTCCTACTTCAGCCAGATCAGGCCTGCAAGGAAACTGCGTTTCACAGGCCTTTGGAAGTGATGTTCCCTGTAGGCTATAAGAGCACTGTGCAGAGCGAGTTGTTTCTTAGCTTCCCAAAGATCTGGAAGCATGATGCTGTGGGGCCCAACTCGCCCTTTGGAAAGAAGCCTGCACGTTGTGCCTTTCAGCTCCAGGGCAATGTAGCACACCCAGAGCAGAAGTCCTACTTCAGCCAGATCAGGCCTGCAAAGAAACTGCGTTTCACAGGCCTTTGGAAGAGATGTTCCCTGTAGGCTGTAAGAGCACTGTGCAGAGCGAGTTGTTTCTTAGCTTCCCAAAGAGCTGGAAGCAAGATGCAGTGGGGCCCAACTCGCCCTTTTGAAAGAAGCCTGCACGTTGTGCCTTTCAGCTCTAGGGCAATGTAGCACACCAAGAGCAGGAGTCCTACTTCAGCCAGATCAGGCCTGCAAAGAAACTGCGTTTCACAGGCCTTTGGAAGAGATGTTCCCTGTAGGCTGTAAGAGCACTGTGCAGAGCGAGTTGTTTCTTAGCTTCCCAAAGATCTGGAAGCAAGATGCTGTGGGGCCCAACTCGCCCTTTGAAAGAAGCCTGCACGTTGTGCCTTTCAGCTCTAGGCAATGTAGCACACCTAGAGCAGAAGTCCTACTTCAGCCAGATCAGGCCTGAAAAGAGAGTGCATTTCACAGGTCTTTGGAAGAGATGTTCCCGGTAGGCTGTAAGAGCACTGTGCAGAGCGAGTTGTTTCTTAGCTTCCCAAAGAGCTGGAAGCAAGATGCTGTGGGGCCCAAATCGCCCATTTTGAAAGAAGCCTGCACGTTGTGCCTTTCAGCTCTACGGCAATGTAGCACACCCAGAGCAGAAGTCCTACTTCAGCCAGATCAGCCCTGCAAAGAAACTGCGTTTCACAGGCCTTTGGAAGAGATGTTCCCTGTAGGCTGTAAAAGCACTGTGCAGAGCGAGTGGTTTCTTAGCTTCCCAAAGAGCTGGAAGCAAGATGCTGTGGGGCCCAACTCGCCCTTTGGAAAGAAGCCTGCACGTTGTGCCTTGCAGCTCTAGGGCAATGCAGCACACCCAGAGCAGAAGTCCTACTTCAGCCAGATCCATCCTGCAAAGAAACTGCGTTTCACAGGCCTTTGGAAGAGATCTTCCCGGTAGGCTGCAAGAGCACTGTGCAGAGCGAGTTGTTTCTTAGCTTCCCAAAGAGCTGGAAGCAAGATGCTGTGGGGCCCAACTCGCCCTTGGGAAAGAAGCCTGCACGTTGTGCCTTTCAGCTCTAGGGCAATGTAGCACACCCAGAGCAGGAGTCCTACTTCAGCCAGATCAGGCCTGCAAAGAAACTGCGTTTCACAGGCCTTTGGAAGAGATGTTCCCGGTAGGCTGTAAGAGCACTGTGCAGTGCGAGTTGTTTCTTAGCTTCCCAAAGAGCTGGAAGCAAGATGCTGTGGGGCCCAACTCGCCCTTTGGAAAGAAGCCTGCACGTTGTGCCTTTCAGCTCTAGGGCAATGTAGCACACCAAGAGGAGAAGTCCTACTTCAACCAGATCAGGCCTGCAAAGAAACTGCGTTTCACAGGCCTTTGGAAGAGATGTTCCCGGTAGGCTGTAAGAGCACTGTGCAGAGCGAGTTGATTCTTAGCTTCCCAAAGAGCTGGAAGCAAGATGCTGTGGGGCCCAACTCGCCCTTTGGAAAGAAGCCTGCACGTTGTGACTTTCAGCTTTACGGCAATGTAGCACACCCAGAGCAGAAGTCCTACTTCAGCCA